>NC_043706.1:55996922-56170483 GCF_006229205.1 Suricata suricatta
CTTCACTCATATCTAATGAAACAGAATCATAAATACTTTATATTTACTCACATAATATTTTTCATGTAATTTATTTAACAATCTAGGGGTGCCTTGGTGGCTCAGTCGGTTAAGCCTCCGACTTCGGCTCAGGTCAGATCTCATGTTTGTGGGTTCGAGCCCCGTGTCAGGTTCTGTGCTGACAGCTCAGAGCCTGGAGCCTGCTTCCGGTTCTGTGTCTCCTTCTCTCTCTGCCCCTCCCTCTCTCATGCTCTGTCTCTCTATCAAAAATAAATAAAACATTAAAAAAAATTAACAATCTATCTTATTACTTCAATAATGCCTGTCTCCCTCAAGTTGTCTTGGCAATTATCAGCTTTAATTCTTTCATATGCTCAGACTTTACTGATAGATGATAAAAAGAGGTGTTAATAGTGATTATCCATATCTCACCTTTCCCTAGCAGTTTTTAAATTATATTTAGCTTTCAACTCTTCACCTGATCCTTCAACATTGTTAGAAGTACAAGACTGATTTCTGCTATTAACTAGCAGCTGTTCACAGGGTAGAGTATAAAAAATAAAGACACATGCTCCTCAAAATTGTGGGACATAGATACATAAAGGGAGACTGTGCAAGTAAAAAAAAATGTAAAGGTAATATGATTTTACACACATATACATATGTATGCACATATATGAATGTGCATATATACACACACACACACACACACACACACAAATGGGGTACAGAGCAGGCTTATCAAAAATATGCCAAAGTGGTACAGTGATAATTTTGAATTGAAGTTATCTGAGAAACAGCTGTTGCAAGAAGGACATTCTGACTTTCCTTTTATCCCACTGAAAGTAGGAAATAAATCTCCCATGTTAAAGGTAACATCCCTGCACAAGGAGGTAGAAAGACAGCCTTAATACCAAAGATAGAAAATTCAGGGTTGGGGAGTCCCTCTCTCTCTGACCCTCCCCTGCTCACACTGTCTGTCTGTCTGTCTCTCTCTCAAAAAATAAAACATTGGAAAAAAAATTTTTTTTAATTTATAAAGGGGAGCCTGGGTGGCTCAGTTGGTTGCACATTCTACTTCAGCTCAGGTCATGATCTCATGGTCTGTGGATTCGAGCCCCACGTCGGGCTCTGTGCTGACACTTAGCTCAGAGCCTGGAGCCTGCTTCAGATTCTGTATCTCCCTCTCTCTCTGTCCCTCCCCTGTTCACACTGTCTCTCTCTCCCTCAAAAAATAAGAAAAGCATTAGAAAAAAAATTTTTTTAAGAATATTCAGGGTCAGGGAACCTATGTAAAAAAATTTCATTCAGTGTCTTCACTACTTAATACTCAAGTTTTTTGTGTCAGGTCTTCAAAAATTTATTGTTTCTGTGTCTAAAAGGTATATAAATATATATTTGTATAACATAATATATATAAATATTTATATTAAATATAAATATATAAAAGGTATATAAATACCTGACTTTGTTCACGTTTCTTTGTTCTTTGATCCCATATCTAGGAGACCTATGTATGAGTTAAATTTGTTTTTTTCTTTTGTTAACCTGTCTTGCGTCAATTTAATTATTAGACCAGACAAAAGAACCAAGAAGAATAAGGGAAAATGTCCCCCTCCTTGGAAGTGTGTACACACACACACACACACAGAGCAGTCTTTAATTTGCACTAATGGGAGTGGTTCCCACATATAAACATTCTCCCTCAACTGTGACAGGTTAGAGGATTTATTTTGAAAATAGCTACTTTTAGGAAACTCCCACCACTCTTTTTTCCTTATCCTGATTTTTCTGATTCTTCACCTCCATCCTGGGAATGTCACTTTTTTAGTTTGTAAATTCCTCCTCCCCCCGCACTCCCGACTCTCACAGTGAAAAAGATACTTTATTCTTTCCTCGGTACCTAATTCCAAAAAGATTAGCAAGTGGCTTAAAAATGTCATGTAGTACAAATAAATAAGGAAACATTTCATATGTGTATAGTTTAAGCCTTGACTTATTTTAATGATGAACTTTCATGTCAATAGAAGTCATACTATGCGGTGCCTGGGTGGCTCAGTAGGTTAAGCATCCAACCTTATTTGGCCCAGGTCATGATCTCATGGTCATGAGATCGAGTCCTTCATTGGGCTCGGTGCTGAGAATGGAGCTTGCTTGGGATTTTCTCCCTCTCTTTCTCTTAAAATAAATAAACATTTTTTTTAAGTCATACTAAAGTGTCAGTGGCCCAGAAGATTTCTTAGTATCCTAAAGGTAGCTATATTCAAAATAAATCCTCTAACCTGGTATTTTCAGGCTGTACAGTTTTTGCCATTTAGGTAATTATAAAAAATATCTCATTGGTGTAATTTGCAATCCCTGAATGCTAAAAAAGATTAGCATTTTTCCTGTGTTGCTGGTAACCATCCTGGGAGTGGCATTAATGGAAAGTTGAGGAACAAGCACATGAAATGCAGAGTTTGTTTTCCTTACACCCATTGGGAAACTATTACGTATCACAGAAATTCCAGTGGTCTAACAGAAACACATTACTGAAATATCTGGTATAAGGCCTGGAATAGAAATTAATTACTTCATAGCTGTGCAAATTTGGGGCAAAATATGACATTTTTGGCAAGTTTTAGTTTTCTTGGGACACATATTTTGAAAGTTGAGTCTATTTTGATTTTGAAGAAATGATTTGAATTTCATACTACTGAATGTAAGAGCTAACTAGTCTTTACCTTTACTTATATTGTGCCTGTAAATGAATGGATGGATGAATAACTAAACATTTTAGATGTGATCACTGACTTCTAATAAGCCTTTAATATCTATTCATTATCAGAATGTCTCCAAACTGACATAATCATTTGATATTCTTATTTCTTCTAGTATTAAAAAAAATCCTTCTACTTCACAAATTTTGAGGACACATTTTACACTATAATTCACAATGCATTCTTTTAATTCCAAAGTTGTTAAAAATAAAGATGTGTTAATTTGAGTGATATAAAGCTTAGAGAATAAACTGCAATAAAAAGTGAGAAATAAAAGATATGAATTATCTTGGGAAAATATCTTGTAAGGATTTGAAGCTTCTTGTCATCTGGATGTCCTTGTACATCTCAGTGAGCTCAGTGGGCTATGCAAGATAACCTGACATATTAAGGCTAAAAATTAGTCTGATTTCATTCAAGGACTGCTGAATATGTCAGCACATAGATGGTTTGGTGAAAAATGTATCAACAGTAAAACATTTAACTAGTAGTTGGATTTTTACTCTACTTATACTCACACTTCCCATTATCTGGTGTTGCCATTTCCTGAGGCTTTTGTAGGTTCTGTGCTATAAATCACCATGCTTCTCTACTTCTCCCGTTGCCAATTTTAGTTTCCAAATTCTCAGGTCTGTTTAGTCTGTTGCTACTTGTCCAATTGTTTTACAGCTTCTAAAATTTTATGTCTGTTTTCTCCTCTACCATTATCTTTGTCCCAGTGGATTTCTACCTTAAAAAATATTTTGCTGATTATTTGTGGGATTTCAGAAAGAAGTGCAGGCAAGGTTATAACATTAATTCATCATCTTTAACTGGACTGCTAGTTTTAGTTAATCTACATCATTCAGTTAGAAAGGCCAAAGAATTCTTTATGTTCCTACAGAATTACTTCTAAGTATAGTTACTAATCAGTTTAGTTTTAAAGGAACATCCAAAATATATGTGAACTCTGTCTTGTCCTATCAGGATTATATTACAGTTCTGATCTTTGTTGAAATTTTAACAAGAGCTCCTAGGCCTGTAGAATCGGTCCTCCTTACAGAGAAGTATTTTATGTTATAGCACATTTTATCACTTCCCATCTACATCTACAAATGTGTTGCTTAAGCTATTGCTGCCCACAGGTTGATCCTTATGTGCAAGACTCTACTGCCTTGGAATAGTATCTTTTTAATTCAAGTCATCATCTAATACTGTAAATCCTATGGGAAACCTTTGATGCACCTGATAATTTGAGCTTTTCAATTTTTAGACATCACAGAAAGGTAAGAATTATACAAATGGAAGTCCAATGAACACAATGACATTCCTGAAAGCTGACCTCTGGAACTCTGGAGATATTAAACTTCTGTTTTGATGGGGCATGGATACAAAGACAAGTTTAGGTCCAATTCAAGATTAGAAATCAAATAAGAAATCCCTGGATAAACTGAACTTCAAAAGGAAGATATAAATAAAACTGCCCTATAGAAGAAGGTAGCAAAGAAATGACTGGGGAAAAAAGGAACTAATATATCCTGAGAATTTATAACCAAAATCCAGTCCTCCTATGTTGGCAGAATGAATTGGCTATAGTATACACACACATACACACACACACACACACACAAACATTGAATTAAAACATCTAGCATCCTAGATGCTAACATCTAAAATCTAGATGCTGGAATTCTAGCTCTAACATTCTAGACGGTTTAATTTAATGTTTGTGTGTGTGTCTGTGTGTATTCATATTCATTCAGGAAGAAACCTCAAATCTAGAATTTATTTTGAAGTGGTACACAGTTTGTAATACCTAAGTGCTGGAAAGAAAACAAAATCACAGCACTTAGTTAGAACAACATATTTTAAAACCAGAGTTCTAAGAATTCCTACAAATAAACATCAAGGCAATGTGCTTTAAATTATCAAAAATTCCAAAAAGCCTACAAAGCACCATGAACAAAACACTATCAGCAAGAATATGGGAAACACATAGACTTGTGTTAGTGAAATAATCTGACGTAGGATACAAAATAGTTATACTCAATACGTTTAAAAAATAAGAGACAGAATTAGAAGTGTAAAGAATGAGAGATCATATATGACAAAGATTTGAAAAGAATCAAATAAAGCTTCTACAAATGAAAAATAAAATAAAAACTCAGTGTAAGACACAGTTTAAAAGATCATTAATCTATTGAAAGATAGATCTGAACAAATATCCAGAGTGCAGAAGAGAGAACAGACAAAAAAATATGAAAACAGGGTTTAGAAACATGCTGGATAGAGAAAAAAATTTAATACAGACCCAGCTAGAGTTCAAAAGGAGAGAAGATAATATATAGAAAGCAATACTGAAAAATTAATGTTTGAAAATTCAGCAAAATAAAGCAACTTGAACAAAGGAGTACAAGATTTATACATAAGACTAAACACATTATAATTGATTTGTAGCTTAAGTAACATGGAGTTAAAAATGAAAAATATTAGAAAAAGAGAAGGACAGAGATGAGAAAGAGTGTTCAAAGATCCTTGTATTCGGCAAGAATACAGAATAAATACTAATAAAATTTACATATTGTACATATGCATCATGGAACTTCACAGATAAATATTTAAAAAATATGAACAGTTGATAACTTACAATTTTATAGGAAAGACTCAATAAAAAGACAGCTCCTGCACTCAAAAGCTAGCCAAGGAAGAAAAGACCAAAGGAAAAAAATGCAGAACACAACAAGATTCTGTAATACTTATAAATATATCTGAAATCACAATAAGTATAAAAGTAATGCAGTTGACTCATCTCTGCCATTTACAGTGACAAGTAAGCATATTAAAAGGCTGTTTTCAAAACTTCTTAACTTTGCAGCAAGCTTAATACCCTTATGTTTTAGTAAAGTAACAGAAATGTTGGGGGAAAAGACAGATGTTAGAGAAGGGAAAATATGCTATTGGGATATATTTCCTCAAAACCAAATAGTTGAGGGATTTTGAATGAGTTCTAAGATATGAGGAAGATACTGTATAGTAATGGAAGTACAAGGAGTTCAGAACTTTCAGATGTTTCCTAAGGAAAGTTAACATAAAAAAAGATTTACCTTAAAGTAACTTAAAAACTAGAGACATCTGGAACAAATACTGACCTTTGTGTGAGGGGGGGGGTCTAAAAAGAGCAAGGAACAAAATAGATGTCCTTGTAAGCAAGCAAGAGAAGAGCAAATATTTCAAAATAATATCAAACTATTTTTGGTCCTTATTGACAAGAATTAAATTGTTCATAATTAAACACACATGTAAAAATATCATTTCTATGTGGCTTAAGAATTAAGTAATAGGGAAGACATTTTTTTAATGCTTTTGGCAGTACATATAGCAGAATACTTCTGTGATTTTAGGAAAAAGAAGTATTTCTTTAAAAAGACACTATAACAATAAATCATAAATGTTTGAAGACATTAAATTAAGGATTTCTGTTAATCTGAAAACACTAAAAATAAAAGACAAGCCATAAACATCAAGAAAACATTTGCAAAACATGTGACTGACAAAAGATCAGTATCCACCATAAACACGAACTCCAAAATTATACATGGACACATTAAAACTATAATAATAGCAATTAATCTAGTCAAAAAAAGGCATAGAAGTCTTCAAAAAATTCTTTTGAAAGAGAAAAGATGAATTACTAGCAACACAGGAAAAATGCTAATCTTTATTAGTATTCAGGGATTGCAAATTACTCCAATGAGATTTTTTTTATAATTCCCTAAATGGCAAAAACTTTACAGTCTGAAAACACCAGGTGTTGCCAAAGTTATAAAATAACCAGTGCTGTTACAGAATTTGATTGGGATAAGGTACAGAAGAAGTCATTTTGGAAAATGTTTTGACATAAGAAGAGTTTGAATATTTTCATCTTCTATGATGCAGCAAGTCATCTTCTACGCTTACACTCTAAAGAGGCTCTTGTGTATGATGTAGTAGGAAAAATGCAATATGCATCAACATCAAAAATTCTAATAAATGTTGATCAAAACTTTTGATTTTGGCTGGAGTCATGATCTCAAGGTTTCTGGGTTTGAGCTCTGCATTAGGTTTTGTGCTGACAATGCAGAGTCTGCTTAGGTTTCTCTCTATCTCTCCTTCTCTCTGTCCCTCTCCAGTTTGTGCACTCTCTCCCTCTCTCTATATATCAATAAACTTTAAAAGTAAGCAGCAAAAAAATGTAATAAATAAATAAAAAACAAAAATAATTTAAAAAATAAATAAATTTTAAAATGTATGTAATTTCAAAACATCCAAAAACAATATACTGTTTAGTTATATTTATAAATAAAAATTAAAAATTAAAAAATAATAAATTTTAAAATGTATGTAATTTCAAAACATCCAAAAACAATATACTGTTTAGTTATATTTTATATATAACTATACATAATAGTACATATAATGTATATTATTATATTGCTTAGTGATATATGATTTATAAAGAAAGACTAAAGATTAATATCCAAAATGAAAGCCACGGGGTATGGGTGTTTAAAAGTTGCTGATAATGTTCTACTTCTTAAGTTGTATGGATAGTAAGCAAAGTTCTTTCTTTTGTTATTCTTTACGTAGGTTGTAAGTCTTTGTTGTACTTACTTACTATGTAATAAAACAATTTAAAAAGAAAAGTAAAACTTAAGAATCGTGAATGGGATGGTGGCTAGGCTAGTTTCCAGTTTGTTTCCTGAGTAACTCTGAATTCTCTATGCAATTTTACTCCCAAGAAAATTTCTTGTTTTAGCGGTCATACCTGATTGCGGATTCTCTTTGGCCTGTGTCAGATATTGCACAGGTTTAAGTCCCGAATAGTTCAGTATCTATCTGTGAAGCAGAGCTATGGCCTTACAATGAACAATGTGGGGCAGATGGAAATACTCCCCAGTTCTTTTGGTCTGTACCAGTTTAACTTTTTGCTTACATCTTTGACCTCTTACACGAAATCACTCAGCTATTTAGTTTTCCTAGTTATTTTCTCCATAACACATCTTCCCACCCACTCCTCTCTAGTACCATATTTTGTTTTTGTAACATTTTTCAGGTTTTCCTAAAATATACTACCATTATAAAAGAGTTTAAATAACACAATTAATATACTTTTATGTTCAATGTGCTTATCAATGCTAAGAATTTAATAATTCAATCTCAAAACTCATTAGTTTCAGGTTCACAATTGACACATTGCTCCTTCTCTTAAAGATGTAAATATTCATGTATGATTGGTTCCACATTCCACTTTCTAAAGCTCCTGTGACACTGGGGAAACTTGGGAATCCTGGAAAAGAACACAGCATTCTTTCTATCTCTACTGTAATACAGCTTCCCCATAGGCAAGGCTTTGCCTCTCTGCTTTTATGAAGATTTCTTCCCTTCCTGCCTGAGAAATTAACAACCTGGGTGATAGCTGTTACTTCTTACCTTAGTCTCTAAAGGAAGTAATGGTCAGAAGGAAAATTAGAAAAGTATTCCCCAATATTGCTAGAAAAGGCGATTCTTCATTCATTTTGCCGGAGTAAATGAACTCACTACATTCACTCCCACTCAATTATTCATCTGTAGCAAGCCTAGTGCCTATTGAATCAAGAGTTGTTCAACTATGTATCATTTTTTTCTATTCAGGAACTAATTCTTCTCATTGGAAAGGACATTGTTTCTCATCCCTGATGAAATCTTTTAATTTTTTTATGTTTTTATTTTTGAGAGACAGAGAGAGCGTGAGCAGGGGAGGGTCGGAGAGAGAGAGAGAGAGACACAGAATCCGAAGCAGGCTCCAGGCTCTGAGCTAGCTGTCAGCACAGAGCCCGACATTGGGCTCGAACACAGGAACGGTGAGATCATGACCTGAGCCAAAGCCGGAAGCCGGACGCTTAACCAACGGAGCCACCCAGGTGCCCCCCTGATGAAATCTTTAATGGCTTATGTTGTCTCAGACCTCATGTGCCCTTTATAGTATGTTCTGGAATTATATTAGATTAAGATACCAGAATTCACTATAGAAGGAAATAGAATAAAAATGAATAAAAATACAAGTCATATACAGCTTGCAGGGTTCTAGGTGTCTAAAAGTCTTCTCTTCTGGTGACCCTGCTCCTGGAGGCTAAGTAAAAATGATCTTGCTGCTGTCACTGCATTATTATAATTCTGTTTGAAAGAAGTGAGAAGCCTAAAAGAGTCAGTTCTCCCAGTCTTGACGTAGTCCATTACCTACTAATTAATTTCACAAGTCAACATAGGAGATGTGTAGTGATGAGAAGGGCAGTCATCAGAAAAACACGGATTCATATTCAGTTCAGTAAACTTACCATGTTTATAAAACTGTTTCCCCTTCATCTTGACTTGAAGGAACATGTTTAGCCATTTTCAGAACTCATCAAATTCAGATTTTATTTATAAGAAATGATAAGCATAAATGTAAGTCTGTTTAATGGTCAACTTAGTGGAGAATTTGGTAAGCCATATAGATATTTCAGTCATAAAAATTAAGAAAACAAAGTGCATCAGCTGAATTAGGAGACATTTAAATATGTCGCCTTAAATAGACACATGAGACACAGAAACAAAATACTTCTCAAATATTAATATATACGCTGGCACCTATTTAAAAAGATGGTACTTCAGGGAGTTTAAATGAGACATAAAATAAGAGTTAATGGAAGAAATAGCTAAAAATCAGTATCATTTCATGCAACAACTTTGTCATCATCGGTCCATCCAAGTTTAATATGTTATAATGACATCCTAGAATAATCACATTGTGAATCCTTATTTAACACTCATGTCATTGTCAAGGAATTCAACTAAAAACACCTTGATATCTTACAAAAGATGAAAGAGTGTGCTTTTATAAACTAATCTGAATTAAAATTATAATATTTAGTCCACAATTTTGCCACCAGGAATGATTAATTTTGAACCTTGATTTTTCTTATTACAGATTTTCCCTGATGCATGATGGCACTACATCCCAAGAAACCCATCACAAAGAGAAAATATTCTAAGTTGAAAATCCATTTAACACACCAAACATCATAGCTTAGGCTACCCTACCTTAAGTATGCTCAGAATGCTTACACTAACCTACAGGTGGGCAAAATCAAGTTTTGAATATCTCATGTAATTTACTGAAAACTGTACTGAAAGCGAAGAATAGAATGGTTGTATTAGTTGGTACAGAATGTTTGTATCGGTAGTTTATGTTTGGAACTGTGTGGCTGACTGGGAGCTGTGGCTCATACTTACTCTCCAGCATCACGGGAGTATCATACTACATATTGCTAGTACACACAAAGATCAAAATCCAAAGCACGGTTCCTACTGAATATTTTTTTGCATTATTGTGAAGTCAAAAAATTGTAAGTTGAACCATCCTAAATTGGGGACTATCTGTATTTATTTTGATGAAACAACATGATTGTAGTAACTAGCATTTATTTTATTAATCAACTTATACTTTTAGCCAAAAGAAGATTTAGAAGAAAATTTTCAGTATCTAAAATGAAAGAGGAAGATGCAATTTAATTTAATAAAACTTTAGGTATATTTATCTTACTGTATTTTATGTAGTTTGAGAAATTAAGGGTTGAAAAGTGAAAGCCTAAGTGTTATCAATAACATTGAATTTGGTGGCCTGCTTATTTTATAGCATGTAAATGAAGAAATATTTACCTAATGCTATGGCACATAAAATATTATTGGTGATACTTTAATATGAATAAAATGTAATAGTAATTGCTATATATAAGTCAATCTATTGTCAGTGAATGTTTCTCAACTGACACACTTAAGCACTGATGAATGAAAAATTTGCTAATATGACCTTTTTAGAATTCATGATTAGAAAGCCAACACGGAAATCCTAATGCCACTTATAAGTAAAAACTAGGAAATCAAATATAATTGAATGTATTACATATTAACAGATAAACAGTAAATAAAAGGCCTTGTGCCTATTTTTCACAAAAATTATTTAAACTCCTTTTGACAGATGTCAGAATTATAGTAAGCTATTAATTACATAACCAGTGCTACAAATGGGCACTATTAGAATAACAAAAGGATCTTTGAGGTGTACCTGGGTAGCTCAGTCAGTTAAGTGGCTGGCTTTGGCTCAGATCATGGGCTCAGGTCATGATCTCACAGTTGGTGGGTTCAAGCCCTGCGTCGGGCTCTGTGCTGACAGCTAGTTCAGAGCCTGGAGCTGCTTCAGATTCTGTGTCTCCCTCTCTCTCTGACCCTCCCCTGCTCGTGCTGTCCTCTCTGTCTCTCAAAAATAAATGAAAGACATAAAAATATTTTTTTAATTTAAAAAAAAAGGATCTTTGAAACTTTCACTTTGAGATTTGTGGATCAATAGCCAGAATGGGTCCCACACAGGATGGGGCCACTGTGTCAACAGACTTTAGAGAGACCTATAGCCAGCCCACCTTCTGTAACATGACTTAGTTGTTGATACCAGGAAAACTCTGTGCTGGGAAGATAAGACTATAAACCAATAACTTTTTTTTTTTTTTTTAATTTCAGGATAGTCCTACAAAGCCAATTTATCAGAGCCAACTATCTGTTCATCTGAAAAAAAGTAGCTCACTTATCAATAAATAGCTTAGTTACCAGGAATCGCTTCAAAATCATAGGTTACCTGGTTTCACAAATTCTAAGCTATTACAATCTCATTTTGTTCACTTTCAAGTCTCCAACTTGAAAGATCTTCTCCTTCAATCATTTGAAACTTAATCCTCCCCCCATAGTCTTATAACTATCCTACTTCTAACTTTCCTTCTGAAATACTGCGAAGATTCTATTAGTGTGGGTCCCTCTATGGCAGGGATTCATAATAAACATATTCCTGGTTATTAACAGACTATCTGCTAATATTTTGGTGACACCTACATATGAATTCATAATTTGACCAAGGGTAGAAAACTAAATAAGGTTTTCCTGGTGTTAAAGAATAATGGAACTACACATATGTGATACCATGGGAGGTTGTTTTCCTATTTTAGAAAAAGAGTTAATTAGGAAACAGCACACGCACTATCAGCCATTCATCCTCCGTTTACTTATTTATTGCTCACTAAGATTATTGCTTAGAATCCTAGAATATAGGAGATTACTCCAAAAATGATTCTTAAATCCTATTGGTATTCTTGAAGCTTTTCAAGTTAATTATAGATTTGCACATTCCATGATGACAGGGACCTCAGATCATAACTATTTTCACTTCCTGCTATTAATATTGATGGTCATGGTTAATTACCAGTTTCATCAGAATTAATTTGATGTGGTAAATTTTCATGTACAGACTGTTTCAAAAACCTGCATTAGAAGCAGAGAGTCTTTGTTAAGATGTAGCATGTTACATATTCAAGAGGAGTAACACAGTAGAGTGATTAAACAATTTGAGTTTTGTAGCCAGAAAACCTAGTTTCGATCTAATAGTCTTTGGGCAATTTACTGAAACTTCTAATTTACTCAACTATGAAATAATATGGCACTCGTGCTGTCCCAATTGTTACTCTCCTAACTCTTTTGGACGTTCAGCTCTCTTTGGTCACGAGAAAGGGCAGGGAAAGCTTTGAGGACAATGGATGGCCACAGTAGTTTTCAAATTGAGCTGTTTCTCCTGGGACCTCCTGCCATGAGACATTGACCAACAGAAAAACAGGTGAGAAAACATGGATTTACAAATATCTTCCCTTTTTCTTTTATACTCTTATCAAGTTACTAGTCTACTAGCAAGTCTGAATTACGAAAGATATTCTTGTGTTCACAAATTTTTAGAACTCTCCCAACATCGTCTTTTAATTTTTAAATTTTCTCATGCTATATTGACTATCTAAAGCTCAAAATATGAGAACCCTCCAATGTGTTGTTTTTTTGCTCCATAATATATCCACAAATATGGTTAATTTCATAGATTGCTATGAATATTAAGTGAGGAAAAAAATACAGAATACTTAATACAAAATCTGGCACATGGTAAACACTCAATATCAGGCAAGAATTATTATCATGATTGGGTCATAGCCCCAGTTCTGCCACTTACTAGTACTATTAAGCAAGTCACTTGAAGCTTCAGGTCTTAATTCCTCTTCTTCAAGATGAGAATAGTACTAACAACGCTCACTTAATCAAGACTCTTGTATAAAATACGTTACTGTTCTGGGTTTCTTTTTTAATGAAGCTCACTGTGCCATACAACCTAGGAAGCCTTCAGTTAGCTCCCCAGAATACAAATAGCTAATGCCTCCTCACCATCCTCTATACATGCTGTCCTAGTGTGCTGCCTTCACTTGGAGCCACCTACTTGTATGTCTGTTTTTAGCACATACAGAATGTGGCTAGATTGTAAGCCACCTTAATTATGTGCTACATTTCAGATGCTATGTGAAGATTGGTTACAATATGGAAATGAAAAACAGAAGGAGATAGGATAAGTTAATGGTATTATTTAAAGTAAGATGCCTGTGTTTCCGCTCCTAGATTTGGAGAGCATTTTCAGAGTGATGCAATGGTACAAAACCTCCCCAGGAGATCAAAGGGTGTATCCAAAGTGAGGTAGTTAACTCACTTGCCTAGTGTGAAAAAGTATAAGAAATATATTTATTCTTTTTTAAAAAAACCTCTATTAATTGAGGAAATGTGTTCATTTGGATTTTCTTTGGTTCCCCACTGATCATATCATCTCAGAAGAGCCAATTGTGGTAGTCATCTGGCTCACTGTTCATTATTACTGTCAAAGAGATACAAGCCCATATCAGTTTAAAATAATTTCTTTGCCTCAAAGGCACATAAATGGGTCATAAGGAAATACACACACACTTTCCAACTCTTACACAGATTTTTAAATTTGTCATTAAAAAGCACATTGCTTGCTAAAGATTACTACTTAGTGCAAACATCTTACAGAGGACTGAACAAATGAGACCATTCAATTTGTCACTGACTTGAAATGTTTTAGGGAAGATATAATTCTATGAAATGCACATTAAAGCTACCAAGCTGCAAGGATTGTTAGCACAAAGGTAACAGAAACCCATTCAGTAGAATACAGAAATCCTATTCTCCAACAGAGTCTTAACATCACAGAATTTTATAATTGGAAGGAATGTGTTGATATAATCACTTCAAATTCATGTTTTGTGCCTGTAGTCTGTAAACACTTTGGTCCTTGACTCATGCTTTCTGATGACTGATCTACAAACATAACTGAAATTATGCTTTCCATTCCTTCCCACACATTCCACTGCTAATTCCCTTACCCCTTTTATTCACTGTTGTGTCAGAAATGTAGCTTGGAAGCTTCTGCCTTTTATTCATGTTTTTCACTATAAACAGTGGCAAATCAGTATTATTATTCATTAAGCATTTCAGAAACATTACAACAGAGCCAATGGGTCAGCTGAGAAACTTACTACTGTACCAAAATATTGTTTCAAAAAGAAACATGTGTCCCATGTCTGATAATACATGGCTTGGAAAAAAAAGCCTTTGAAAATTAGAGCAATGTAGAATATGAGAAAGGTTTCAGAAGCTACATGTATTCAAATCAGTGCTCTCTTATTTACTGGCTGAATGTGTCAAAGTCACGGTTTTCAATCTTACTTTTCTTATCTGTAAAATAGACCTCTCCTTTCCATCCTTGTTAACTACCACTGTTCTTAGTTACACTTCAGCAAAAGCACTACACGTAGTTGGTATACACATGCTTCTTTGTGCCTGTTTTCATTCTCTCTTCTGCAGAATGCTTTCTAAAAATTGTATTCTTAGCCAACTGACATTTTTGTCATTTCAACACAAATACTGAATTTCCCTATAAAACCATACCATGAATTCAAAAGGGCATTTAAGTGGTCTTATTCTTATTATCCCTTGGATATGCTTCTATTACATATTATTTTGAATAATACTTTTTAAAATAGCTCTCTCCATCTGTATGTAAAATTTTATGGCTAGAAATGAGTTTGTTTCTTTTTTTTTTTTTTTAGCTCAAGACGTTGAGTAATGTACATAATAGATGCTTAATAAAATGAGTCAAATGAATGGAAATAAAATGACTTAAGAAATTTTAATTTCTTGGGGCATCTGGGTGGCAGAGTTGCTTAAGCATCCAACTCTTAGCTTTGGCTCAGTTCACTATCTTATGGTTCATGAGTCTGAGCCCCATGCAGGGCTCTGCCTTGACAGCGTGGATCCTGCTTGGGATTGTCTCTCACCCTCTCTTTCTCCCCATGTCCTGCTTATGCACACACACTATCTCTCTCAAAATACGTAAAATAAACTTCAAAAAGTTATTTTTATGAATGTATAAGGCCACAACAGTAATCAAGGTAATATAAAAATATTCAATTTTTTCAGTGTTTTATAATAGAAGAGTATGTATTTTGCTTTTTTATAAGTAGTTGAAGGCAACATGGATGGAGAGTATGTGATTGTACTAGATAAGGTAATCCCAGAAATTTATTCAATGTCATCTATTACTAAAGTCATAATGCTTAAGGGCACCTGGATGACTCAGTCGGCTGAGTGTCTGACTCTTGATTTCAGCTCAGGTCATGATCGCAAGGTCTGCTTAGGGCTCCCCACTGAATACGGAGCCTGCTTATGACTCTCTCTTTCTCTCTCTCTCTCTCTCTCTCTCTCTCTCTCTCTCTCTCTCCCTTCCTCCCTCCCTCCCTCCCTCTTCCTCTCTACCCATCTGACACATGCTTTCTCTCTCTCAAAAATTTAAAGAAAAAATCATAACGCTTAGTATTTTTCTCATACTACCAAATAATAAATCAATACAGTGAAAAGTTAATCTTTAGGTAATGTACGGTAGAAAGCACTTTGAATCAATAATTAAGAGATGAATATTATAGATTTTTATATTCTAATAATATTACAGCCCCCACTAGCTCTTGCCTAGACTTCTATAACCTCCTAACCTGACCTCAAGACTAAAATCTATTCCAGCATTCTTCTCACTATTGCAGAATTACCTTCCTAAAATCGTTCTGATGACACATTCATATACCATATCATGCACCCAATAAAATCCAAACTATATGGCATTCAAGATCTTTCAAAGAATGTCATTTTCTTATTTTAGCATTAACTTTACGTTATTGCCTATCAGTGCCTACTCCCACCAATTTCTATCAGTCAATTCTGGTTGCACCGGACAATTCACTGTCCTGTCACACTAGGCAAAGCATCATTCCCTAAACAAATGCTTGACTCCCTGTCTTTAAACTTTGGTTTTCTTCAAATTTGAGGCTGCTTGCTTTGTTCTTAGAAGTCTTATCTGGCCTTTGTTTATAGTACCAAAGCCATGTATAGAAGAAATTTAAGGTATTTAAGGTATGTAAGCCAAGTAAATTAAACTAGTTTCTAACTTTTTAAATAGTCATATTGACACTGTATTGGATATCTAATTCTGCCTGGGATGTTGAATCTATCAGGATAGGCTAGATTACACCTCAGTAACTAGCAACCCCCAAATCTCAGGGGCATGATTAAACAAAGGTTTATCTTTTGCATTCTCATACTTTTGCACAAAGGGAATAAGTTGACTAATGAGAGCTGTGGAGAGTTCTGAAAATATTCTGAACATCAGTTAAAACAGAGCAATTGTATTACCAACAAAGTGGTAATTTGAAATGCAGCTTTCTAAGTGAGCATTCAGAATGGTACAAAAATTGGTCTCATGAATCCATTGTCATGCCTCACAAATGCACACTGCAAAAATCATTGGCAAGCTTCTCCAAATAAGCAATAATTATGGTAAGTCCAAATAGAAATGCTATTTCATTCACCTTCTCTAATTCTACTAAATACCACTAAAAAACCAAAGTCCTCTTTAGAGTTTAAAGAACTGATACTTCATACATGAAATCTATGAACATCATTTCCTATGGATTTTAAACATTCATAAGTGCACCACCAGGTACTATGGTAAATATCAATTCTTTATCTTTAAATCTGTCATTAAGCAAATCTCCATTTGTCAATGGATAGATTTGTGATTTAAAAGATGCACTGTCAAATTTTATTTCAACTTGCAACAATTTAGTTGTAGAATTTTGTGTACACAAAAAACATTTTTTTCCTCCACAGTCATTCTAATCCTCAATAATGAAAAGAGCAAAGTTAGCAGTTAATCTTTATGCAATGTCTTAGTTCAATACATGTTGATAGTCAAAGTTTGTAGCTAAGAGGATAACAAAACATAAAATATATTCCAGAATTAAGAATTGATTAGTAAGAACAAAAGTGAAATATACAGATTAAAATGTCAGATATTGAAGTTCTCTGCTGTTTCATTATTGTTGATAGCAGTAAACATTATAAATCTCAAATTTAGCAGGCAGAATGTCATGCAATTTGTCAAGTTCAGTTTAGCTGAAATGAGGTTTGTTGCTTACACAATCAACTTGTTAATTCGGTTGGCACTTTTTCTACTGCTGTTGCATAAATCCTTAACTATACGCTACAACATACATTTTAATTTGCTAGCCATCAGATTAAACAAAAGACACTTATTCATTGTGTTGTAGTTACACTCATTATTGCCTTTAGACTTTCCATAAGACTGTTTTATTTTAAGGTTTTTATTTAAATTAAAGTCAGACTAGGAGCACCTGGGTGGCTCAGTCAGTTGAGTCTGCCTTTAGCTCAGGTCACGATCTTTCTGGAGTTTGAGTCCCATGTCAGGCTCTGTGCTGACACCTCAGAGGCTGGAGTTTCCTTTGGATTCTGTGTCTCCCTCTCTCTCTCTGCCCCTCCCCTGCTTGTACTCACTCACTTGCTCCCTCTCAAAAATAAATATTAAAAAATTAAAGTCAGACTATGCCACAATTCCACTAATAATCTTGATGTCTATTGTCCTTTATATAATTCTCGAGACAGCCCAAAATTTCAGGCAAATACTTTTCTTTAAATTTGACTTTTTGGTTCTGAATATATTTAGTGTTATGCATGCTTCTGTAATTATTATAATAAGCCATTCATAATGCATTACAACTTTCCTTTCACTCAGAAGGCAAACAACCAAAACACTCAGGTGTCAGTGCAAATTTTACACACTTTTATATATATGCATTTATATGCATCAATTCAGCTCAATCTCATGTCACGGAATGTCAAAACTGAAAGAAACCATACTTAAATCACGCTTCAAAAAGGAAGGAAACTGAGAGACCTAAATTAATTTGCTCAAAGAATTGCTTGATGGTAGTAGGTACAAAGCCAAAATAAGAACCCGTATCTATTCATGCCCAGTGTTCATGTCACTGTATCCTAAGTACATTAGTTCAACTAAGTCATTATAGAATTTTGCAGTATGCAAAATATTAAATATAAGTTAATAAAATAGTTTAATATCTGGTCTCTACACTCAAGGACTTATAGTCTGATTTAATTTTTATAAGGGAAGACATTTTCAACAGTTAGTACACCCCATCACCCCCCAAACTGTTTTATTCTTTGTCTATTGCTTATTTTAATTCAAACTTACATGAGGAAGGGAGAGGCTGTCTCTTCAATGTTTTCTCAAACTCTGTTGTTCAAGGCACATAGGGATTAAAATTCTGTGGAAGGTTTTAGAGTACTACTGCCGGTGCCTTTAGGCATTAAATTATTTTTAATGAGTTTGGTGTCCCTTTATTCAAGGGAAAACAACCCATGGATTGGGGAAGTCGGTGCCTCACAAGCAATGGAGTACTCTTGACAAGGGATTCTGGACTAGAGGGAGTTTTATCCAGCTTAGAGACAGGAACCTAGAAACCAAGCTCAGCTGGGGTTGGTTACCTAACCTTATTTGGTCAAGAAACAGGGCACCAACTATAGAGCACAGAATTCTCTTGCCCTTGTGAAGTTTTTCACTGAATATACTGTTCCTGGTCAAGTGGGGGCATTTACAGGAGCACAAAAGCTCAGCTGGCCAACAGGGAACCCAGGGCAGGAACGGCTTCATGGTCGTCCTGGAAATTTATTTCAAGACTCCTAACAGTCCCTCTTTCCTGGTGACACAAGGCACCCGCAGGTTTTGGAATCCTCCCTGCCAAGTCTTCCCTCAAAGCCTCTGTGCAGCGATGGGGGATTGGGGTCCCTCTGACTGTACACTCTTCCCTCCACTCGAGGCTTCAGGATTTGAGCGGAGGTCAGAGTGGGGTGAAAGCCCGAGCACGCAGCATTTACCTGAGCCGCTGCGTCCACCGCCACGGAGGCCGCCATGGTAGTTTGGGGGAGGGCCTGCGGGCAAGGACCTCCGCGCAGCTGTGGTGGAGGCACAGGTGTGGACCATCGTGGGAGCTTCACACCTGCCTCCCTGCAGAGGAGATTGCTCTCCTCCTAGAGCTCCTCAGTGTCTCACCTCCCACCCTAGTCACCATTAAATTTTAATATGTAGGAAAAGTCATTTTGATTTTGGTGGCTATTTGAGCCATGAGGTGTTTTTATTTTACTTATTTTTATTAATATTATTTTTATTGGTATTTTAAAAACGTTTTATTTATTTTTGATACAGAGAGAGACAGAGCATGAGAGGGGGAGGAGCAGAGAGAAGGAGACACGGAACCGGAAGCAGGCTCCAGGCTCTGAGCTAGCTGTCAGCACAGAGCCTGACGAGGGGCTCGAACCCACGAAAGTGAGATCTGACCTGACCGAAGCCTGAGGCTTAACCGACTGAGCCACCCAGGTGCCCCATTTTTATTGTTTGTATTGTTTTTTTAATTTATTTTGAGGGAGAAGGATGGAGACACAGAATCTGAAGCAGGCCTCAGGCTCTGAGCTGTCAGCAGAGCGGGAGGCGGGGCTCAAACCCATAAACCATGACCTGAGCTGAAGTTGTAGGCCCAACCCACTGAGCCACGCAGGTGTCCTGAGCCAAGAGATGTTTTTAAATCGACTTTTGTAGGGGTGCCTGGTTGCTTCAGTGAGTCAAGAGTCTGACTTCAGCTCAGGTCATGATCTTGAGGTTGCTGAGTTTGAGCCCCTTTGGGCTCTGTGAGGACATATTGGAACCTGTGATTCTGTGTCTCCCTCTCTCTCTGCTCTTCTATTGCTTGCATTCTGTCTGTCCGTCTCTCCCTCAAATATATATCAACATTAAAAAAATAAATTGACTTTTTTACTGCTGTGATTTGGGCAGGTGTCTTTTACACTTTGAATGATGACTGCACAGTATTTCCAGCATATTGGGTGCTTCAAAATTCCTATGTAGAAACCTAATGCCCTGTGTGATGGTATTCACAGGTGACACCATTAAGAGGTGATTATATCATGAGGGTGAACCCTCATGATTGAGATTCATGTTTTTATAAAACATGAATTTTATTTTATAAAAAATAAAAGGGAATCCCAGAGAGGGAGCTAGCCCCTCCTGAAACTGAAGTTACATGGAAAAGGCAGACACAAAGCAAGAAGTTCCTTACCAGACCCTGAATCTGTGACTGCCTTGCTCTTGTACTTCTTGGTCTCCACAAATAATAAGTAAAGTTTAGTTATTTATAAACCACTGAGTCTATGGTACTTTGTTACAGCAGCTCAAACAGACTAAGACACTGGGAAACATTGGCTTATGACACCCAGGTTCATAGGTGGGCCGCCTTCCTGGATCTTAAAGGAAATCCATGATAACCTAATCCTCATTAAGCAAAAGTAGTCACCTCTAGAGACATGCAGACTATGAATGCCTCAGCCAAATGAGACTGATCTCAGGCCTAGAAACTAAAATCAGACTATGTTGATTCAGCAAGGGTATGGGATTCTATAAGGACTGCACTTTATCAAAAGGTACAAGAGCTGAAAAATGGCCATTGTTGCTGCTCATAAGTATCAGGAAGTGGAATCACGGCCTTGTGAGTTCCAACAAAGGGCCCATACCAAAGCTTTAGCTGGGTTAGTTGGTCTTAGGTGCTGGTTGCTGTGGCTTGACCTTAAACTACTTAGGTTTTCCTTATATATTCATGGCTAGAGCCAAGCAAGATGTGATTTACAAAAAAGCATCCAGACAGGGCTTTAGGTATTGGTGAGAAGCATGATATTTACTACTTCAGACTACAAAGTGAATTATGACTTTGGACACTCTAGTTAGGGTTTAGTTTTAAATTGTTAGTGCTTGGTCCAGGTAGATGGTATTGGATGAAGAACCTTAAATTCCATTTTGCACATAGGATCCAGGGAGAATTCATGAGTCTTAGCCTCAGGATTAAGAGCTATAAAACTCTCAAACTGGTAAGTAGGTTACAAAGATATTAAAGGTAGAAATACAGTGCATCTTCAAGGATATTTATGGGAATTAAGATGCTGAGGAAAGAGAAGGGAGCCAGGTAGGAGGAGTATATTAGATCAAGACCAGGGCTGAGTTAATTGTTATTCTGATGGGGAAAAACCCACAGGGTGTTTTCAAACACATTTTCAAACAAAAATGTAAAGGGGAAAAATAATATTTGTTTGAAAAGTGAATGCTTTTGGCAGCCTCAGAACTTACCATTATAAGATATGAAAGAAAAACAAATGTTAGAGCCACAAAGTAAAAGGAAAAAAAATGTTGAGATCCTGGAAAGAAAACGCTACCTCTACTGTGCTAGGAATGGTAAGTGAGCAGCGTAAGAATCAAGTTAAATTGCTACCCCTTCAGCTGACTAGTCCCCTAAGGAGGAAGGGAAGAACAGAAGGAAATGGTAAAGATAGAATACTTTGAGCAGCACATGACAGGAGAATTGGTTTTCATTCGGCCACTAGGGGACACAAGCTTAAAAAGAGACAACAGCAGCTTACTGAGTACTTGACTATTTTCAGGATAATTCTCCAGCTGAAAGACAAGAAGAGATGTTGGGAAAATTTCCATTGGAAGCATTTCCACAGCCATAATCATTGGCCTCAATCACTGCAGCATTTTACTTGTTATTTATTTACTTAAGTACTAATTTCTTTTACTTTATACTCAATAGACAACCAGAAGATATTGCATAACTATTCATTAATCCAAACAGGTAATGTAAAAAGGCAGTTTTTATTGAGTTGCTCCTCTTTCCAATCCTAAAACTTTCCCACTGTCCTCATTACAAAGATATAGAAGAAAACTAGGGACCATTTCACAGTTTTCTATAATTATTTCACTTAGAAAATCCTCTCACTGATTATGAAAGTGTAGTTGTGAGACCCAAAATTGCTGTCAAATGTAACACATTATCTATTAGATCAAGGAAAGAAAGGGCATAGTACATCTTTGCAAAATAAAGAACCCCAGACAGATTGAACTTTTTACGATGAATCCAAAAACCCACATATATTAATTTGTTGGGTCTAAGTGTTACTAAAGCAGACTATTGCTAATCAATGCTTACTATTCATTAATTCATCAGTCAACACATATTTATATTCATGTATTTCAATTGTATAAATAATGTGGATTAATATTTGAAGATGATACCAAATTTGGGGAGAACTTGAGAGAAAGCAGACCAAAGGAAATTATATGCTGGTCTTTAAAGAAGTGATAGCTGTTTAAAACGTTGCTTTTTTAAAACCATAAAGAAGTTTGTGCCATAACCTCTTGTTGTAATCAAACACGGTTAAGCTTATTTTCAAAGGTTCTCAAAATTCTATGGTTACAGTGTTTTGGAATTTTAGAGATAAAATGATTAAAACGTAAAACCTAGACTGCTTTGTGATATGGACAGTCATGTTCCAACTGGGTCAAGGTAAAGGCAGAATGCAGTTCTTTCTGTGGCTTTATGAAAGGTCATATCACAATTCTATGATATTTTAGTTTTAAAAGGTATCCACTACTAGCAAAACAAAATATAGTATCTTGGGTTGTCTGAAACTTGCTTGACACTATTTGTCAATAACAGAGATCAACAGTTATGACATATTAATTTCCTCCAATTTTCAAGATATTTTGAATAATGTTATTTTTAAATTGATAACATTTATTAGTTTAAAAATTATTAATTGAGCATATTTGCTGCTAAATAGAGGTATCTGAGCACAATTATCACACTTAATTAATTGCCTACAAATTACCAGAGCAGGAGGCACATAGTCTGTATGCTAAAAAATATGAACTCCAACCAGAAGTTGCCCCTGATTCTGTTTCTAAGGAAAACTATCTGTGCCCCAAATGATCAATTCTGGAATGAACCAAAGGTCAACTTAGAATAATATAGAATCATAGGTCTCTAAGGAACCCTAAAGGGTTGGCTAATTCAATTCTAAGCTGCCTTCACATAAATCAGCCAAGCTTAATGAATGTTGGGAGTCTTGCAAGAAAGAAATCTAGGCAAGGAGATGACCAAATTCCCGGGAGGTAGAATTTTCTCTTACATCAAGTCTACAAGTATTCTATTACAATTCACACTAATATATCTTTTTCCAGTTAATACACTAGAGAATACAGGTCACTATAACAAATTGCAGAGCTGAGATAATCACTCTAGTTAGAAATTTCAGAACATTTGGTTCAAGGTTTCTTCGTCACCCTTACTCTGACCTCATATTCCATATAAGACAAGTAAAAAGTAATGCAAAGATGAGATTTTCTACACTCTGTATCATTAAAAAAATCACTTAAAAATCATTTAAAAATCATTTAAACTGGTCTACAAAGATTCACTAACAATTAAGAGATGTATAGTTGCAAATCTTTTTTCGTGTTAAGCAGATATAAAATTTTTGAAGAAAAAAAAATTTTTTTTTTTGAAGAAAAATTTGAGAAAGACTATTAGAGGTGCCACATTATATAACAGTTTATTACTTCTATTATGTTTATTATTATAAACTGCTCAGTTTTTACCTGAAATCATTTAGAAATGGAGAAAACAAAAAGGGAATAAAAAAGACACTTTATTATTTACTGAAATAGTAAATATTATGCCATAGAAAACTATAACCATTTCTAATCTAATTGAATGATTTCCTTAGCACCACAGCAGTTGATTTATAGGATGTTTTAATTAATATCAATTTTAAAATGGATATTAAAACACCACTTACATTTCCTAACAAAATAATCAGTCTATCCTGATACAGATGTATCAGAAATAAAGAGAACACACTGCTATTAATCCTTATCTTATTCATTTCCTATTTTTAAAACATATTTAAAAGGGAGCCACTATAAATAATCTTACAATTTTATAATTCTTGTTTGCGCTGTCCAGAAAACATACGTATATAAGTATACACATAATTTAAAAAATTATGTTATATATCTATGTACTAGATTGTAAAATTATATAATAGTCATTTTATATGCATCAGTAAATAATTTTAATACCTACCATGTAAATGCAAGGAGTCAAAACCAAGAGAAACAGTAAAGTAGTTCTAGGCCTCATGCAATTTAGTCATGCCTCAGTTTTTCTGGAATAAATTATGCAATATCTAAGTCTGTAGTTATCTATGTACTCCATTTCCAATTGAGTGGAATTCTTCAAATGATCAGATAGGTTTATATGATTTTCAACATTTATTGCCCATGATATTTGTATGTTCAACCCAATTATTTCTACAAAATATAATTGTTTATGATAGTGTGGGAAACATGAAATTAACTCAGTCATAGTTGATTCATTTTGGTTAAAATAAATAGGTTAAAAACTGTAGAGTTATTTTGACCTTTTTCTAAAAGAGAAAATACTATTATGGATTGTGAGGATTTTAGATACCATGTTTTTAAAAAAATACCATGATAATCCAAAATTATTAGTTTATTCTCCAGAGGAATTTTCAAATACCATGATTTGGCAAAGTCTCAAGTCTAAGGCATAAAGTCAAGCAATAGCAAGTGTCATTGCTTGACTTAGCCAAAATTATATTCAAGGTCCAGGCAGATATTGTCATAATACAACTCTATGCTAAAGGTAGGTTCTCTCCTTTTACCTGAAGAGTTCTAATAGAGTCAAAAGAGGAGTAAAGTTTACAGGTACAGTTCTACTGTGATTTGCACCATTAGATACCCAGGTTATTTTATTGTAATAGACTCTGGTTATAATTAAAGAAATGTGTATTTACTATCTATTATTTGTAAGGTACTATGTGATATGCAATTTGAAAATAGACGATTGACCAAGAAACAGTCCCAAAACCAAATTTGAGAAAACTCTCATACATAAGTAACTTTAATACAAGGCAGACTGATAATGTTAACAATAAAAGTAAATTTTAGAGTGCATGAGAATGGATTCTAAAAATAACTATTGTATTGCCAGAAGGTGGTGGCCTCTTGATCCTATTTGCATTTGCTGTGACTATATTGTCATAGAATGCACATGTTTACTGGTTAGAATTGGACTGAAATCACTTATGTTCCTTGTTTCATGATGAACAATTATATGAGAATCCTTTAGTCTCATTTGTTATAATCTTTCTTTTTAAAAAACAAAAATAATCTTTCAGGTAAAACAAACCACCTGCTTAAACATTCATTGGCAGAAAAGTAAATATTGTAGAAGAAATACAGAGCATACTAAAACTACAATCCTTCACCATTGTGCCCATGAAATCCATGCAGATCTTGGTATTGTTTCAGATATTTACCTTCTCTGTGCTTCTTTGTAATTGGAGGATAAAACCTATGCGGTTGGAAGAAGCAATAAGAAAATATTTATTGTGATTTTTATGGTCCTGTCACAAAGTAAATTCTCAGGAATACTATGCTATTATTAGGTTTATCCTATATTACCTTATGCTTTAATTTGTTTCCTAGGATAGTAGAGCACATTTTGTATTATATTATAGTAATCCTTTGAAATTTTGACTAGAAAGGGATAATGATAGAAAAATTGCTATTTTATGGGGGAAAAAAACCTGTGAAGAACCCAGATTTCTGTTCTTTAATTTTCAGTGTTCACATATTGTTTGCTTATAAAGAGATTTCCATAGAAAAATATTATAGAAAATGTAAGATAGTATATTCACAGTTTTTACTGAAAGTTATATTATTGTCTGTGGACCATGGAAATATAAAATCTGACTTTATGTTATAAGGACACAAGTCTGAACCAAACAGACTCCACGACAGGCTTTAAGATCCCCCTCTGATCTAGAAGGCCTAGGTTTCAGTTCCTCAAAACTAACAGGCAGTTACACATTGCCTAGAGCAAGAGAGATCACCTTCGCAACACCCAATCAGGGAAGGACAGCTACCCCTCTCCACAATCCTAAGGGTGAGGCCTGCAGATGGAGACTTTAGATAGGACCCTGTTACCTAATGTTAAAGTTAACCTGATAATCGCCAAACAAGACCCTAGGCTCACCCTGTAATTGGTTGATTTTAAAGGTACTCTAAATGTTGTAACTGGATCCCACGGAAAGTAACGAATACTCTATACAATGTGAATGGTTAAACTCGTTGTCAATAATATTGTATAATAATGATTGGATCACT
This sequence comes from Suricata suricatta, assembly GCF_006229205.1. Taxonomy (NCBI): domain Eukaryota; kingdom Metazoa; phylum Chordata; class Mammalia; order Carnivora; family Herpestidae; genus Suricata; species Suricata suricatta. Next base: position 56,023,086 of record NC_043706.1, read on the forward strand.
GTACCTGTGTCACAATTTCTTGTAACTCCCCCTTCCCAAACCCCATAAAAACCCTACTCAGCCCTTGTTCAGGACTCTCAGCACGAATCTACTCTGCTGGTGAAGTCTGTGAGCCTGAGCCTGAGCCCATAATAAAGCCCTTTGCCTTTGCATGTGTGCCTCGGTCTCCCTGGTGGTCTCTGGTCGTTGAGGATATTGTGACTTGGGCATAACAATATCATTTTATGTTAAATGTATTTCAACTGTGGTTAAAAGTTTTCAAATTCAAATTTAGAAAACAACAGTATCTGGTGATTAGATAATTCGGCTTTTTTCCCCACATACATGTGTATGTATACTGTACACATAAATCTGTATAGTTTTTCCAAGATGTAAATAAATCCATTTATAATTTATCCAAAATAAAAAAAATGTTTGCCAACATATTGAAAATATAAAAATTTACTATAAAAATTCTAATGTAAAATCTACTAACATCTTATTTTCATTTTAGGTATTTGTTAATGCAATGTTTTTCTATCATCTTAGATTAATAGAATTCTATCACTTAATATTCTTTTGTTGTTTTGTAAAAACTTATTAAGTAATAAGGCATACAATGAACCATTTATTTCCTCATTAGAATTTTCAGGACTTGGCTCCTAACATTAGATATTTTTATATACCACTGGTTATATATTGTATATCTCCTTAGAAAGGTTGTTTCCTTTATTGATTCATGATTAATCTTCAGAGTACACATGCTTCATGAAGAAGCTTCACTAATGAATAACATAATGACAGCAACTCTAGCACACTTTGGCACAGTCAGGGAAGGCAGTCTTCCAGCAAAGCTATTAGTGTCAGAACTAATTTGGTTCTCAGAATTTTGTTAATTATTAGAATGTTTATTCATTAAAAAAATCTCTGTCCCTCTCTAGCATGAACTGAAATTATGAATAAGAAGTGAACAATAATTACCCTTCCTTCCCATGAAAGTGGGAATCTGGGGTCCAAGCTAAATTACAGTACAGGGAGCCTGGCCAAGATAAGTGGGCTGAAGTTCACAGTACCACAGAAATCAAGGGAGTGATGGTAGTGCAATTAGAAAGTCATATATAACAAGCTTAAGAGCAATGCAGAGAATCCAGATACGAGGCATTGGAAAAGGAATTTGAAGACATTTGATGCTTGAAGATAGAGGAGAGCCAAGAGAGATGCCTTTAATTAGTGTATTTGCCTATCAATGCTGGCAGGGGCAAAACAGTTAAATCATTAAGTGCATATGGGAGTTGCATTTGATTCTTTCACATTTCTGAGGAATTACTTAGAAAGAGAAGCAGGAGAGGAGCAAGAAAAAGAGAAGGAGGAAGCTGGAAGAGGAACAAAAGGAGACTAATGCAATACGTGACAATATGATACACTAAAACTGAAGAGGACTAGTCCTGGGTTTGCTTTGGTAGCACATATACTAATGTTGAAGAGGAAGAGTCCAAAGCTAATACATGTTGAGTGCCTACTATGTGCCAAGCACAATATCATGTGCTTTAAAAGTTTCTCCCCAAGGAAAATACATGCCAAGTATTTCTTTCTTTCAGACTAAATATCTGTAAAACATATCTTGGTGATTTGCCAATAGAAGTTAATCTCTAACTGCCTAATTTTACCACACATATCAATATTTTATATTATACATGGAAAGTGAGTTTTCTCTTAGATAACAAAGGCAAATTCCTATAACTCTGACTCCAAATATTTATACTTTTAACTGCTTTGTGATTGATGATGACAGGAACCTTTGCTGTGTGGTATGTATATCTTTCTAGCATTCAAATCAAGATGTGAAGGCTTCAAGTCATAAGATTATAAGGAATATTAATAGAAGGCCTTTTTAAAATTCAAGACAGTGCAATAAAGTATGTAGTATTACTAGAAATGAAATCACTAGACAGATGACAGATTTATAAATATTGAAAAAGCAACAGTATTCCTTAGATTTTTTTTTCACATTTTTAATGACTAAAACATTGGGAACTGAGATTAGCATTAATATTTGAACTGCAGTGAAATGGACAATGCTTGGAGGAGTGCAAATGTTCTGCAAAAATTTTATCACAAACCTACACTTTTTTGTTTTAATTATGTATAATATATAGTGGAGTTATTTTAACAAGGACACCTTAAAATTATATCAATAAACAAATACCAAAACCAATAAAACATTTTAAATTAAACATTTTTTATCTGATCTATAGAAACTCATAGTTTTCTCTGCATTGAACTAATCATTTATTAGGTGGAAATGAAGAAAATTCACTAGTGGTTTGAATGAAGGGGTGAAGGGGATAATAATGCTGTTCAGAATATTATCAAATGTGAGGATGCTTTTTATGATATTTATCCTGTTGTTTAGAGATAACTATAGCCACAGATTCACAATGCAGTTTAGTTTCAGAAAGAGTATTATGTTTGCACATATAGTTTTGTTTTCTTAAAATGAAAAGTAACAAAATAAAACACAATTATCTAAAATATATAATTACCTGATAGAAATTAGACTTATTGCAATGATCAATTCCTTGAGTATACAACAACTTTCAATTGTATTAGATATTTTAAATTTTCAGAAATATTATTAATGATCCCATATGATAATATGAAAATGATTTATTGAAACTTCTATATAATAATAGCTAATAGAAAATACTTACTGAAACTTCTATGTACCAGATATGCTCTAAATACTTTTAAAAAATTTTTTGTTTATTTATTATTGAGACAGAGAGAAACAGGGCATGAGTAGGACACAGGCGAAGAGAGAGGTCGTCACAGAATCAGAAGCAGGCTCCAGGCTCTGAGCTAGCTGTCAGTACAGAGTCCAATGCAGGGCTCCAATCCACGAACTGTAAGATCATGACCTGAGCCAAAGTCGGACGCTTAACTGACTGAGCCACCCAGATGCCTCTCTAAATACTTTTTTGACAAACTTCACATTTAATGTTTAATTTAATATTGGTAAACTACCCCATCAGAAAGGTACCATTATCCTCTCCTTACAGATTAAACACAGACACACACACACATACACACAATAAGAGAGAAATTAAGTATTTTGTCTCAGTTAACATATCTAGTGTTCCAAAGGCATGATTTATAACAAAAACTGTATTCTTAAACTTTAATAAGGTATAATATGAAGGTGACTGTTTTGCAGATCTCTTATAAAAGTTATCCAAATGTTAAATATTATACTTAGTTATTAAATATACACTTACATGACACATGCTAAAATCTATTCCAAGAACTTTGCATTTATTAACCCATTTAATGCCAAAAGGTGAAAAGTGTAGATTTTCAATTCTGGAATGTACACCACCTTTATTTTATAGGTAGGAATACTGCAGCCAGGGGAAGAGAAGCAAGATACTAACTTTGATATTTGAGGAATACTAACATTATTGTATTACTTATTTTATGGTACATAAAACTCACTTTTTAAAAATTGACACATCAATTAGTTGCACACAGACTGTGATATCCCCAGTATCAGAAATGAGAAAATGGAGGATGTGAAAGATGAATTGGTGAAATGTCATAAAAACAATAATTAGTCGGGTTGGTACCTAAAACCCCTGTGTTCATTCTCTAAATTCTAATAATTTCTTCCAGGAAATTTCTTAAATACCTATGAATGGTTGTTTAAATTTCTTTTCACAGCCATTTCTAAAAGTCTACCAAGTCTCTGAGACTGTGCCAGGCCCTTGGAACACAAAGATAAAGATGTACCCCTTTGCTTAGAAGGGGAAATCTGAAGATGGAGGGCATGCCTGTCCTTGTGTTACTTTCTAGTCAGTATTTGTCTTAAACAATAGTGTCCTGGTCAGAGTGATAAATTCGCAAGGTACCACATATGTGTGGAAGAGCACTTAACTCTACCCAGGGTGTTACTAGAAAGACCTACAGCTGGGGTGGAGGCTTACAGGTGGAATGGAACTTCATCAGGTGGGTAGAGTAATGATAGACATGGAGGAGTGATGTAGGCAAATAAATCAGTATGGTTGGTATATTACAGACATAGAACAAAATGGAAGAACTGATACAGATCAAATTAAAGTTTTCAGTAAATGCATGCTCTGCTTTCAGCATAGTTCTAGAAACTGAGCAGATAAGGATAAAATGGAGGGAATGTACTCTCCCGTCTGGTAATGTCATAAGGCAAGCAAGTTTAAGAAGCATTAGACATTAATGAGGGCACTGGGTATTAAATGTAAGTGATAAATCACTAAATTCTACTCCTGAAACCAATATTACACTCTATGTCAACTAACTAGAATTTCAATAAAATTTTGAAAAGAAAAAATGTTGCAACAACAGCAACAACAACAACAAAAAGCATTGGAAGGAGACTTAGAAAATATTAGTAGACAAGAATAGAGCACCTAGAGCGTTCTTTTGTAATTGGAATTAAGAAAATATTTTGCCACACTAATCTATGACCCAAAGACTACTTTGAATATTGAAAGACAAAAAGGAAGAAAGACATTTCTTTATTTTTGTTAAAAAATTTTATTTTTGAATCAGAAGGCTTTATCACTTAATAAACAGCTAATAAAGTAGCAAGCTGCAGCAGGTATGACTCTAAAGAAGAAGTAACATAAAAACCAAACAGTAGAGCTACAAATCATAATAATTAAATGTATGGAATAGTCCAGAGGGACTTTCCAGGAGACCATAAAAAGAGAAAATTTCACAGCCAGAAAAGGGAGACAAGGTTATAAATCAGTATAAGCAAAGGCCAAACTGTTGACTAAATTGCAAGAAAATAAAAGACCAAATTTAATAAGAAAAAAAATATGATAGAAGTGTGGAACAGTTAGTTAAATGAGCAATACTCCATTTTAAAAACACCATTAGGGCACCTGGCTAGCTCAGTCAGTAGAGCATGTAACTCTTGATATCAGGGTTATGAGTTCAAGCCCATGGTGGGGGTAGAGTTTACATAATAATAATAATTTACTTCTTTCCAGAACAATCTTTTGCATAACACAAGGGGCCCATAATTAGAATCTGGATACGAGGGAAGCCCACTGTTGCCAGTGGGGTGAGCTGTCACTGAAGGAAGGTTCTGTTTATTTTGTGGGATACATGGCCAGGAGACTCTTCAACAGAACCCAGTGAAGTTGAATATTTTTTTATACTCACATGTAACAACGACAATTTCCTGCACTCTACGTATAAAATTCAACTGAATTGAATATATTTTTGTGCATTTTATCCTCACCCCATTAGTAATAAAGGAAGTTCTCTTGTTCTGTTGGGGACTGATTTCCTTACTTATCTCTCCTTTAATCATTCTCCACAGAGTAGCTCAAGTCAACTTTGTTGTTTAATGCAATCTGATCATGGCATTGACTTGATTAGGAATTCCATGAGTTAATTCATTACTTTCTGTAAAACAAACTCCAAATACTTAGATATACTCTCAGGCTTTTACCACCTGGTGTCTCTGGGACTTCTTTACTGATTCCCCAGGTACTCCTTCCAGGACTGTATTCTTTGCTCTTACACTGTGTACCACAGAGCTGTATCATTCTTATTTCCCTCTCATTCTTTGTTTTTGCCATTCTACTACAATTTCCTATTATTCACTTCTTTCTCTTACATTTAGCACTTAATGGAATCCAAATAAATTGCTATTCATTGAGTGAGTGAATAAATGCACAACTGAATGAATGAATAAACTTGTCTCCACCTATGGCTTGGTTCTGCATGAAACCTTTAGTCCTTTTCTGTCTTTAGTTACTCTTAGTGTAACGGGATTAGAATGAGCCCTATTAAAATTGGGATGTGTGGCCTCAAATCCCAATTTCATTGTGTATCTCATGGATGCCGTATTCTTTGTCTTCTTTTGGCCTGCTTTCCAATCTACCAAATGAATAGTTTCCTTACAGAAGAGTTATAAGCATCAAATATGGTTAATGTATGCAGGAACTCTTGATAACTTAGGTAAATATGTCAATTTCTAAGACATCGGTGTTGATTATTCTGTTACTTCTCTAAAATTGGTTAATCCTGATGTGATTTATATGGCATGCTCATAAATCATTGTCACATGTAAGATAGCAGGAGTAGCTAGCTTACTTCTTACAATAGCTGGACAGATTATGGTATCATTTTAATACTGAGATAGTGAACAGCAGATTGCTTAGGAATCCTTTCCACTCTGGTGTGAGCCACACCTACGCAGGTGGGAATGTAATTTCCACAAAACCAGGAGTACTGAGCCAGGCACCTCAGCACCTTTCTCAGGTTCCAGCTCTATGCTACCTCCTTCTACATGTGCTTCATAATCATACATCCTAACAGGACATCCTAAAAGAGGATCTCAACGTGGGCTTGGAAGATGACAGTAACTTAGAATCGTATGTGCATCTGTGGTAGGAAAGTCAGATCATGAACGAGGCTTTAATGACACAAATGATTTGGATAGATTAAAATGGAAGCTAAAGAGCATTCCAGGTGAGAAAAATTCTTAAATGAATCTGACCCTTAGAAAAGAAAAGCCAGTTGTAGGAAATTAGACAAACTAAATTGTCTGCTATTGTGGCATCAGCATTCCTTTATTTGTTTTGTAGAACGGGCATCATGAGATATTTATAAATACTGAATATTTAATAAAAGAATTTTAGTGTTTTTAATATTGAAAAAGTGGTCACAAGAGATGTCTCTGTTTTGAATTAAAAATCACACTTTTAGTTATGAGATTTCAAATAGCCTCCGTGCTCCCCTTGCTGTTTATTCAGTTATCGGCAAGTGGGTAGTGCGGCAGCTTGTTGGTTCTATTGCAGGTTGAGTAGTTCATTTTTAAGGCACATCAGCTCCAATTTAATTTCCTTTTCCTCATTCCACTGATGACATAAAGAAATTTTCTCTGTAAAAGTGATTTTATGTCTTCTATGTTAGTTGCATCATAGTATTATATAAGCTGATGCTAATTCTAAATAGATCTTTCTCCTCAAGTGAGTTTGTCTTGTTTCTTCTCCCTCCTATTTTACCACCTATTGTATATTTGCTTTTGTCATTGTTTGAGCAATCGTTTAAAAATCATTTTGGATACCTATTATTCCTTTTTTGCCATTTTCAGAGGAGTTGTAATGGTCAATGCTATAATTATAAGCTTTCATAAAGCCAAACACATTTTTAGGTATTTGTGGCTGCTATTCATTTCCCTTTAAAATTATGCCACATGGTTATTAGTTTTAAATTCTTAGTTCCCAGCAAATCTATACTTGTTTTTGATTGGATTCTCTATTTTATAAACTTAAAATTGTCCACATAATTTAGAAATCTGTTTATTGCATATTCTAAAGGAATTTTAACTTGTTAGATAAAGAATGAATATTAAAATAGATTATTTTATTATGATCAATAATTGTACCTTTATAATTCATCATCCATTTTCATAAATTCTGAGAGGTGCCTCGAATCCTAGTTCAATAAAATATATAGTAAAGTACTACTAGTATTTGCCAAACACTGCAACAAGGATAGTAACAAACCCAGTGAGAATCTCAACCCTCAAGCGTTATTATTTATTTAGAGGGTGGCACAATAAGAAGTTATTCCACTTGCACATGGTGTACAGTGAACACAAAATTTTGTCACAGGGTCCTATGATTGCTTTGAAAATTTCATGAAGGCCTTATCTAGTCAAAAGGGATTCTGACTCTAATCTTGTTTGAGCCAATTTAAATAGCAGAATTCTTCATTCAAAATATATAACTATTTTTGTACACTTCTAAATTGAGTTGATGATCTTACTTTAGAAGAATAGATACAATTGGGGTATTTTACATGGGTGAGGAGTTACAGAATGCATTCCAGGCAAATGAAAAAAACATGAACCCAGAAGCAGGATGTTGATTGCATCACACAGAAATGTGATTGCAAGGCAGCAAAGAACCCATTTGCAAGAGTAAGGTGAACAAAAAAGTTGGGGAAAGGATTCTTAGGTCAAAATAGAAGAAAAGTGTAGCAAGGAAGGTAGGAATAAATTATGCATAAAAATTAGGCAGGGGTAACATAGTAAAAAGGATCTGGATGTTAAATATCAAAATGAGCAGGTGTGATGAACAGAAAGGCAAACTAGTTTGGACCGATAATATTAACTTAGGCATGTTATGATGGCAACTAGGATGGAGGTTGGGAAGTGCCAGTGTGAAGGAGTGACTGGAGAGGGGTTTTTGTTTGTTTGCTAGGGGCGCTGGGGTGGCTTAGCTGGTTGAGCATCCTATTCTTGATTTCAGCTCAGGTCACGATCTCAACTTATGTGTTCAAGCCCTGCATTGGGCTCCTCTCTGTGCATGGAGTCTGCTTAAGATTCTGGTTTAGTCTCTCTCTCTCTCTCTTAAACAAAAAAATTAAGAAAATAACTAATCTTAGTATTTTTCTTGTCAAAGGTAAGCAGAAGGAAGATGAATCAAAAACAAGTGTCAGATGTCAGCCAGCTTAAACAAGGTACTACTATGCCTACAGACAAGGGCATTGAGATATGCATTTATTTAGCATCTGGGTATAGTTAAAGGTGAATCAAATACATATTTACTTTTTTTTTAAGACACTTGCATTCTCTATTTTTATCTGTGGCAGTGTCTCTTTCTGCATCCAAGTAGGACATCATTCTCTTTCATAAACATTGCTGACATTTATCAACTTATATGATCTACATATTTTGAATTGATTTATCATCACAATACTTTGTAAGATAGTTACTAAATTATTATTATAAAATTTTACAGATAAGGAAACTAAAGTACAGAGAATAAAATGCCTTGACAAAGGTAACAAAGCTAATTTCTGTGGACAGTTTTCAAACTCAAGTGTATTCTCCTCTTTTCTACTGCTACATACAGCTTCTCTCACCCCAAATAACCAGATTAGTATAACCAAGTTGCATTTACTCCACTTCTTTTAGCTCTACGTCCTTTTCTTTAATTATTATGATTCCACCATTCATATCCTCTTTATTTATTACTCATACTGTTACACCAGACTCACAATTCATCTCCCATCCTTTGAATTTTACTAGTTTAATGAATAATCTATATTGGAAAACTGATCGAGCTCTACTCTCACAGTGAAAAACTTTCAGTGGCATCCAATAAACTTTAATATGAAGTCAGAATAAGCATGGAAGTTACAGCCATAGTATATCTATCTGTCTGTCATCTATCTATCTATCTATCTATCTATCTATCTATCTATCATCTGTCTATCTAACAATTTCCCCAAACTTCCCTCAACAAGTCTGCTTTCCAAGTGGAGATTCACTGCCACTCTGAGGCTATGCATATTTTTTATACCTCTGGGCTTTTGCATATACTAATTAAACTGAGCAGATTATATTCATGGCTACTTAGAAAACCCCTGATCAACTTCCATGCTTGTAAAACATGCTATATGTGAGTTAACAATTGTCTGGGCCTGATTTTCTTTACATGTTTAACACTCACTTGGGTTCCCGGTTGCCAGGCCATGCCTATACAGAAGAATACACGATATCAATTCAGATGTGAGACTTTCACATGACTTTAGTCTCTCTTGGCTTCATTTTTTTAAATCAAGCCAGAATAATCTGCTCACATTTCCCAGCTCATGTTTGTCTTCTTTGTGGTTTCTGTGTTTGTACTTAAATGTATGACTTTTGCATGAGCTCCTGGTACCACCTGCAAAATCCATTTGGTCTCAGAGTTTTATAGGTCTCTAGGCTCTTCTCTCTAATTACATTGTCCAAGTCTCCTATTTTTAGAGCTCTACTTTTGCTACATAGCCATAAGCAGCAATATGTTAATTAGATGAACAAATTCTAGCTACTGAGTATATTGGAAAATCTGCTATTTCTTACAATTTGAATATCCATTTAACCTATCTAAAATGCAGATCTCTTTGAAAAGGCCTTTGTGGAATGATGATATTATCAGTAAACACAGTCATTTTGCTCTATTGCAGCAAAAGTGCACAGGGTAACATTTATTGTGATTTAATGACAGTAAGTCAACAGGGAATACACTGTTTTTAGAAAAACTAAGGTGAAAAATTAGGTGACAAAGAAAGTTCACATTGAGTAAAATAATGTGCTATGATGAAAATAAATTGAATAAAAGAATGAAAATAAATAGAGTTAAGTTTTAGCTACATTAATCTTATTATTTCTCTTTTCCCCCCATAACATCCTGTATACAGATACTGTGTATGAGTTTTCTTAATTTTTTTAATGTTTTTTTTTTGAGACAGAAAAAGAGAGAGAGAGAAACAGATAGAGAGAACAAGCATGAGCAGGGGAAAAGTAGAGAGAAAGGGAGACATAGAACCCAAAGCAGGCTCCAGGTCCTGGACTGTCAGCACAGAGCCCAATACGAGGCTTGAACTCAGGAACCACAATATCATGACCTAAGCCGAAGTTGGACGCTCACCCTACTGAGCCATCCAGGATAAGTTGACACAAAAACTTAATGTTGTAATCTTTAAAAAAGTATACAGTGGGAAAAGATAAATGTGAATAACCACAACCAATAGTTTCTCTTGAAGTTGTGCATGAGAGGATATATTAGCCATAATACAAAATTATAATCAAAGTTGAATCTCTGGAGAACAGACGAGGACAGAATGTTATCAAAGCCTTTGAAGCTGTATAATTTATACAATCTGGAATTAAGCTGTAGGTCATTTGAAAATAAGAACTCAAAATGTATTTTGGCATAATAATTTAAATTATCATTCATATTTGGCCTTGAATCATTATCAGTAAATTTCATTTTATAATGTCTTTTTCAGATCATCGTTGGTTACCAAGAAGAGAATCCTACTCAGATTAGCTCAAGTAAAATAGAATTGGTAAAGATCCATGAAAACCCAGTAAAAGGTGAATAGTCAGGCATAAAGTGGAGAAAAAATGAGTGGTTCTAGAGACCCTTGCAAGAAAAGATGCAGGACTACTGACTTAGTATTTCCTCCTGTCTTCTTCTGCTCTTTGGTTTTTATCTACTTCCTCTTCTTAGATGGAGGTCAACTCTAGTTTCAACCCACTATACTTTTTATTTCAAACATCTACCATTATCTCATCAATTAGACTATTTTTCTTAATTTTTGTAGGTCAACAAAAAGAAAATGGCTTTGTTGGCTTTAAATTCAGCAATTAGTTCACATAGTAGCCCTGAATTTCTTAGGACGAGAGTTTACACTAAGGTAGATTGATCTATATGTCAACCACATAGCTATAGTCATTAAGTAACCTTTTATAAAAATTAATTTTGTAAAATATTGCATAATTCTATTGGTCTATTGCAATTTATAGATATATGCTATCTATGTTTACTTTGTTAACTCACAGGTTATGGACCATTAAGAAGATTTTTATTTTTAATGTTTTTCATGAAATATTTTAAATAATATACAGAACAGAACACACACACACACACACACACACACACACACACACACACATCAATTCATGGTCCTTAAAGTCAATAAGCTGTCAGTAAGAATCCATGTTGATAGACTACCTTTCCATTTATAAGTATCAGAATTCTACTGATTACTACCTAGAGATAAAAAATAAAGTTATGCCTAGTTAGAATTGTTATAGAGTATGAACTGGTCACATATGACATATGCAGAGCTTGAATATGGAAGAGGTATAGGGATAAAAACGTGGAAAAATTATCTAGTGTTTTTACTATATTACTATGTTGAACCTGTTAATCTTATTATTTGTACTATTCTTATATCATTTGATATACTATTATAACTAATAACATTAATATTTTAAGTTTTAGACTGTTATGTATAAACACATATTATGTAGTACACAATTGGAAAAGTACTGTATGATTTTTTGATGACCTTACTATTTACATCTCACAGGTTGGGTTGCCTGGGAAGCAGATTCTAAGATAGAGATGACTATGCAGGGGAGTTATTGGGGCATGATAGTGGTATCAACGTCAGTGAAAGGGAAGCAGGACTGAACAAAGGGAAAGAATTAAGGCTGTTATGTGTTCTCAATTAGAAACCTCCACAAAAAAATATGGAGAGTTCTGAAGCTGGAATAACCCTTTAGATTTGTACCCATATGCACAAAAGGATTAGATCAATATATCTAAGCATAAGCTCTGCATATACCTTGGAAAAGAAGTATTAACCCTTCAGAGAATCAGGGTTGCCTCAGGACTGAAGCTTGACCTTAGCTGAAGCAGCCCTATGATCTCTAGGAGGAGCTCAGAGCTGAGAGCTTTTTGCCTCAGTGCCCACAGCAGCTGCAGGAGCTGATTTCCATTCCTGAAGAGAAATAAGGGAAGCACACAATGACCACCACACTGATTCTTTTAAAATTATAAATGGAAGCTATTATAGCTTCAAGTAATAAAAATCAGTTCAAAAATTACATACACTTCTCTCTTTTTTTGAGGGGGAGAATAGAGGGAGAGGGAGAGAGGGGGAGAGAGAGGGAGAGACAGAGAGAGAGAGAGAGAGAGAGAGAGAGAGAATCTTAGGCAGGTTCCACACTCAGCTTGGAGCCTGACCTGGGCCTCGATCTCACAATGGTGAGATCATGACATGAGCCAAAATCGAGAGTTGGATGCTCAGCTGACTGAGCCATCCAGGTGCCTCTACATATATTTCAATGTTCATTTTATTTGAAATTTTAGTAGTATACTTATTTCCCATATAATTCTAGTAGTTTAATAATTTTGAATTAAATATCCCAAATGGCTTATATTTGTGTAAAATAATGTTTTTTTCCATCTATTTTTGAGAGAGAAAGAGAGACAGAGTATGAGCAAGGGAGGGACAGAGAAAGAGAGAGAGGGTGAGAGAGAGGGGCACACACAGAATCTGAAGTAGGTTCCAGGCTCAGAGCTGTCAGCACAAGACCAACATGGGGCCCGAACCCATAAGCTGTGAGATCATGACTGGAGGAAAAGTTGGATGCTTAACCAACATCCAAAAGTTGGAGCCACCCAGGTGCCCCATGTAAAATAATAAAAATAAATACTCTAAGTCTCTTCTGTTTAATAGAACTTTTGCAAAATTTTATTAATTTTGAGACACTACAGTTTTCCTGCTTCATAGTACTTACTTATTTGCTATTTGATAAGTCCCTAGCAACAACAGATTTACATTAACCAAATTCAACCAAATATCCATAATATAAATATGAAGCTGCATTTGAACTAGCATTTATGCACTTGTTAAACTTAAAGACAGGCTTAGAATTTGTATGGAAATGATTTATCTTTCCTTCCTAATTGATGTCTTTATTTTATTTTTTTTAAGTTTATTGATTTTGTGAGAGACAGAAAGAGACAGCATATATGGGGTGGGGGTCATAGAGAAAGCGGGTAGAGGATCCAAAGCAGGCTCTGTGCTGACGGAAGAGAACCCAATGCAGGGCTTACACTCACAACCATGAGGTCATGACCTGAGCCAAAGTCAGATGCTTAACCTCCTTAGCCATCCAGATACCCCAATATTCTCATATTAAAAAGTTTAATCACACATTCAAATAATGTGCATTTCTCAGAGAAAAGGTTGTATAAATATGGCAAAATTGAACTGTCAGGTAAATACCAATAGTTGTTAAAATATCTTCACCATGCATATAATAAGGGCCTGTGTTGTTAAGTTTATTATATTGATTAGCCCCAGTTTGTTATGTTTCAAGAACTGAGTTTTTCCCTAGGAATGAGCTAGTGAATGATGCATAAATATTTTTAAGTCAAAGGCAGAGTGAGATGAATTGTTATTGCAGAGCCTCAAATGGATTATTTTACATTCTCAGAGCATCCATCAGAAAGAAAACTGTTTTAGAAAACCAATGTGATTGTGTCAAGATGATGGGACTAAATTGGCCATGGCAAGGTTTTGTCAGTGTTTTTGGCTGTTTTCATTATTGATTGCATAACATTGATTATGTTAACTGTGCAGAGCTCCAATTTGCTTATTAAGTTTGCTAAAATAACAGATTGACATTGGCAGAATTTCTTTTTATTTGAGTTGCTCAAGAAGAACTTATTTCTCATTATTTGGGGACAATCTTGAAAACAAAATGTAATTTCCCCCCTTCTCCCTGCCCCGTCAACCTTAAACTCTAGATTTTAACTTTTTATTTCTTCATTTAATTGCTTGAAAATTTAGGAAAACTCAGTCATTAATATTCCAAGACTGATAGAATACTTATTCTTTTTTAAAGTGTTTATTTATTTTTGAAGAGAGACAAAGTGTGAGGGGGTAGGGGCAGAGACAGAGACACACACAGAATCCGAAGCAGGCTCCAGGCTCTGAGCTGTTAACACAGAGCCCAACATGGGACTCAGACTCAGGAACTGTGAGACATTGACCTGAGTTGACATCAGAGCTTAATCTGCTGTGCCACACAGGTGTCCCGAATATCTATCTATTCTAAAAACAGTAGTGGATCATTAAGAACTTATGTGAAGATAAGGGGCTAATTGATTATAGAATATCCTATTCTAAGAGAGTAGCATAGTGGCATGTTTGTTTTTAGAGAAAGAGAAAGTGTGCAAGCCGAGGAGAGGGGCTGAGGCAGAGACAGAATCCCAAGCAGGCTCCACATTCAGAGTAGAGCCCAACATGGGGCTTGATCCCATGACCCTGGGGTCATGAACTGAGCTAAAATCAGGAGGGAGATTCTTAACTAACTGAGCCACCCTGTTTGTTTGCTTCTAAACAATGCTCAACATTAATGAAATAGGAAAAAATATCTATCCCATGTACCCTGTGTTATCTTGGGCTGTTAAATACTGAAATAAGCTATGACAATTGAAAATATTAAAGAACAGCAATACTTTTTAAGGTGGATATACCTAAAAACCAAGTTTTTTTTTTTAGTTTTTAACATTTATTTATTACTGAGAGACAAAAAGAGACAAAGCATAAGCATGGGAAGGGCAGAGAGAGAGGGAAGACAGAATCGGAAGTAGGCTCCAGATTCTGAGGTGTCAGCACAGAGCCCGATGTGGGGCTCAAACTCACAAACTGTGAGATCACGACCTGAGCCGAAGTCAGAAGTTTAACTGACTGAGCCACTCAGGTGCCCCTAAAAACCAAGTTCTTAGTCCATGGTTTCTTTCTGCAATGCAGTCTCATTCCATATTCTGTATGATGTGTAATTATGATATAGTGCAGGAAAAATGTTTGCACAACTTCCTCATTGGAAAAAGATGAAAATAATGATCAGAGGAAGGTGGATTCCTGTCAACTGAATATGCCATTTGGGAAAGAAGGAATAGGCCTTGGTCTCTGCCCTGATTGCTGGGTGCTATTCTTAGATATTTAAACTTTGGAAAGGAAGAAGTTTTGACAAGTTTTAAGGAATGCAGTCTAAATAAACATCATTGGTCACTGCTAAGAAGATTGTGAGGTTATATGTAAAGACCCAGGTTTTCAAAGGATGTGTGTGGAGTGACTTAACATTATTATCACTCAGCAGGTGAACATCCCTGGCATAACAGGATAAGAAGGCAAAAGTTCAACAGGACCCTCACCTGCCTTGTCACACCTCTACCACATGTGACCATGAAGATCCTAATGCCAGAAAGTCAGAGTGCCAAAGTGACCCTTGCACACACAAGCTCTGGGACTTGGGTAAATTATGTACCCTTTGTGCCTCAGTTTCCTCATCTGCAAAGTGGTGATAAGATAGCACCAACCCTATAGGGTTGTCACCAGTGTCAAATGAGTTCATAAGTATTAAGGGCTTACAACAGTACTATGTAAGCACTCACTAAACTTCCTATATCTAGGATTATTTTCTTTTCTGTTAATAGCCCTGTGCAGCAGAGGTGGGTGTATGAATATGAGTGGTAGGACTAAAGGTTTAAAAGTGACAGAACAAGACATAGCCTGGTCTTCTTAAAAGTTGACCTTTGATTCCTTCCATGTTAACAATTTGTTAATTTCCAAATTGCTCCTTTTCTATTTATGTATCTACTTCTCTAAGAAGAAAATGCAGGTTTAAGTCTTACGTTAGGTGTAAATCAATTTCAGGCAAAATTTTTCCTATGCAGTTTTCTTTCATCCTGTGCAGAACTCTAGCAGGATAACCAACACATACTGATCTATCAACAGTCTTTGAAACAATGAAAAAAGTGTATAATTAAAACTAAATGAGCTTTAAATAGATCTGTGGTATTTCTACACCATAGGATTAAAATTATTGCAAGAACAAAGATAGGTAGGAATATTCTTACAGAAGACTAAAGCATAATTTCCTATGGCATAAATCTGAGCTGCCTTAGCCCCTTATCTTCAATGTAAGTTCTTAATGATCCACTGTTTTTAGATAAACTTAACTTACTTTTTGCCACAATATTTATGTTAGAACATAAATATCTGCTTTAGATTACTGATATTTTATTATCTTAAGCTTAAAATTTAGATAAGATATTATACTCTGTCAAGATAAAACACATATGTTCTGTCAAGACTTGAATTTTCCCTTTGTTAGATATTTGACTTAAATCATTAGTCAGTATGAAATAATTTTATAAAGTGAGCCAATTTCTTCAGGTACCTGTGGAAGCATTTGGCAGTTAAATTCTCCTGGCATGCACACTAGGCAGTTCAAAGACAGACAGTCCTTGAAATGTGTTTTCTAAGGCTGAGAAAACTGGCTTGATTTGAAGAAAAAAACCTCCAGGTCAAATCATCCTTTCAAAGTTTTATGCTATAAAACTCTAGGAGGTCTGAATCAAGGATTATTCATTCTTGGGTGAATCTAATAATGCATCCTGAGAAAAATCTTGCTTTTAACTGTTTATAAAATTGTTTCTGAGGACTCTAAATGTTCCAGTTAATGCATTTTTTAATTAAAAATGTTTTATTTATTTTTAAATATTTATTTATTTATTATTTATTTATTTATTTATTTATTGAGAGAGATTGAGAGCGAGCATGCTTGCATGATGTGGAGATCATGACCGAAGCCAAAATCAAGAGTTAGATGCTTAACTGCCTGAGCCACCCAGGTGACACAAAGTGTTCCAGTCAATGTTAATACAAAATTTTCAAAAAGGGTTCAATGAATTTACATGTAACTCCCCCAGCCAAGTATTTGGGGTCAAGAACACAGATTAGGTTTTGTAATTCTTTCTAAAAAAATTCAATGTTTGTTTATTTTTGAGAGACAGAGCACAAGCAGGGCAGGGGCAGAAAGAGAGACACAGAATCAGAAGCAGGCTCCGAGCTGTCAGCACAGAGCCCATCACCAGGATCCAACCCATGAACCGTGAGATCCTGACTTGAGCTTAATGGACTGAGACACCCAGGTGCCCCCAGGCCTTCTAATTCTTAAAATACAGCGTCCAAACTGTTTGGCCCCCATTCATCCTGAAACAGCCACAAGGGGCACTAAAAACATACTGTCCTTCAACCTCAAGAATAACTTTAGCTCTGATTTATCAAAATTCCAGTCATATTTAAGAGAAAAAGTCAAGGTCCTTGATATCTATCTCCTCCTGCACATACACTGAATTCTGTCCTTATATCTGGTTACATCTCTGAAAAGCTACACACTTGAAATTAATTATCTCATTCATCACCATGATTACCATTCATGATTTTATAATTCTCTCAAATTTTAGAGGACTTTTCTTAAATAGATATTTGGAAATTACTCTTACATTTTATGAAAACTCATCAATGATACTTTATTATGCTGAATGGCCCCAATATAAGGTCCCAAATGAAATTTTTTTGTATGAAGAAATGCATTTTTGTATTTTAGCATTAAGAAAAGATATTTTCCTTCAAAAACTGCTGTACATTTTGAGTTCATTTATTTATCAAAGAAATAGTGACTGACTACTAAGGGGGTCAGAGTCTATGCTGAATGCTAGATATTGAGTAAGGATCTCACAAAGCTTACTGTCAGGAGTGCCTGGGTGGCTTAGTTGGTTAAGCATCAGGCTCTTGGTTTTGGCTCAGGTCATGATCTCCTGGCTCGTGAGTTTGAGCCTTGTGTTGGGCTCTGTGCTGACAGTGCAGAGACTGCTTGGATTCTCCCCCCACCCCACTTGTGCTCTTTCTTAAAATAAATAAATAAACTCTTTTTAACATTTATTTAATTTTGAGAGACAGAGGAAACAAATCATGAGCAGGGGAGGGTCAGAAAGAGAGGGACACACATAATCGGAAGCAGGCTCCAGGCTCCGAGCTAGCTGTCAGCACAGAGCTTGACACAGGGCTCAAACCTAAGAACTGTGAGATCATGACCTGAGCTGAAGTTGGATGCTCAACCAACTGAGCCAACCAGGCACTCCATAATAATAAATAAACTTAAAAAAAATGCCAGGGAGACTGACCTGAAGGTGATGCTTGTAAAGACTGTGAAGCACTGGATGAAGAATATAGACCTATTTCTTGTGAGACTCAAGTAGTGGTCTACATGGGAAGAGGTGACATTCGACATGGTGCTTAGCCATAAATAAAATCTGTTGGTAGAATAGGAGAAGGTCTTAGCAGAGATGATAATTTTTGCAAAGGTACAGATGTGAGAGGTAAACAGAGAAAGTATATGCAGATAGAGGAAGAAATTCTATTCATCTAGGATGAAAGGCTGGCAGCACTGGAGATTTAAAAGCACTCTCAGGGTAGATCATAAAGGATGTGGATGCTAAGTTAAGGAGTTTAATTTCACTAGTGGACACTCCATAATGGACTTTAAGCAGGGGAAGGACATGATCAGATTTATGAGATAAACTCTTCGTGAATTTCTTCATAGAGTAAGCTATTTTAGTGCTTTGAAGATTCCTGTATTCCCAGCACTTAGCACAAGTGATGAGACAAATAGTATGTTTTAAATTATAATCTGCTGAGTTGAATACTGAGTTACGAGACTGCTGCCAGATGAAGGTAAGGTAAAGATGAAGAGCAATGTTGGATTTGGGGTGTATTTTACTATTGAGTCCTCTTCTGGATACTGACATTTCCAGACATTTTTCCTCCCTACCTAAGAGCTAGGAATTTGAAGGCTGTATGATAATTACACGTGGTCCTCATAGCTGACATGTATGCTCCTTCCTTTTCATGGATTTTATTTTCTGTTTCAATTTCCTTAACTCTTTCATGACTTGTAAGCCACCTCAAAATAGGTTTTGACAATATGTTGAGTGTAAATTAATCCATATTTATTAAATAATTCACTAGGTGAACACTGCTCAT
This sequence comes from Suricata suricatta, assembly GCF_006229205.1. Classification (NCBI taxonomy): domain Eukaryota; kingdom Metazoa; phylum Chordata; class Mammalia; order Carnivora; family Herpestidae; genus Suricata; species Suricata suricatta. Next base: position 56,042,307 of record NC_043706.1, read on the forward strand.
GTATTTCCGGACTATTTACCCCAGATGACAGGGAACGGTCCTCACAGACACATAGCTACAGGACCGTGCTCTGTTGTAGCACCCTCTGAAGGACTGCAGCCGGTTCCAACAAGTCCACATGCCACTTTTCCAGAAGACCTTAGTTATAAAACATCTACCTCCTCCTTATGATGTTCACTTGTCTTTTAATTCTAATGTTTTCAGAAACATATAAGCATTAAGTTTTCTTGCATGAGTATAATTTCTAAACCTAGTTCAGAAAAAAAGGTATACATATCACTTAAACCTTTGGCCTTCTGGGATTCCCTGCTAACTTTGTTTTAATAATTTAGGAAGTTTTAAAGGCAATCTATGAATATTGGATTTCCATGAACCATTCCTTAAACTATAACCACATAAAACTTTAATTATCAGCACTTGCTACTTGAACTTTCTTGTTAATACAATAAAAGCAACTCATAAAAAGCAACTTAAGCCATTATTTCGCTTTGTAGAAGACACCTCAGTGTTCAGGTTTGCCTTAGAGTCGTCACTATGCAGGAGTACTATAAAATAAGCAGGAAATGTGGCTCTTTCAATATCACCATAGCAACTCACTCATTGGGTAAAGTCACACAATTCCCTCAAACCCTACTGCCTCATATTTAAGATAGAAATAATGACCTCATAGAACTATTATGACAATTGAAACAATACATAAAGTACCGCAATAAAGTATACTCAGTTGAATCATGTATTAACATTTATATAAGTGAAATACAGAAATTACAGTTATGGGACATTGCATTTAACACATGGCCAGTAACTTTACTGTAAAATTAATATTTATTTTCACTATGAGCAACAATATATTTTGCCACTGTATGCCCATTATTCCATCTCTTCTGAATTGAACTCAGGCTGACAGAAGTTAAATATATTTCTCATTGGATATTGGATTTGAAAATCAACTATTTCCTCAATGTGATAGTTTAATGATAAAACTGAGCTATTACTGATCTTATGTCAAAGTGAGAAGCATGCATAACTATGCTTTTGATGGGACAGATTTTGTTATTCACATTTGAAAACTCTTGTCATCATTAGCATGATAAGAGTTAATAATTTATAAACACTTCAGAGCAGTCTGCTGAAGAGTTAATGTCTTGTCAAAGGTTCAGTTCAAAGTGAGTTAACTTCCTTAGTTTTCCTGATTTAAAACTGCTTTACCTAATAAATACTGGAGACTTTCTCTAGTTTTATTGAGTGTAAAAAGGAATAAGTTATATAATTTATAGGTTACAAATGTCAGGGATAATTATAATTTGTTTTTCAATTAAACTTCCAAATAATTCTATTTTCTTAATGTAACTTTTTAAGATGTTTCAAGATAAAGTGAAAATTTCATGATTATTTTAGCAATTTTATTACATTATTGAATTGGTCCCATTTAGGACAACCTCTATAGGGATTTATTGGGAGCCATTTCTGAACTCACTAAGTTGAGAATACTCCTTGTGAGCTACGGCAGGTTTGCACCTCCTCTTGCCATCAAATGATGACCAATATCCACCCCCACTCCATTGATTTTGCTTGAGCACTGACCTTCAAGGCACCTTGTTATTTAGTATCGGGAGTAACTTGTCTCCTTATTCTGGCCCTAAAAATATGCTGATTGCACCTTTTAGGAATTTCTTCTTTTGTGATTATGGGAGCAAATATTGCATTTCCAGAGAAACCTGTTTTTCTTCCCCTCAAGAAAACAGGCTATTGACTCCTGCTTACAAAGAACTAATTTTGGCCTTAGCTATGCTAAAAACATTGTCTTGTATTTGAATGCTGAAGATACTTTCCTTCACCATATGATAATCATCTAAGTCACCTACATCAATCACTATTTTTTTTTAATTTTTTTTTGTTTTATTTATTTTTGATACTGAGAGAGACAGAGCATGAGAGGGGGAGGGGCAGAGAGAGAAGGAGACACAGAACCAGAAGCAGGCTCCAGGCTCTGAGCTAGCGGTCAGCACAGAGCCTGATGCGGGGCTCGAACCCACGACCGTGAGATCCGACCTGAGCCGAAGCTGGAGGCTTAACCGACTGAGCCACCCAGGCGCCCCCAATCACTATTGATAAAGACTACGCACGAGTCTTCTACCAATCTATGTTTTCAGAAATTTTTACATACCAAACAAATTTGTCACTAGAAATCATTGTCTAAGGCAAATGCCACTTCTGTGCTGTGTCCATACATTTTAACGATAAATAAAGCTGACTCTCAGTCAGTGCAGAGATGCCTGCCTGGTGATCAGAAAGACTCTCACGGCTCGGCTCTCTTATCCTCCCTCTTTTGCCAACACCATCCATCCTTCTGAGAATGCTAGACCTGGTGGAGCTGGACTCCAGCAGGGATTTGCCCTCTTTCCCAATGTATTTATGATGCTCATTCCCAAATTATTTATGTAGTAGTTCTCTTCATTCCCTAAGTATTTATGGAGCTAAAATCTAACAAGTAAAAATATGTTTTTGGTGACAGAATCTAGTACATATTTAAAGTCACATGACCACAATTTGCTGCCTAAAGTCACATGATTTAGCAATATAGCCTTGAAAACACAAGTATATCACCTTACAATTATTTTGAATGGGTACCCCTGAAAGATTGAGCTCATACTTTTAAAAATCATATTTGTCCCTGATCTTCCCTGTTTATCTCTCTAGTTTTATATGAAGAAGTTAGTGTTGATTTTCTAGATTGGTGACGTGGAAGCTCTGAAACACCAAACCTACAATGTCAGTGATTGATGAGTAATAATTTACTAGAAACCCATTTAATGCTGCTCTAACCATATAGGAGAACAAGTGCATTGACTGTTGTTTTGTCAAATCTCACAATAATCAGTCTTTCTACCACATTAGATAAGTTAACTGAGAAAGCCTCATAACAACTGCATATTGGAAAGAGAAATTCCTATTTTCTTTCTATAAATGTCAAGATAGCCTAAGAATCAATACACATACTAAGTTATTTTATACATCATAGTGTTCACTAGAAAAAAATCTTGATATGAATTGGAAATATTTGTTCTGTTTCTTATTTTCATGTTACTGTAGGCAAAGATATAATAATTCCTAACTATGACATGTTTTATAATATAATGGTCACATGTTAATTGGAAAAAATTGGACTTCTTTTTTAAAAATTTGTAATGTTATTTTTTATTGAGGTGGGAAAGAAGGGAGAGACAGAGTGCGAGCAGGGGAGGGGCAGACAGAGAAGGAGATACAGAATTAAAGAAGGCTCTAGGCTCTGAGCTATCAGCACAGAGTCGGATGCAGGGCTCAAATTCATGCCCTGTGAGATCATGACCTGAGCCCAAATCAGACACCAACCAACCAAACCACCCAGGCACCCCAGAACAAATTAGATTTCTGTATCTCTTCATTTTAATTGAAATTTTAACTGATTTTCAAAAAATATTTTACATAAATTTTAGAAAGACTACTTGGTTTTGTTCTCCTCTGTAATTTGATTATTTACAAATAAATTGCTGCCAGATACTAGGGGTGCAATCACATATTCCTTTTACCCTTTGTTTTTTTTTTTTTTAACTGGTAGAAACTCAAAATATAAAAAGATATCCAAGAATTGGTTCTGTTATAGTACTAGGTTTCCTCCTAAGTCCAGGCAGCACTGATGGAGATCACGGTCACATCTCTGACTTCCCACCTTTATTTATGATAATCAGGTTCACTACATTCTGTTTGCCTTCAAGGTAAAGGTAAAGAAGGTGGAAAAATGGTGCCTGACCCCATAATCCGTCTAATCCCTACTGTATAGCCTGCCTGAGAAGATGGCTTGCTCAGAAAGTCGTTTGGCCCGGAGATCGAAAGCACAAGGGCCATTACACTGAAAGATTGTAGAGTCTGAGTGCATGGCATATGTAAGCAATAACCTGTACTATAGAGGAACATAGACCAATGAATGCTAAATTCTTACCAATTTTACTTATCCATGTAGAGAGAACAATAATAGTGGGGGTTGGAATGGAGGTTATGGAAATAATATTCCTTATGCTCCCCACTAATTAGTAAGGAGAGGAGAAATAGCCTAGACAATGGGCTGAAATTGGAGTAGGAGTTATAAGCAAAATGCTTCTCCCACTCCCATTTGTTTCCTGTCTCAACAGTAGTTAGCATGCTAATAATACAAGAGAATATTTGCATATAGAGAATGAGACCCTTACCTTAATTTTATGCTTGTATTTTTAAATGTTTTTTAATGTTTACTTATTTTTGAGAGAGAGAGAGAGAGAGAGAGCGAGAGCGAGAGCGAGCGAGCGAGCCAGCAAGGGGCAGAGAGAAAGGGAGACACAGAACCTGAAGCAGGATCCAGGCTCTGAGCTGTCAGAGCCTATGAACTGTGAGATCATGACCTGAGCCTACGTCAGATGCTTAACGGACTGAGCCACCCAGGCATCCCTTCTTGTGTATTTTCTAAATATCTACTTTCTTATAAACTTATGAAACCTGGAAATAGCATGGAAATTCAGCTTCTACAAGAGCACGTCCTCGTTTCCTATGACCCCTACCTTACTTCACATAGCAAGCTCAAGGCTGAATGTATAGCTAGTCCATCAGTTGTAAAGTCAATCCCCTTAAGACTAAGTTCTTTCGCCTGAATATGAAAGATTTTTAGAATTTTGTAAATATCCTGCACTGCAAATAGTATTACAAAAAACTAAATTAAACTTTTAAAGAAATAATCACATGGTACTGGTAACCAAAGTGATTGTTTATCTTCTTACAAAAATGCTTGAAAATAAGTCATTCTATAGAAGATTTTTTTATGATGGAAATAATATAAAACTATGTTGTTTAAGGGGAATGTTTGATTAAAAAATGTTGAGAGAAGAAATTGAAGTCTTCATAGCCCTACTGTGTAACCATTATGAAGCAATAATTCCAGCACTTTAAAATAATCATCGTAAAAATATTTTGCCTAATCATTCAAATTATCCATTTGCTAAAAACAGACACATAACATAGAGAGGACCATATATCACATAAGGTAAGTTTCTGGTGAAGGCAGAAAGGAAAAGAAGTGCATTTTGATTTCAGTATAAAGACCATAATAAGAGACTATCTGCATCATATTTTTACAGAATTTCAAATTGAAAACATATTGTTTCCTAGATGTATAATTAAAATCAACTAAGTGAAGATTGCACTAAATGATTCTAAAACACAGATACTCAACTCAGGACAATATAAATGTTTAGAAACTCAAAGAAGGGAAGAGATCTTTACATCTCCAAATTTAGAAAAAAAAATCCACTGGTTAATTTTCTACACAATTCTATGGGGTCTGGCTTCTATGACAATAAGCTCTTTTTGATCTGCTTTATTTTTTTTTTTTAATGAAGAATTGCTACCACAAATAAAGACATCAGAAGGAAAGGACTCACAAGCAAGTACAACTTTAAGTGATAAAGCAATGCCAAGGTCTTTAACACCTGAGAATGCTCCTGAATAGAATGACAGGTGTTTTTCTAGCCTTACTAAAGTTAGTTATATTATGCTTTCTAATACTCTGATAGTTTGGGTGTTTAACATTCTGGATGTTTATTTTATTTTAGAGAGGACTAGGGGACAGGAATAGGAGGAAACGGGAGGGGGGGAGAGGGGGAGAGGGGGAGAGGGGGAGAGCGGGAGAGCGAGAGAGCGAGAGAGCGAGAGAGCGAGAGAGCGAGAGAGCGAGATTGACAGAATTATAAGCAGGCACTGTGCTCAGGGTGAAGCTCAACCTGGGGCTCAATCCCACAACCCTGGGATCAAGACCTGAGCCGAAATCATGAGTAAGAGTTTCAATAGAGGTTCAACTATCTGAGCCAGCCAGGTGCCTCCACGTATTTTCATGTCAGCAGAGGCACAACTGACAGAAACAATGAAACTGGAGTATAACAACACAAAGCATATGGGTGAAAAAAATTAATGGAATATTACCAAAAAAACAAGTAAATTGTTACTTTTAGTCATTCATTTTGGTTAAAGTAATGTAATAATGCCCATTTAAAGCTAAATTTTAAAAGCATAAATTTCTAATAAAGCAATGGAGAATAACTGAAAGAGAATTACCTTAGGGTCAAAAATACAGGTTCTTTTTTCAGTGTTAAATTCTAGGTGGTTGTTTGTAGTCTGGGTCTCAATTTCCTATCCTTAAAATAAGTTCTTTATAGAAGAATGAGCTCTAATTGTTATTCAAGCCCTAAGATGATATGACTGAGGAAGAACTGTAACCACCTCCCTGCCATGAGCCGTTTCTCCATGGATGCTTCTTCTTTAGGCTGGGGCTTGAGTGGTTGTGGCAGTTTTATAAAATTTAAGATTTTAGACCGGTAGTTTTCAATCCTGTTGTTTTCAGGGTTCTCTTATGCTCTAAAAAATTATTGAGGACCCCGAAGCGCCTTTGTTTATGTGGATTACATTACACTGCATTAAAGCTTAAGTGATCACTAATGTCTCACTCTCCAATTGCTACCTTGGCTCTCCTCTGAGTCTCTGGTCTCATCAGTTTCAGTAAGATTGAGTTTGATCTTCAGATTTAGCCTAATTTCCTTCTCTTTAATCCTTCAGATTAAATACTGTGACCTCAGTGGCTATTCTGATGCTTTTATTCAGAGTTTAGAACTTTTTTCTGGGTTATTCTTTCTTTGCAACCTTCTCAAAACAGATCAATAAAGTATTATTTCTCTTGACTCTCTTACATAACCCTTATCTACTTTCTCCCGCTAGAAGAGGCTGGAAATCTATTGTTCAGGGAACTTGAAAAGAAAAAAAATGTTGGTTTGAAATCAGTTTTGTTCTTAAATTATGGAAATTTTAACTTATAACATTTACCATTTTACAATTAAAGAGCTATGGCAAGACCCTTGTCTGATGCTTTTAATGCAGTTATAGTTATACTTTCATCCTCAAAATGTAGATTTTAAAATGTTTTCCAGACATATGAAGGTTGAGTGCACTGTATTTCCTAAAACATTAAAATTTTATTCTGGAAGTAATTGATTCTTCATGATTTGCCTGACAATGTAGTAGATACTTTCTTAATGTGAGGTCTGTGGTTGCAGATTCAAAGACCTCTTTCTGAGATTACTAAATCAGAATCCTCTATTCTAGAATTCTCTTACTACTACCCTCTCTTTTGAATTCTGTGTTCTTTAGAAGGTGGCATATACCTGTACTGTTGCTCTTCCTTCGCTCATAATTGTTACAGGAAAAAAATTTCAAATGTATCCAATGGATTTGATGTGATTAGTTAAACATAAAGACTACCATCATGGATACATTAAAATAATAATTCCAGTTCTACAGGGTGCATGATAAGGATGATAATATGATGTGAGATAATTTTTCTGTGGTGAAAGAGTATTTTGCAATCATATAAATCAAAATGTTCTGAGTCTTTCTCCAATAGAGCAATGCTCTATCATACAAAATAGTCATAAAAGGCGGCTATTCTGTTCTAGAATGGCAACATCTCTCTCGCTCTATATATACATATGTATATGTATATGTATATGTATAAAAAAGCTGAGATCATGCTCCAAATGGATGGGTTCTTCATAATACAAACAATATTTACAAGCAATCTTGTTTGCTTCCTTCTTATTGGTCTGCGATTGTATGTCTCATGAGCAAATCTCAGGATGATTTAAGAATAAGAGTAGTGTACATCTAAAAGGGCTTGGAGAATATACTACTTCAATACATTTAGTGTGGTATATGACTAAGTACCCAATATGAGACTATCACTGTGTAGCTTTGCATTTTAGCCACATTTATGTTGTGCCCCTGATTAGCAATGGAAAGATAAGTAATTCTGGATTGTAGACATGCTAGGACATAACCACCACATCATTCAGTTTCTCTGACTTCTCTCCTTCTACATACTCCATCAGAGCAAAGAAGTTTTCTGAAAGGACAAGAAAGGCACATACAATGGATGACTGCTGTTTCTGTCTGCATAGACTAATTGTTCCTTAATCTCATTATAATACCTGAAATGTTTTTATAATTGAGCAATCAGATACTAGGTTTTGAAGGGTGTTAAAATATATCACGTCTCCTGACCCCAGCTATGCAAATCAGGTGGTAGCTTCCTAAATTTGCATCTTTAGCTAAAGGACATATAAACCAAGAAATGTTTGGGACACACTTACGGGAATGGCAGTACCTAAAGAGATCTTTGTTAGTTCATGTTAATTTTTTCCAGCTTCTCTGAAACTTGTCCCTTCTGAAACCTCTTCAGTTTTTTCTCTCAATTTTGCTTCTGTAAAATCCCCCTTTCCTTCTGTGTACATGTGTATGGCTTTTTACATATATGCACACACATACACATGCATATGCATATATATGTACACATGTAATATGCATTTTCTAAATTACCCAGAGTTGAGTTCTACTGGTTATAACCAAGATCTGTATTTATAATAAAATTCTAATGAGTTAGAATATATTTTATGCTCTAGGAGTGCAGCTGATACAAACATCACCAACAAATCATGTTCAAAAAAATAGGTGAAGGATTTGGAAAGGATAGTACCACCAAAGTAGGCAACAAGTTTAAGAAGAAGGAGAGTATAAAGGCAATAGATACTGCAGTGAGGTTGTTTGAAACGTGGATGAGGAAAGACTACTGATGTCGAGAATGAAGATAATGATCCTTGCCAGAAAACTCTGTAAGTTGATGCTCTCGGGGGAGGCAGGCACCTAGACTGCCCTGTACTGAGGTATGAAAGGAGGAAGAGAAAGTTACGGAAAGGAAATGAGAAAATCAGTGGCTTGGGGAAGAGGCAGGGCTGAAAATTAGGATGTAATTGACCTGACATATTTCCAGTAAATGAAAAGAAAAAAAGGCAAAGGAAGGATTTAAAGATATGATAGATCATAATAGAGCAAGTGTACAGAATGGGTTAAAGAAGAATGTAAAAAAGATGAAAAGAGTAGTGAACAAGAACAGGTGTGGGGATTGGCCTAGGCAAAGAATACAGACCTGAGAAAGGGTAGACAGCCTAGATTCACAGGTGTGTAAATTATTAGAACACAAAGGTTGTTAGTGTTCAGAGTAATCCAAAATGATGTGTGAATAAGTCTAAGAAAAATAATAAATGCTTCTTTTTATGTATTTTTAATTGGTATACTTGCATATGGTTTGTTAACTTTTTGTAGTTTTTCTGAAAAATAAAGAAAGCTTTAAAATGCAATAGAAATGTAACTCTCAGTACTGTGTTACTCTGATTTTACTTAAAGGGGAAAAAAAAGGAAATCTAAGTAGGAATGACCTAAAAATCCCTACATAGTATATATTTTTTTAACTTATACTTTTACAGAACTACTTTAGACTAATAAGATACTTATTAGTCTAAAACCTATTAGAAAATTTAATTTAATTTTAATTATAAAATAGCCAGGTAGACTCTTTCATGATAGGTAATATAAAATTCATGAACGAGTATGTAATTAAATTAAAAATAAATTAGCTATATATGAGATGTTCTGTTCTCTACCCACAAAAACCTACAAACTGATAAAACTGTCATTAACATACTGTTCTTTTCTTTATCAGAATATTCTATTGCTCTTTATGAAATAATTTACTTTTATATTTTAAATTTATATTATTCTATGAAAATAATTAAAATGATAAACTAGTACATTATACAGGGAGAAAACTATTAGTTCATTTTTGAATTTTGAGACACATAAGCTTGTAGCATTTACTATGTGTATGAGACACTGAGCAGAAAATAAGGAGAAAATATTTTCATTATTTCTATGATAAATGGATAGTAGTTACATACATAATGGATAATGGATAACAAATGGGTCATTATGAATAATACTAATGAGAATTCCTCAGGCCAAGGCAACCAAGGAAAATTTGAAATCCTCATGGATATTTGAAGTATCAAATAGAATAAAGAGAAGACTTTCTTTTTTTTTAAATTAACTCTAGCTGTAACTATGCTTTACTGCTATACCTAAATATCTTGAGAACAGTAATACTGAAAGTTTTATATGCTAATAAGAATGTAATTTACATTTATAGCCTAAGTTTAAGTAGTTCTCGTATAATTTTATTGTATATTAACTAGGTTTCCCCTTTTATATATGTGCATTAAATTCCAGCTTTTAAAAGTCACCTAAGCTGTAATTAATTTATAATAATTGTATCATACATTTTGAATTTATACTCTGCATGCTGTTAAATGAATCTCTAAACATTAAATCAAACATTGGAGATCAAAAACACTTAAAATATTTTAAAAGTTTATTAAAAAATCACAGTGTTAAACTACTCCTATCTACAAACAGAACTGTGTAACAGATATAGGAATTATGGGTTACCTTAGTGTTGCATACTTAATCAGAAATTGAGTCAGACCTAGAATATAAAATTTCCCTAATCCTTAACGCTTTCCCCTACCCAAATATACCCCTAGATGTATTCTGTTATGGTAGAACATTGAGAAAAATATTCACGTATATAATTAGTGAAATAGAAAAGTATAATAGTTTAATAGCTGTTTAATCTATTCAACTTATTTATTTTTCTGTCAAATATTTAACCTTTAATAGTTACACATTTCATTTTGGTATGATACCTAGATTCAGAATAACATAGAACAAGTTTTTAATTTAAATAAATAGTAGAAATGTAGGGCTACATATAATTTTAAAATATTTGAAAGTTTTTACAAGTTACATTATATAAATACATGTGATTACAAACATAAATTATTTTAATAGTAAATTTGCCCTTTTCTTTAAAAATACCTCTTTAACAGATGCCATACGTTTTCACTCATATGTGGAACAGAAGAAACTTAATAGAGGACCTTAGGGAAATGGAAAGGGAAAAAATAGTTAAGGAGAGGGAGAGAAGCAAACCATGAGACTCTTATTCTTTTTCTTTTATAGTTTATTGTCACGTTGGTTTCCATATAACACCCAGTGTTCATCTCAACAAGTGCCCTCCTTCATGCCTATCACCCCCCTTCCCTCCCCCCCCACCCGACAGCCCTCAGTTTGTTCTCAGTATTCAAGAGTCTCGCATTATTTGCCTCCGTCCCTCTCCCCAACTATTTTTCTCCTTCCCCTTTCCCATGGTCCTCTGTTAAGTTTCTCCTGTTCTACTTATGAGTGAAAACATATGGTATCTGTCCTTCTCTGCTTGACTTATTTCACTTAGCATAACACCCTTGAGTTCCATCCATGTTGCTACAAACGGCCAGATTTCATTCTTTCTCCCTGCCATGTAGTATTTGTTGTATAAATAAACCACATCTTCTTGATGCATTCATCAGTTGATGGACATTTAGGCTCTTTCCATGCTTTGGCTATTGTTGACAGTGCCGCTATGAACATTGGGGTCCATGTGCCCCTATGTATCAGCACTTCTGTATCCCTTCAGTAAATTCCTAGCAGTGCCATTACTGGGTCATTACCAGTTAGTTTTTTTGAGGAACCTCCACACTGTCTACCAGAGTGGCTGTACCAGTTTACAATCCCACCAGCAGTGTAGGAGGGTGCCCATTTCTCTACATCCTTGCCAGCATCTATAGTCTCCTGGTTTGTTCATTTTAACTACTCTGGCTGGCTTGAGGAGGTATCTCAGTGTGGTTTTGATTTGTATTTCCATGATGATGAGAGACACATCATTTCATGTGTCTGTTGGCCATCTGGATGTCCTCTTTGGAGAAGTGTCTGTTCATGCATAAGAGTATTCTTAAATACTGAGAACAATTTGAGGGTTAAGAGGGGGGTGGACAGGAGAAAATGGGTGATGGGCCTGGAGGAGGGCACTGTTAGGATGAGCACTAGGTGTTATATGGAAACCAACTTTATAATAAACTATATTAAGTTAAAAAAAGGATATACGTCTTTCTATTAAAAAATAATAAAAATAATAAAAAGTAGAAAAAACCCTCTTTGTACTATGCTATACTATCTGTGGGGAAAAATAAACTGTTACAAATTTATTGGAGAAAGTTAATTAAATAATCTTTGTCTTCATTTACAAGATTATATACTATCAACTCTTGAAAAACGTAAACTTGGACTTATCCTCATCTTTCTCATTAGTGCAGAAAAACAGTGATTATTTCTGGAAACAGCAAGGAGGAAATACAGCTGAGTCATTATGAATGGAACCTCACACAATGCAAAGAGGCAGAAAGGCAAACACATCTCACAAAATGAAGTGGTACATAAACGCAAGTAGCCATGTCACTAGCAGGATCTAATAATCAAGCTGTATGCCTAGGCATAGAAGCAGAGAGCTTGAAGAACATCTAACTATGTTGTAGGATGGGATGACAGGACAGTAAAGCATCTGTAGAAGGTTTTAGTAACCAGACAGTAGGGAGGGGGTAGGACAGCTGTAACCTTGGAAACTAGAAATGTAAGGCAATAAATGGGTAGAGTGGAAACTAATAACAGTTTGGCATGAATTGAAATTTCAAGAACTGAATGGAGACATATAGGACAACTCAATTTCTCAGTTACTAAAGAAGATGAAAAGCACGAAGAATTGATGGCGAATAATACAGGATTCTAGTTGGGTGAAACAAGGTCAGAGTCAGAGGCATCTCTGCTAGAATTGGTTCTCAGATTTATCTTGCAAAGAGGTAATGCTGGGGTGGTGCATGTGAATCCCGCTGGTTAATTTTCATTTTGAACCTTACACCTCATTCTCAGTGGAAAACCAAGAGTGTTTACTTTCACTAGTGTATTCTAGTGGATGTGTTTTTCCAATTACAGAAATGCACACATTCTTGGAGAACCTCAACACTTCCCCAGAAAAGTCCATATAAACCAATTTGTATCATTAATTAAAATTTCATTTCTTTTTTGTGCTGCAACCATGAAAAGATCTTACTTGGCAACACACACTTAGCTCTTCACTACTTTCCAAATAATGTTGCCTGTGTGTCCTCAGTAGGTTATTACCTTTTCTCTCCAATCCACTCACTTCATTAACAAAGGCAAAAGTGCCCTACAAAGCCTGCTTCATTTCAAAATTTTTATATGTTATTAACAATCATCTCATCTGTGCTAGAAAGCTGATGTCTAATAACCTAAAAACCATCATCCAAATTTCTGACACTGTCAGTTTAACAAAGTGACCCCCTAAAGGAATTATCAAAACTTATTTTCTTTCCCTGTATATTTTAAGAAATAAAGCCAACCAACTTTGTATATTAAAAAAATGGAATAGTTACCTGTAATGAAAGTCTTAGACGAGTACAGAGCCCCATCCTATTTCATCCTATGGCTGATCTCCATCATGTAATTCAGCCCTGGCTGGATCTCAGTGAATTCTCCTAATGGCATTTTCTGCTTTCTCATAATCTGCAATATCTGTTCAGGTTTGCTTTAGTTTATGTGGATTGAAATGTATGATCCATGTATGGGAAGAAATGCCTTTCAAGTTAAATTTTTCTCTCTTTAAGATATGATTATACAGAAAAAAGTATATTTTACCTTTAAAAATCGCCGTTAGTTGATAATCAGATTTAAGTGTAACCTAAAATCACTTTTTACCATAAAGGCCTAGGGAAATACTTCATTAGGGAGGAGGTCCAATAAGGAGCTGCTAGAGACACGAAACACCTGCACCTTGTTTAATGAGTTCTGAATGCAGAGCCTTCCAGAAGGGTACACTTTTCTAAGAGACTGTGATGCTGATCAGGTGCATCAATGGAGGGGGCAGAAGTGGTCAGACAGGGCTAAGGAGAAACCTGTCACCCTCCAACAGCGGAAGGAGGAGTGGCTCATCTCTCAGAGCAGCAGGAAGGCCCCACTTCCTACTGGCTATGAGTGGCCAAGATCCATCCAAGAGAAGGCTGACATGAGTGGTCCTGGATTTTTAAAATTAATTTTTTAAGGTCATTTATTTTTGAGAGAGAGAGAGAGAGAGAGACAAAGTATGAGTAGGAGAGAGGCAGAGTGAAAGGGAGACACAGAATCCAAAGCAGGCTCCAGGCTCTGAGCTGTCAGCAAAGAGCCCAATGCAGGACTCAAACTCACAAGCCACAATATCATGACCTGAGCTGAAGGTGGACACTTAACCGAGGAGCTACCCCAGCGCCCTGGATGTTTCTTAATTTAAAAACAAGGCACAATCAATTCTAGACTTTTTTGTGTGTGTGTGTGAAGGTCTATGATATGGAGATTGGCCTGCTCCAAATTTGCAGTTTATACAAATTATTCAGAAGCATGAAGTGCTAAGCAAAAAGTAGAAACCACTTCTTAATAATTTTAAAATTCCTAGTGGTCTTTTCAATGTATTTATGTGTGACCTGATATTAAACAGTGTTTTTTTTCACGTTGAGTAGAGATCCCTCTCCCCCAAACAATCATTAATTACCCTAAAAACTAGAGGAAGGTGTTTGGTCATTTTTGTTAACTTTGTGGTTAGAGGTGGCTATAAACACGGTCTGTACCCCTCATCTCCTTAGCAATCTGAAGAAGTGAAGGGATTAAAATCAAAAAGTTCACAAGAGGTTAAAAGTTGGACAGTATCTTTCGAATGTATTGCCCATGTGATGTCTAATCTAACTTGGGAGGAGAGGGAGCAAGGGAACCATTCACAAAGTTTTGTTTGTGTCTGTTGGAATTTTTATAAAAGGATGGACTGGTGTCTAAACTCACACCCAGGAATTTAAAGGGTTTGAAACAGTGGCTAAAGCTATCACTCCACAGCAAAATGGGAAGAGAATTGAGCTTGGAAAGAAACAATACACCTACAAAAGAGTGGTGTAATGTTATATGTTTTTTTCTGGACTTAATATGATATAGACCTTTATCAAGGAGAGAAAGGAGAAAAACCAGCCTTGAACTGTAACAGCTTCTGATCAAGAGATACATATGGTGGGTTGATAGGACCCAACAGAGAGAGACTCAGCAAGCCTCTCAATGGAGGCTAAGGGGTATTAACCCATCCTGAGAACTTCTGGAGAGGCCCAGTAAGGGAAAAGGCGACATTCTGGAATAAATCACAAAATTGTTCAAATGAGTCTTTTGTCCAGCCACATTCATAAGAAACACATCCCTGATTGATACTTCTTAGTATCAGTTCTTTTTTCTATAATATTGTTCTTTCACCTCTTCAAACCCTAGAAAGGGTTGACAGCAGCTAAATACAATAAAAGAAGCCAACCAATAGCCTCTCTCTCACCTGTAGACTTCTTCCCAGCAGGGTCCCTGAGCCATGTAAGAGAACTTAATTTTGAATGGAATTTGAATTTTTATTATAAGAGTGAGTTTTATATAAATATTGATGATTAACACACTGTGGGGAGTAAACTTTCTGCAGGATATTTTTATTACTTGAGAGTGATAAGAAAAGTCTATTTCATAAAAGTGGGTGGGTCATAGGGGAATGGATGTGCAGGTATTACATTTTCAAAACTGTATCCTGAGATTTCCATTTGTTCAATGAACCTATTAACTTTGCTTCAGGCACTGTGACCTTTTTAGCACATACAAAATTACTTAGTTTGAGATCATCTTTTGCTTTGGTATTTAAAACTCTCATCTTCTAGAAGACTGCTTTATTAATTAGGGTTTGGTCAAGAAAATAGAAGTCACTCTCTATGTTCCGAGTATGAAAGATTTCAGTTCAGGGAATTTGATGCTCACAATACCAAGGGTGTGACAGAAGAGTGAAGGTCAGGATCTAGCTCTTCAGACAGGTTTCAAGAGCTTGCCCAGAAGCTAGGTTGAAATTTAGGACCCATGGAGAGCTAGCCACAGATTATTTCAGTCTGCAGCACAAAGAGAAGTAATTTTTTTTAAAATATAAGTTTATGTATTTACCTTGAGAGAGAGAGAGAGAGAGAGAGAGAGAGAGAGAGAGAGAGCGCGCGCACCAGTGAGCACAAGCAGGGAAGGGGCAGAGAAAGAGGGAGAGAGAGAGAAAGAGAGAATCTGAAGCAGGCTTCACACTGTCAGCACAAGCCAATGTTGGATTCAAACTCATGAACCATGAGATCATGACTTGAGCTGAAACCAAAAGTCAGCTGCTTAACTGACTGAACCACCCAGACATCCCCAAGAGAAGTAATTTTTTATGAGCACAGTCCTGCTGTCTCAGCCAAGTACAACCTGAAATGAATGATTCAAGGATCTTGCCCAAACCCTAGCCTGCAGCTGCAAAAATTATGGCTGCAGTTCTTGAAAAGGGTGGCAGTTGTCCCAAGTTCCCAACTGGCAATGTGACACAACCAATTTGGCACTTAACTATTAAGAATTTCTTTTTAATTTTTTTTATATTTTTAAATTTATTTTTGAGAGAGAGAGAGAGAGAGAGAGAGAGAGAGAGAGAGAGAGAGAGAGAGAGAGACACCGTGTGAGCAAGGGAGGGTCAGAGAGAGAGAAACACACACACAGACTCTGAAGACAGGCTCCAGGCTCTGAGCTAACTGTAGGCACAGAGCCTGATGCAGGGCTTGAACCCACGAACCGCGAGATCATGACCTGAGCTGAAGCCAGATGCTTAACCGACTGAGCCACCCAGGCTCCCCTAATAAGTTAATAATGTAACTTTTTCCTTGTGACATTTTTTGTAGTGACACATTTTACTATTTTACTCCCATAAATCTCTTGTTTTCCATTTGTAACTGTGTTGTTCAGGAAAACAGAAACTATACTGATTCAATCATTTGCTCACTCATTTAGCATGTAACAGAAGCTTTGGCTGTCCTTTAGTCTCTGTTAGTCATTGAGCACATGGAATGGAAGGTATAGTTTTGCCTTACAAGAATATTTTTCTTATCCTCCGCATTTATAGGCACACAAGAAATGCTCAAATATTCATTCAACAAGTGTTCCTATGAATGAATAAATACATAAAAATATATAAACATGCATTTTCAAATGTGGGTAGTAAACAATTATTATTTTTTTAACATTTATTCATTTTTTGAGAGACAGTGAAAGACAGAGTGTGAATAGGGGAAGGGCAAAGAGAGAGGAAAACACAGAATCCAAACCAGGCTCCAGGCTCTGAACTATCAGCACAGAGCCTGACATGGAGCTTAAACTCACAGACTGTGAGATCATGACCTGAGCCAAAGTTGGATGTTTAACCGACTGAGCCACCCAGGTGCCCCAGCAATTATTTACCTTTGGGACAGAAGAACATTAGCTGAAGGGAGACTTCCGGAAGACGTTGGGGTGAGTTTCTGACTTTGGAGTTCAACATACACAAACTGAAAAATTGGGAATAAATTTACATATGGGGTGACTCTGTATGACATAGAAATGGGTGTTCATTTCAACTGATGATTCCTAGTTATATGGGGTTTAAGAAAAATAATTTCATTTTATGTCTACTTATAGGGAAAACATCACTGTGCTATACACGACATATGTAAACATGAGGTAAGTAACCCACTACTTCAACTATTGTGATCATGTTAAAAAGAACATCAACTTAGGTCTGAAAAACAAAGACGTGGTTGGGAAGAAATCTTGAAAGTCCAATATGGAGCCAGAACAAGGAAATATGCTCAAAAGGGGCAGCCGAGGTGGTGTTTGAGACAAATTGAAGGTATCTTATGGTCTTTAAAGAAAAACAAATTTGATAAAAAAAAAAAAAAAAAACCAACAATGTCCCAATAACCCCAAGACCTCTTAAATCTCTCAACTGGGTAAGTATGTAGAAGGTGGAAACTTATGGGTCAGACGTTGAGCAGGAAATATGTGACTCCCACTAATACCTCTCATCCACAACATGGTCCAACTGACTCTGACCTGAAAAAAACTTCTCACTTGTTGAAGTTTTTTCAATTTCAAATATACTTGATCTCTGAAGGTTAAAAATGTAAAGTACAATTTACAAATAAAAGAATGTCAAAGGAAACCACAAAATATCATTAGGTGTATCTAAGTGCTATGTTCTCCAGGTGACAGCGATATGAAGTACACATTTAAAGATGAAAAGAAAATAGCTCAGTCACTTGGGTGATCAAAAGAATATCTGGATGATCGATTACATATTTAATAGTAGGAGGCATTTATTTTGCAATGTCTTTTCAAAGGAACAAAATGTCAGGGCATGACATGTAATTTTAGTTAAGGTTTATAAAGCTGGTTTTTTTTTTTGTATAGGTGAAATGGTTTACAGTTTTAGCATTTAAACAAGGCTATTTGAGTTTACAACTAAATCCTTTAGACATGAAATTCTTGTTTAACTAATAATGGTTTTGGTCTGTCTAGAAACTGGTTAATTAAAACAGGTATGTTCAGAGAATTCAAAATAAGAAAAACTAGGGCACCTGGGTGGCTCAGTGAGAAAAGCATTTGATTTGGGCTCAGGTCATCGTCTCACAGGTCCTGAGCTCGAACCCGGCTTCAGGATCTGTGTTAACAGCTCAGAGCCTGGAGCCTGCTTTGGATTCTGTCTCCCTCTCTCTCTGCCCCTTGCCCACTCGCACTCTCAAAAATAATTTTTAAAAGACTCTCTAAAAATAAGAAAGAATATCTGTAAAAATTTGTAACTTTTGGCAATAAGCAGACTCTGTCAGTGAGTTTGCTCCTTTCTTCCCCTTTCTACTCACTCTTGTCACCTGATTGTCCCGTTTTCCTTTTGTCCTTTTTTTCTTAATATTTACTTCATATTTGAGGGAGAGAGGAAGAGAGAGAGAAATGAGTAGGGGAGGGGCAGAGGGAGAGGAAGACACAGAATGCAAAGCAGGCTTCAGGCTCTGAGCTATCAGCACAGAGCCAGATGTGGGGCTGGACACCACGATTCCTGAGATCATGACTGAAGTCAAAGTCTGAGGCTTAATCAACTGAGCCACCCTGGCACTCCTCATTTTGTCTTTTTTTAAACTGAATTATAAATGTATATTTAGATTCATATAAGTATCTCCAAAGCCATGTGATTGTAGGGTTTTCATTCATTTATTACTACTCTTCCACATAATTATCACAAACCAGGAAACTCTGCATTTTCTTTTGGTCAGATACAGTGTATGTGTAACACTTCCTTAAAAAATAATTAGGATGGAAGGCACAACCTCAAAGTTTTGGTTTTGGTTCCAAGGCTTTAGTAAAGAGGGAAAATCTATTCTGTCAGATGAGAAGATAAATTTATTTGGTTCTTCACAGAGTGTGGGCTACGACCAAAGGGAATAAAAGAGAGAAAGGATCCAGGGAACTGAAGAGATGGTATGAAACTCCCTGAATGATTAGGACAAAATTCAGGTTAATATGGTAGGATTTTTCTATTTGATGTTTGTGATAGTTCAATCAAAGCCCATCCTTCTTTCTGAAAGATATATGGAGCCAAAGATCACTTATAAAAGATTAAGTTTTCTGGGCTGTCACCATAACAAAGGCTAACAAAATAGCTTCTTCCAATTTATAAATAGGAAATTCATGCTTTTGCCAAAAAAATATACATATAGGTACACATTCTATGATCAATATTTTTACCACAGTGACCTTAATTTTTAAAGGGTATATATAGAGTATTTGGAAAATGGTTCCACATATATTCATTTAATCATGTCAACTCCAAACTCATTCCAAGTTAAAAATACTATGATAAAAATTAAATAGATCTAATATTTAAAAAATATTTTTGTAGGTACCTAGAATTATATAATTTCCAAATTATAATTGACAATATGTGCTGACTCTGTGTATTACATTATGTTCCATGTACAAAATGTACACAGAATCCCACATTTTAATGAAGTTTTGAAATTCTGCTTTTTAGAGTATCCTCACCTCTGAAATTACATCCTGCCTACTGATCATCTTTGGGAAGAAGGAATAAGGGGGAAGAAGGTCTGGGAAGTAAAAAGTCAAGGCATGTACAGTTATTTTTTAGTTTAAGTTTCTAAATAAATGGAAGGAATTAAGTAACTTATATTATCAAGTATTTAGTGGCCTACCTAGAACTTGAACCCAAGTTTCCCAACATCCAGATTTTGTCCTAAGACTGAGCTACGTCATCATACTGATTTACTGACTCTTCAAGAAAGCAGATACCATGCTGGGATGCTACTTTGGGAATACTTGCTTATCCTTTAAGTGAAGCAATAAACAAATAAAAACATGGGAAAAACAAACAAAAAACTTTTTTAAAGTCTCTTTTCTAAATTTTGAATGCTTTTGCTAGAGATAAGTGGAAACACATAGATTAAAGAGAAATAATTTAACAAGCCCAGAAGCAACATAAAATATAGAGATTTACTGAATATTTCAACAGTCAACAAATGATCTTACATTTGGAACAGAAACACATTTAGGTGGGAGCTGTTGGGTTCAACATATGGCAGGGCTCCATTGTCTGGTTTAAGTAACAACCAAAAGGGGAATAGAAAATGGAAATGAGTAAGACAAAATGTAGTTGAGATGGCAGGCCCAGGGGCCTTCTTCTGCTCCTTTTTTATGCAATGATTTTAATAAAATAAGATGATGTCTGTAAGCCAGTTTCTGCAAATAAAAAGTGCAGTAGAAATTTTGAGGCATTTTTACTTCCCTGACTATATATATTTGAAACAGTTTATTATTTATATAACTATTTTTGATATCTTGATACTTTAAAGTGACAAGCTTTACTTCTTTTATTTTTAAAACTATGGGTAAAATTCAATGGAATGTGACTATGAAATGAAAACTTAACATAATTAAAGAAGGAATCTGTTGATTAGTCTAAGATTTCTTGATCATAAAAGTAATATAAAATACCTCTCATTTTACATAGGATAATAAGAAACCAAGAACAAACAAATAAAAACCTAAGAGACTACAAAGATATGTGTTTATTGTGCAACATTTTACCCATATCTTCAATAGAAGAGATACAAAGTCTTGAAGTTTTAAGTGGAAAGAAAGGGGAAATATAGGAAGATCACAAGAAGAGTGAAAAGATACTGAAAAGTAATAATTTAGAACAAAAGCACTCTCTCAAATCGAGAATTCTTTCATTTAAGGCATCTTGGAACAACACAAAGCTCCATACAGATCCCAGTAAATGTATATACAAGCAGGTAAAGACTCATAGAACCACAGTTCTAGAGCTAGTAAAAATTAGTTCATATTATAAAATATTCAACAATGTATCAAAAATTTAAATGACTCTAAGAAGAAAATCTTGAAAATATTTTCTCAAGTATGAACACTAGTTGCTGTATCTTTCATGCTCTTCTACGTTTTCATTTTCATCCCTTCTGTTCATTCACTGCCAAGTGTGCCTGTCTTGTGCCTCCCAAAACCTCTTCCCCACAATCAGACAGCTCCTCGGGACTTTTTGGTTTGCTCTTTTCAGTAACTATTTCCCTCCCTGGCTTCTCCATCTCTATATGTACTTGTCCTCCTTTTGTGTTACAAGAGGCTATTGAATAGTCTCTCTTATGGCTCTTAATCCCAGGATTCTTCTATTATTTATCTTATGATCTCACCTATTCCTAAAAAGCCAGTTGTCTCCTAGATTGTTCTACCCAGATGTTCCACAAGGACTCAAATTCATATGCCAATATTTAATCATCACCTTTCTACTAGACTGTGTTTTGCCTTAAATTTCCTATTTTTGCTTATGGCAAAGATCTACTCAGTCATTCATATCAAAAATCAGAAAGATGGGGCACTTTGTGACTTCAATCAGTTAAGAGTCTATTTATTTTTTAATTTTTTTAAATGTTTATTTATTTTTGAGAGAGAGAGAGTGAGAGGGATAAGGGCAGAGAGAGAGGGAGACACAGAATCTGAAGCAGACTTCTGGCTCTGAGCTGTCAGCACAGAGCCTGATGCAGGGCTCGAACCCATGAACCGCAAGATCATGAACTGAGCCTAATTCAAATGCTTAACCAACTGAGCCACCCAGGCACCCAAGTTTCTAATTCTTGATTTTGGCTCAGGTCATAATCCCACTGTAATGGGATGGAGGCCCCTGTTGGGCTCTAAACTGAGTGTGGAGTCTGTTAAGATTCTCTCTGTGCCCCCCCCCCCCCGCCCTCACTCAGCTACTCACATGTACACACTCTCTAAAAAAAATCTGGGAGTTATTATTTTCCCTTTTATCTGTCTGGTATTAACTCTTTTACTCAGAACTCTATCTTAAAAGTATCTATACCCCTCCATCTCAGCTACCTTAAAGTTCGCAGCATCTCAGGATCTTCTCTCTCAGTAATTATTCCTGTGTGACTTAGTAAACACCACCACCACCAACAACAATTCTACCAGGTACCTTCACCTTTCCTCTTTCAATCCATTTATATACTGCTACTGTGTAAAACCTTCTAGAATACTAGTCTGATCATGTTACAGACTTGGTGAAACTCTAACACTGTTTTCTCAAATCTGTTCTGTAGGTATTAATTGAAGTTACACTAAAAAAGAGTTCTGTCATCAAATATATAAAGAGATTTCTGTATTAAATAACATAAACAGCTCTCTACACCACAATGCTTCTAAGAACTTTTAATACACTTAAGTATTCTGTCAATCAAAGTGCAAGACATATTATAGCACACAATTTCTTAAAATTATTTTATCCTAAAAATCTGTTTTGTTCAAATTTATTTGTTGTTCCATGGAATACCACACAGAACCAATAATCCCTAATGATGCATTTTGGGAAAATTAGGTCAGGATGAAATCTAAACTTCTTTGTATGGCATTAAAGAGGATAAACAAAGTAATTCACAGCTACTTATTTTTATTCTGCTTATATATATCATTCTGTGATGTGGCCACACTAAACTTTGTAGGTCTCCAAGTATGTCACACTTCTCTTTTTTCCCTTTACTTAGAATGCTTGAATTCCTCCTACCAGCTTACTGTATGCCTACATATTAGTAAATGACCAACTGATATGCAATTTCCTGATTATATTCTGATGCGTCTGCACTCTTCAGGAAAAGGAGTCATTATCCTGTTTATGTTATTTTCCCAGATTTGACTGTGGAGCAAAGAACTGGATTAGTCATATTTGTAACCTACACAATGTAATGGAGTTCCAAGAACACAGACATTAAATAAATGTCTATCACTAAACAAACAATTCAAGTTTAATTCATCATTTAATGGATATTTCTCATGTGCTAGGTACTAGTAGGATTAGAAGATTAATTATACTTTTATTATAGAAATAATTAAGGTATATAGTTAATGAGATTGTTATAGTAATTGAATGAATGAACATAAAGCACCTAGAATATCACTTGACATTATAATTGCTATATTTGTTTTTGTTAAAATAAAATAAACAAATGAATACTAGTACTCAGCTGCCAAGGAGTTTACAAACCAAAAGCAGAAAATAAATGTGTAGAGCTACTGATTATGCCGGACAGAATCTGAGTACTATAAAATTTTTTTGAAATATATGAAATACAGAGGAGCGGAAATAAATTCCAGAAGAAAGAATTGAGATGGAATCTCCAAATCCAATGCCAGAGGGAGAAAGAAAAGAAAAGAAAGGAAAAGAAAAGAAAAGAAAAGAAAAGGAAAGAAAAGGAAAGAAAATTATTCTGTGAGTGGAAAGTCAGTTTGAGAGCGACTGGTCACTGAAATCTGTGCATAGATAGTTCTACTCTTGAAAAAGAGAAAGATGAAGTAGACATTTCTAGCATCATATGAAAACAAAATCTACTTATTTCCATATGTAGTCCATGCTTCATGTTCAACAATATTCTAGGCTTTATTTCCTTTAAGTCAGCACTTACTACAATACTTTTTAGTACAGTAACTGCTTCAGTATAAATATTGACACTGAAAGATAAAGCAAGCTAACCATTATTTTTAAAAAGTTAAAGCAAGTACATTAATGGTTTCTGATCCCTAAATAACAGTTATAATAAAAACAGTACTAAAATATCTGGGATTTTCATTAAATATTTAATGAGCATATGATACAGGAAGGCCTTGATCCCAGGGAAGAGTGATAAATGTGTCTGTATAACTTAAATCTAAGAAAATATGTCTCTATTAACTCTTTTCAGAATGATATTCTTACAAGATTATATCTGCAGGCACTTTATCTTAGATATATAAAAAGTATCAAAAAGTTTTTGGTAATAAATATTTTTCAGAAGAGAAAAGGAAATAAAAATGTATGTAGTAATTTGCATCATCTCTTATGACTACAATATTGATTTAATAACTTTGAGATTTACAAAATGATTTTATTATAAGAAAAAATTATTTTCTTAAGTTAAAAAGTATCATTTAATATAAAAAATATTAACTAGTGACCTTATTTTATTGTTTGTTCTTTTAATTTGTTAGTTGGAAGCTATAAGACATGCTATAACTTTTAAACTTCTAATCATCTTGCAAAAAAGACCTTGGTAGAGAAAAGAGAGTCTATAAACAACTCATTAAAGAAACCATCATGTGGGTCCTGCTTTTGTTATTTTCTTCAAAGTCAAGTAAAATCACAATATACTGAGACTCTGAAAACTAAAAGTAAGTTCATCCACTTCAAATTTAATTAATCTACAATTTGTCATAGGAAATTTTCTAGTCATATTCATTTTAAGAACCATCTCTGCCACTTTCTGTTTCTATGGACACTCCATATTTAACATTTGATATATTTGTAAAATTGAAGAGATTTCCAAACCTTTGTCATTAAGGACAACTTCAAA
Source organism: Suricata suricatta (assembly GCF_006229205.1). Classification (NCBI taxonomy): domain Eukaryota; kingdom Metazoa; phylum Chordata; class Mammalia; order Carnivora; family Herpestidae; genus Suricata; species Suricata suricatta. Next base: position 56,066,960 of record NC_043706.1, read on the forward strand.
ACTAAGCTGACTTATTTGTCACTCTTAGAAGTCAAAGAAAAAAAATAAAACTTAGCATATAGAAAGCCTTAAGGGTCCATTACTCTTATGCTAAGATTAAGAAAAAGGTGGAAAATTTACCAATTCATAGAAATATATGACCTACTGATTGCTTCCATTCCTGGCAGAAAGCAGGAGGAGAAAGAATTTGTGGGAGCCATGGGACAAACCAACCAAACTTTTAACAGATGTATGATGTCCATGCAGGGACTTCAGTGAGTGAGCATGTTAAAGCATTCTAGTCATGAAGTGAGTCCGTCTCCACTCACAACTCTTTTCCATGGGCCTGAGAGTGTGAAAAAAGTGGGGTCATGACAGGGTTGAGAAGAAAAAATCTTTCAAGGCCTTCATTGAGTCCATTGCTGCAGTCTTAAAAAGACAGGCATCAAGCAGGAGAGCTAACATAATTTCTACCAGGAAACCCGGGTTTTCATGGGGTTTACTGCAGCAACCCTTTAAATCCTTAAGGCAAAGCAGCAGGGCAGTGAGGTACGGATAGATAGAATGGAAAGCAATAAGAATTCTCCAGTAACCCAAAAAGTCATCAGCCGGGCTCCAAAGCAGAGATAATGTTCCAGAGTTTGGAAAGCTAGAAGCTCTCTGTAAAATGTAACAAGGTCTTGAGAGGTTTCATCTTGTTGAGATCCCAATCCCTGATGAAAACAAAATCTTGATCTCACCGTCAAAATATATGAAGGCTGTAGGGAACTGAATCTAAGTTGCAAGAGAGCTCAGACCCCACATACTTACACATATGATTGACTCAACTTTGCCTCACCTTGCCAAAATTGGAACCTGACAGAAAAACAAATATAATTTTCTGAGAAGAAGTTTGCTATTCCTTTACACACAACGTGAAAAATATAATTTAAAAAATGAGTCTTGTGAAGACACAATAAAACATGACCCATGGCTGAAAGAGAAAACATAAGTTGAAGTAACTCAACTCTGAGTTCATTTGCTGAAATTTTCAGTTAGGGACTTTTAAATAGCTATGGGTTATATGTTAGGAGATCTAAAGGAAGAAAGTGGACAACATGTATAAATAGAAAAGGTATGTAAACAGTGATTAAAACTATAAATTCTGATTTGCTGGAAATAAAAAAAAATACTATGCTAGAACTGAAGAATGTATTTGAAGGGCTTAAAAGGTTAAAAGTGAAGATATCAGTGAATTTGAAAACATTCAATAGAAAGTATACAAATTTTTTGGGAAAACTGGGCAGTGATATGTGGATGAATTACTCTGGTCCACTTACACCTTACACAAAATTAATTCAAAATGGATGAAAGACCTAAATGTGATGCAGAAATTCATCAAAACCCTAAAGGAAAAAAATATGCAATAGCCTCTTTGACCTTGACCACAGCAACTTCTTACTTGATATGTCTCTAGAGGCAAGGGAAACAAAAGCAAAAAATGAACTATTGGGACCTAATCAAGATGAAAGGCTTATATGTAGCAAAGGAAATGCAACCAACAGAATGGGAGAAGATATTTGCAAATGATAAAGATTTAATATCCAAAATCTATTAAAAACTTATCAAACTCAATACACCAAAATGAGTAATCCAGTGAAGAAATGGGCAAAAATACATGAATAGGCACTTTTCCAAAGAAGACATCCAGATGGCTAACAGCCACTTGCAAAGATGCTCACCAACACTCATCATCAGGGATATACAAATCAAAATCACATACCTCTCAGAATGGCTAAAATGAACAACTCAGGAAACAACAGATGTTGGCAAGGATGTAGAGAAAGAGGAACACTTTTGAGCTGCTGGTGGGAATGCAAGCTGGTACAGCTACTCTGGAAAATATGGAAATTCTTCAAAAAATTAAAAACAGAACTACCTTATGATCCAGTAATTGCAGTACTAGGAATTTATCCAGAGGATATATTCGAAGGGACACAGGCACCCCAGTGTTTATAGCCACACTATTGAGGACAGTCATATTATGGAAAGAGCCCAAATATCCATCTACTGACAAATGGATAAAGAAGATGTGGTATGTATATACAATGGAATATTACTTGGCAATCACAAAAAATAAAATCATGCCATTTGCAATAATGTGGATGGAACTAGAGTGCATTATGTTAAATGAAATAAGCCAGAGAAAGAGAAACATATGATTTTGGTCATATTTGAAATTTAAGAAACAAAACAGATGAACACAGGGGAAGGGAAGCAAAAAAAGTAAAAACAGAGGAGGAGTCAAATCATGAGAGACTCTTAAATACACTGTTTGACTAAGTATGGGATGATGTTTTAAAAAAATTGATAAAAAGCATAAGGCCACAGATCCAAGAAACTCAATAAATCACGGGCAAGATAAATTCAGGTAAGAAATCACCTAGGCACATTATAATTAAAGTGATGAGAATCAAAAAAAAAATAGAGACAAATGTGAAAGCAGTAGGGTAAGCAGATATTACATTGGGGGATCAATAATTAAAAACAATGATTGACTTCATGTTAGAAACAATGGGGCTAGAAGACATTGAAACAAAATCTCCAAAATTCCAGAGAAAAAATGTCAGGTAAGAATTCTGCATCCATATCTATCTCTTTCAAAAAGAAAGAAAAAAACCCACATTTTGGGGGGGGCACAAAAAAAGCTGTGATTATTTGTCAACAGCATACTTCCTATATAAGAATTGCTAAAAGAAGTATTTCAGGCTAAAGGGAAACAATATTAGATGGAAATTCAGAGCTCCAGAAAAATAAAATTAAATGTCCCATCAGTAAATATGTGGACACATATCAAGGACATTTTTCATTACACACATATACATATATGCATACACAAATATTAAAATTACTTAAAAGACACTTGATTGGTTAAAGCAAATATTATTGCATTCTAGGGTTAATATCATATATAAAAATAAAATATATGATAACAAGACACAAAGAGTTAAAAATAGACAAAATTAATTTATAGTATTATAAATAAAAAGTTGTTTGGGCAAAAGTGGTATTAACTGGAAAAGTGGATAAAGGGTACTTTCTCTGTGATTGCAATATTTTTCTGTCTTGTTTTGTGTATTATACAGGAATTTGCAATTGTAAAAAATCATCAAACTGAAAAGCTTAGATCTTTATAGTTTGTTTTAAATAAATTATAAAAAGAATAAGAAATAAAGAATGCATCAAAATTTAGTATGGTCATCATATTTACTTCATTATTTCTATTTTTGTTTTAAATAATTTAAATTAGTAACTAAAGTAATTTTTCTTTTTTATTATTTTCTTGATAGTCTTTCCCAGACTTTCTGAAATGAGTCTGTATCATCAGAGAATAAAACTATAATATACTCTGTTTGAAACAAATGAATTAATGAAATAATAACGTGACTTCATAAAAATAAATGTTTCTTAATAAGGTCTTTCAATTTACATTCATTATTCAGTAACTCTAAGCTAAAAATATTAAAGTTTAATTTTTTTCTGTATTTTCTGTATTTTCCTTTTCCCCTTTTAGTTCTATCTGGCTTCTCTTAAGATTACATAGTTCCTTATTATTTCTTCCTCTCCTTTCTTTCTTTTAGTCTGACTTCTAATCTTTGACCTACAGGTATTTCACTGACCTGGTTGCTATCTTCGACTAATACTGGATTTTGGCTCTTTCAAATAATTCATTTGCACCCTTATTGGTCCCAATTCTAATAGCAAAACTGTTGTCTAAAACCTTAATACAACACATACTGAAGAAAATGACACCATAGAAAATATTACATATATAACATATATAGTATGTATAAAACATGCATTTATGTATATTTTTAACAATGGATCATCACCAGGCAATTAGCAGTTAGCCATATAGGCAGAATGGCATACAATGTGACTGTTCAGGCCTCTCCAGACATCCACTTTTCAAACACAGACACATACACACATATACACAAACAACTTTTATATTCTTCAATGAATCTCTCCTGGATGCACCTTCCAAACTCCCTCTTTGGTTTTGCCTATCTTTGTTCATTTTCAGCCTTTTGAGATTTCTATTTGGTTTTATACTTGAATTTTTTCCTATTCATTGTTTTGCATTCCTAGTCTTTACCTGAGCAAATATCTTTAGTTCCCATTTTCTTGCATCCCAACTTCACCAACTTCCAATTGCTTGGTATGTTTTTGTTTTGACTAAAAGTGAGCAAAAATTATCTCTAAATCTGAGGATTTCCCAAAAGTCTTTAAGAGCTTAAAATGCTACTGCTTCTGATTAATTTTTTTAAACATTTATTTATTTTTGAGAGACAGAGCAAGACAGAGCACGAGTCGGGGAGGGTCAGAGAGAGGGAGGGACACAGACTCCAAAGCAGGCTCCAGGCTCTGAGCTGTCAGCATAGAGCTTAACGCAGGGCTCCAACTCACAGACCACAAGATCATGACCTGAGCTGAAGTCGACCTTAACCGACTGAGCCACTCAGGCACCTCAACTTCTTCTTCTTCTTTTTCTTTTTTCTTTAATTTTTTAAAAGTTTATTTATTTTTAAGACAGAGAGAGACAGAGTATGAATGGGGGAAGACATAGAGAGAGGGAGACACAGAAATCTGAAACAGGCTCCAGCCTCTGAGCTGTCAGCACAGAACCCGACGTGGGGCTTGAACCCACAAACCACAAGATCATGACCTGAGCTGAAGTTGGATGGTTAACCGACTGGAGTTGGACGCTTAACCGACTGAGCCACCCAGGTGACCTCCTCAACATCTGATTAATAAGTTCCTAAAATAATTAGGTAATAATCATGTGATAACAAATGAGTTATTTCAAACAAGGAACTAAATAAATTATGTTGGAGAATTAAAGGATATGTATTCAAGATACTATATTTTTGTACCCACACTAACTTTGTGGTCACAATCACAAAATCCAAATTCATGTCTATTCACTTAGGCATTTATGAATTAAAATCATTTTTTCTGTAGCTTATAGGAGGCTATACTATCTTAAGTAGGTAAACATTTTTGTTATCTAATTTATTAAAATGTCAATATTAAATTGAAAGACCTTTAAATATTATCTTAAACTCAGATAAAATGAAGCCTTCGATTATATCAATCATTTATAATTGATTTCTTTAGTGCTTAGTTTTATTTTAAATTTATTTCTCAAACTCACTGATATGAATATAGGTTTCATAAAATTATAATTTTTTAAATCCAAAATCATGTATCAGCTACATATTACTTAGCCTATTCTTAGCATCTATTTTTATATCAATGGAATATATAAGATATCATATGAAAAAGCAAATTCAAGGTTATACTTCTATTTATAACTTTCCTCAGTGGAAGAAAAATGACCTTACTTATGATAAATAACATCATTCTGTATAAATAGCTATTTACCTGTAGTTCTCTTACATTAAAGAATTAAAAAAAAAACCCAAAACATCCTCCTAATAATCTACGTAACAAACTTCATTCATTTTAACTGTCGGTAGGAATTCCCAACCAAATCATTTGTTTGATGATATAATGTCACAATATTATTATGACAATTACAAGTGCTCTTTATTATATGGGCCCAACAATGAACCTTATCCAAGATTTAATTCATTGGTTTTGAGTGGCAAAATGAATGAATGAATGTGATATTTTCAAAGATCTACATGTGACCAACACATGTATTGGTGTTTCAGGAAAAAATCTCGGCATTTTCCAATAAATCTCTGTATTTCCTTTGTAAAATTTTCTAATGCATACAGTTACATCCTAATATCTTAAAGAGCAGATGGAACCATTCATGTTATCAAGATTTCTACAAATAGAAAAATAAACCTAGTAAAAGAGAAAAACAATAGGATTTGCCATTTGGTTCATATTATATATATGATACGTTTGCTTAGTTAAAGAACTCCACTTATATGTAGACAACTATATATACTATTATTATGTCTTACATATACACACATATTAATGTGTATATATGTATGTATATGTAGTGTATAGAGTATATAATTTGTAAAGGAAGTACAACTCTTTACCTAAGCAGATTGCATAATTTTTAATCTAATATATTATTGTGTTCAAGTTTTTCTTCCTGAATTAGTACACTTTTGTTTAGGTATTAGAGTTAAATTTGTGTATCCCTTTATAAAATTTGTTCTGCTTTAACACATAGTTTAATCAATACACACTGGCTTAAAACAAACAAAACAAAACAAGACAGTTTTTACTTCCATTATGTGGGATTCTATTTCTTTGACAATAAAGCATCTATTTTCATTCCCATAGCTCTTTTCATATAATTTATCACCATAACACTTACTTTTGCTTTTTTGAGAAGTCTTTCTTGAGAAGACTTTCTAGTAATTTTGTTATTTTTATTTTTCTTCTTGTTCCTAACCCTCTGGAATCAAATTCCCTATCCATGGTAATTCCATTGTTAATGTTTTACCTGATTTTTTATTACTGCCAACTTTAGGATAATTTTTAAATAATCTTTACAAATAAAATAAAAACTGAAATATTCACATATAATAACATATTTTGATTCTATGTTTTAGGAATAGCTTCTGTCATTGATTATGAAAACCCAGGCTGTCTACTAATATATCACATTGGATCAGAGATATAGTGTCACATCTAAATGAGGGATGTGATAGGGCACCTGGGTGGCTCCATCAGTTAAGCATCTGACTTCACCTCTGATCTTAACCTTGTGTTTCTGTGCTGACAGCTCAGAGCCTGGAGCCTGCTTGAGATTCTGTGTCTCCCTCTCTCTCTGTCTCTACCCCACTAGTGTTCATTTTCTCCTTCTCTCAAAAATAAATAAAACATTAAAAAATAAAAAAATAATAAATTAGATATGTGATGCCTAAACAAGCTGAGATGCATAAAACATTGGTTCAGGATATTTTGTTTGAAAACTATTATCCAGCATCACTTATATGAGGCCATAATGAAAGATAAAAAGATTGGTTGGTGCTCATGGTAAACTGGGCTAAGAAAATTAAATTATTATTTAACCTTGAGTGTATGTATATCATACCTCATAGTTACCACACTTCCTTTTTCCAGGAATAAAAGGTGAAATGAATTAGTTCAAACTTCATTAGGAGAAACAGCAATACTTAAAATACTTTCATAATTCAAGTTGATAGCTTTGTGCATTTTTGAGATTTATTTATTTTTGAGAAAGAGTGTGCAAATAGGGAAGGGGCAGAGAGAGAGGGGAACAGAAGATCTGAAGTGGGATCCGTGCTGACCGGGAGGTATAGATCTCAAAATCACAAGCCATGAGACCATGGCCTGAGCTGAAGTTGGATGCTCAACTGACTAAGCCACTCAGGGGCCCCTAAATTTAATAATTTTGAATAATAGAAATAGATTCCTAGATTGGTGTGGAAAGAAGCAAACTCTGTAGTTATTAGGGTGCCTTATATGTAGTATTTTATAATGATGGCTTTCAAAGTTATTAGAAACTGCACAGCTTTCCTAATGCCCATGTCTTTAAGTCATTTCCCACATGTTTACTTGAAATTGTTCTCTTAGGTGAAGATGCTTTAATTTTCAAGGACTTATTATCTTGCTAGAATACCAAATACATTTAAAAGGTCAATATTGGTAGTGTTTTTGACCCAGATAACAATAATAGTAAATTATTTATTAAGTACTTTTAATATGTGCCAAGGGCTGAAATAAATACTCAGCATGCATATACTTGAACCATCAAGAAAAATCCATAATGGGTTTTTATCATGACCATATTACCGATTATTAAAAATTAGGCTTAGAGTATTTAAATTACCCATTATCAAATGGCTGATAGACAATAGATCTAAGTTTATAAACTGATCTATTTGAATTCCAAATCCAAGTTCTTTCTACTCTATCAGTGGTAAAAGTCCAATATTGTGCTGCTAACCTTTTATGATGCTCATATCTACTGAGCTCAGAGACATGATCTAAATTAGTGCCCTAATGTTCAAATTGATCATGGGAGCATTCTTGTTAAAATATAGATTCTCATAAGAATGGAATTATACAGTATTTGTCTCTCTGTGACTGGCTTATTTCTCTTAGCGTACATAACGTCCTCGAAGTTCATCCAAATTTGAGTTGTTGTATAATGCGTACAGAGTTTCAGTTTTGCAAGATGAAAAAGTTCTAGAGTTTGGTTGCACAACATTGTGAATACACTTAACACTATGAACAGAACATTTAAAAATAGTTAAGATGGCACATTTTACTATTATACATATTTACCACAACTGAAAATACAGTTTCTCATTCTCATTCGATCTGGGGGTAGCCCAGATGGTGCTGATGCTGCTAGTCCATAAATGACTCTTGCAATAGTGAGAGGATACTTTTCTCCAGGAATGACTCTAAGAAGCCACTGCCATTTGATCTGAATTGACATGTGAAATAAAACCTATTGAAAGTCTTTATTCTCAACTACATTGCCTTTCTAACTGATGTATGTATCCTCATTCGTTCTAATGGGATGAGTGAGCAAAAGTGCCCATTGCTTCTGATTACCCTTGAATTCAACAGAGATCCTAGCTTCTAACAATGTCTTTGGCCTTGGAAGCATCTTACTCTCAAACTTCTAAGATAATCATATCCTGAAATATCTTCCGTGATGATGCCTGTTGAAAAGTTCCCTCCCACTCTGACAGCTGAGAAGAGCAGAAGAGTTTCCAAGCTGCTGCTACATATCAAAGAGCCTGTCTTTTCAGCTTCACTGACAAGTTGAATGATTTTCCAGAGTTTTAGAAAACATCAGGCAAAATCTTTTCCGGATAAAAAGCTGCTGTCAGCTCCCTGCAGCTGATGGAGCAACTTTAAATTCAGTGGGGGGAATTCCTACTGCAGTCTCAGTCCCAAATTCCAGCTTCTGCTTCATGTTCATTTGCTTCTCTCTGCTCAAGAAGCTCACCATAACTGAGCAGGAGAAACTGTGAGTCTCACCTTCCCTGAGATACTCCTCACATTTTCTCTGGAGGAAAACCTGCTAAGAGCCATTTGTTCAGGGAAGCAATATAAGGTTATTACTTGTCATCTGTTCTGCTTTTGAATGGAATCTCATAATATAAAGACAATAGAAATCAATACAAGAGACCATCTACAAGTTTTTCTAATACCTCATTGAAGTGTCCTGACATGACTGTTCTACACCACAAGGCAACGAGCTCTGCCAATAACATCCTCTGACTCAGGAGATATGCATGTGATTCGAAAAGAATCAGCAGAGGAGCAGAGAACCAAAAAGACGTCTGCTGCTTAAGAAAATGATTCCCAGGACGGCATTGACCCTGAAACTGAAGTATTACACCTTGGTTTATGAGCTTCTTGTTTTTCCTTACTTTCCTCTATGTCTTTTCAACATATCCATATTTAACTCAAATAAGACTGAATTAATCTTGATTTCTTCCAACCCTAAAATACCTAATGCACAATTATTCTTACCCACTGAGAATCTGACAGATTCTGGCCTAAGGCAATGGTTTCCACACCATGAATGATAGACCTGGCCATTGGAAGTCAGATCAGGCCTTTTATCTTATTAATTCACCTTTATAATGTTCATGGCACCTGTATTCAAGGGCAGCTATATTTTGTATTAAGAAATATTTCATTCTCCAGAAGAAATCTCAAATAATTATTTTTATTATTCCTTTTAAAGGTCCCCAGAAGCATTAAAAATGTATGTCTAGTCAATCAAAAGGTAGTTCTTGAAAATTCCTAAACTTACCTTTGTCTCTCTGCTTAGAGGAAAGAGTGTTCATCTACCTCTCCAAACTGTACCCTACCACAACTGCATATGTCTGCTTTGAGAATTAGGTATTCCTTCTTCTCCACTGCATCCTTCCAGAAGCCTTAGACATACTGCATCTTCCATTCTTTCTTCTCATTTTACTACTCTATATTTTTCTTTCTCTTCTATGTTTGCTTTTTATACTTCTACCTCCAATCATTTATTTTCTCACCTCATTAATAATTCAGAAGAATCAAGTTCTTTTCTTATGTCTGCTATTTATTACCATGTGGTTTACCCCATCCTAATGAGTCATAATTCCTACATTTGTAAATGTAGATTAAAAATGCCTGCAGTTTCTACTTCACTTAGATTTGCAAGCGTGGAAGATAATGGTTTATATAGAGATATTTTGTAAAGTTTTGCATGAGTTTTGTAAATTACCTGGAGAACTATCCTACATTAGTTTTACACAGTCAGAAACAAATTACTAAATGGTGACCTTCTCTCCTAAAGAAAGATCATTGCATTTATAAAGGTGGTCCTTCATTTGTATTTACTCAGTCACACACCATTTTAAAGAGTGTCACCACGTTTTTACCTGTATGAAATACATTATTTTTGAGCCAGTACTCAGAATTTGCTAAAAGGCAAAGATAAATAGAAAACAGAAAGCTTTGAGTATTAGTTGTCAAAAATAATGAAACAGTCCACCTCTGAATTTTCATGAAGAAATCAACATGTTCAGTTTTCCATCAAGAAAGAAAAATAGCTGTCTCACTCAAATACCTTTTTTCATTTACATGATCAAATTAATATTGCTGTCACAGTGATTTTTATGACTCAGTCTTCAAGTAATCTATATAAACATTATCTACCAAAATGTACCCCAGAACTGTGTTTTATGCTTAACAATTTATTTTTCTATCCATTTAGAAGCCCTGGGATTATCAATATTTGAATGATACTTCTTCCATGGGGGGGAACCTCTCAATCATCTTATATTATTAGCTAAAACATAAGCTCCAGTATTTGCCTGAATTTAAAGCATTTGGATTGAGAGGACATATACTTTAAAGAGAATTTTGGGCACCTAAGATTTACTGCTGAATATTCCTTGTGTTTGGATACAATATTGTCAGAATAGCTCTCCAAGTTTTGTTTCCTTTGCCATTCCAAAATTGAGATTAAAGAAGTGCCCAAATTCACATTTAAGATGAATCAGAAGCACAATTATAAGAGAATATGTATAACCAGGCAGAAAAATAATTGAGCACTTTTCAAGAACCTCAGACATTTAATGAACAGGATGGAAGAAAATCCTTTATGAAAGGAGAGACTATGCCTATACTTCTAAGGAAATACAGAATAATAGTGGCCACAAAGCAATTTCCTTAAGAGAGATTTCACTATTATATTTTAGAAAACATTTTAAAGCAAGATTTCTGTTTCTATCTTCTTACTAAAAAATCTATATATTTATAGTTATGTACCATAGCAAATAACTGCTTTAGATACATGAACCTTTCTGTCCTAAGAATTCGATGTCTCGGTTCAAAAGGAAATGCTGTGATGGCTCTTTAGTTGGGTCATTCCATAATTGAGTAGAATTTGGCTTTCGCTAGCCCTTGCTTTTTAAAGTCCACCACTTACCATATTACCACAAAGAACAGATAATTTATTGTTTTTTTAAATTGCCATTAATTTATAGCTTTAAGCTTCAAAGGCAAAGTGTGTTACTACAATATCCAGAGCCTTTTGTTTCAACTTCTTTGAATATTAAGCCTTATCTAAAACTTGACATATATTTAGATGAGAGAAGAATCCAAAAAAATAATGTCTATACTTAATTATGGGAGAAAAGCAGGCTTTTAATGACTCACTGTTAAAATACAGGCTAATAATCTCATTACTTCTTTTAGAAAGATCTGTTTAAATTATACTCACTTAAAGAAACTGACTTTTCCCTGGATTTATGATGTTTTCACTTTATTGGAAAGAATCTCAGTGGAAATTTATTTGGATGTGCAATTTTTTTTTTCAAAATTTCAAGTGACATTTGTGGCAACATAAATTTTGGTTCTATTAATTTCAATTTTTGCTACCTCTGAAAATGGCTCAATGGACCTGTGGCAAATGCTTGCTAATAAAATTAACAGGGTTAATAAAATCTAGCTAACAGAACATGATCTGAGCAACTTCATAAGGCAGTATTTGCAAATAAACATTTATAAACACAAGGACTTCAGAGATTTAAAATCCAGCTCTCCTCCATACTAGTTATTGGACTTTGAGTTTCAGAGAACAAAACAATTAATCAGTTTCCTATTCCATCAGATGGAAATAACAACAATCATATCACAGGAGCTGATGAGGATTATCCCTCCTTATTTACAATGAAATCAAAATCTAAAAAGGGTAGGTGACCCAAAGGATCACAAAGAAAAAGGGTTGCTCGTTTAGGACTGAAGCTTCATAATCCATATTCTTAAACACTATAATGCTGCCCTTACTAAGCATGTATTCACTTGTAGAGTTTTAGATTTATTAATTTCTTATTCATGAGCAGAATATGTTACATGTGCAAGGCATATCTCCCAGGGATTATTATCTCTAAAACTGTGTTTGAAATACTGGCAACTTCCATCAGGTAATATGTTGACTTGTTTTTGATCATTCACATGTTAAGGTAACACTTGCAGGGTGTGACCATTGAGACTCCAAAACAAAACTACAGTTTTCCATTCAATCTGAGAGTTTTTCTTTTTAATCTGTACACTAAGAGAATATGCAATTTGAAACAAATTGATAAAAATAGGTATACTAAGATACCTAGTTGAACTTTCACCCTTTCAGTCAAGGCATAGCCAGGAAACCAAAGGGTTGCAAAAGGAGAACTCAGTTGAGTGATGTGGTTAAGAAGGTCAAAAAAGAGCTGAGGACAAATCAAAGGAGGGTAAGGAAGCCAAGATATTAGCAACTGCAGGAAACCACTCCTCCTAGACCGGAGAGAGAAAGGGAAATAAGTAGCCCAGACTCTGGACGGAAGCTGGCAGTGCAGAGGATGTTTTCCAGGGGATTTGGAGTCATGGAGGGGATATAGGCACTTCCTAGAAGAGCTGCTAAGGCAGACTGACAGGAGAAATATCTGAGCTGCTTTCTTCTCCCTGCTGCCAGGCTCCAGACAGTTTGAGCAGGGGTTCGGGTAATAAGGGACCTGGGGAACACAGCCTGGAGAGATTAGCCCTTTTAGGTGATGACCATTACACCACAAGCCATTACATGTTTGATTTCAGAAGCTATCAGAAACCTTATCCACGTAAGGCCTTAAGTCTTCTGACAAAGTATGGAACACTCTTCAGCTACGACTACGCTCCCGAGGCGGAAAGAGCAGCTTGCTATTATTCACTGAGCGTCTGCGTGATCCTATTCCCCTCAGCACAGACTCCCACACCCGTTCCTGCCCTGGAACCATAGAACCCGACCTCCGCTCTGCCCTCTCATCACTAGAGGAAGAATCTCAATGGAGGAAGCGTAGCTGACGTTTCAGGGGAAGGTGCCAACGGTACTGCTGTAAATGTCACGGAAGAGAGAAATCTGTGTCACGTTTCTCAGTTTGCTATTTGATTTTCAAGTGTCAATTTTCCTTTTCTGTCACAATTTTAATAAAAAGCAGCTCCGTCATCATCCTCCCCATGAAATGGAGTTTAAGTGTGATGTAGTTAAGGAAAGGCAGTGTTAATGCATGATGTGACAAATGTGACAGATTCCTCCTATAACACTCACACACATTTTATATTCCTGGATAAACTGCCCGTGCCCACCGATAAGTTTGTATTTCCTTTTCTTCCGGTTTCATGGCTAAAATCATGGAGTATAAAATTTTAAGTGTGTCTCTTTGACAAGATTTCAAATTTACAAACATGAAGTATAAACTCCTCATGCCTTCCTATGGCGTGCCAAGTCCTCCTTGTAATATCTTCCTTATTTCTACTAACAATTGCCTACACTGGCCAGGCCAGAAACTTTGAAATTCCTCAAAGGCTTAGTGGAAAACTCTTTCCATGGTAGCCACCTTTCTGAATGTGGAACAACAGCATGCTATTAAAAAATACATATACAGTAGCTTCTTCATAAGTTTATTAGATTTCATCTGACTTAGGTGATTATGAAATAAATGTATTTTGAAATAGTAGAAAAACATCAAACCAACGATTGCAGAAGTGAGGCACAGGAGGAGTCTGATTCAAGGGGATTTAGAAGCTGTTGCTTCATATCTGATTACTTTGTTTATTCTTCTAACTACATAGGTATCAATGAATCCAGAAAATTAATCTGGGAATGTAAAGCATTAAGACAAAGTCGGCCAGCTACATTTTATTATTTACGTAATATATGAGTTCAGTTTTCTTTTAGTCAATTGATTATGGATACCTTACATCAAATTTGTTTTTATATAAACAGCATCATTCTCCTTATTTAAATTTTTCTACTTAAAGTAAGAAACATAATGCAATGATTATTACCCGCTTCAACCTAGGGGGTCATCTTGAATACTCCACAGGCTTGTAGCATATTGTTTACATCTGAGACTTATTAGTGAAAAGGTTGCTTTAACAATTTTAGAAATAAAAATCAAAAACATCTGTGATGTTTATTTGACCCATAGGCGGTTACAGGGCAAATGTGCATACTCTTCTAGCAATCACTATAGCAACAACCAGGTAATTGAATTTAAATAGCAAAAGGTGCCTTTGTGGATATCATTTCAAGTATCCACTGTTAACTCTATGTCAACAAAGCATTAGTGGTTCTGGTTCATTAATTGGGGATTCTTGTAATAAAATAATGACAGCTTTGTAATTTTTCATTTGAAACTTCAGAAAAACACAAACACATCAAAAAAGGTATTTCCTAACTATCCAGGAATGACTGGCAAGTCAGTATCATTTCTATACTCATAACTTTTTGATACATGTATTGTCTGTAGAAATAAGACCTTAAGGCAATACTTGTATCACTTGTTTTCATTGCTTTCCTATAATTACCTTATACAGACTTATTATGAAAATGAATTCACATCTTTTAGTATATTTCTGGGGTAAGACTGTGAAATGGCATCCGAAGGGAATTGTATGCAGCATTTTTTTTATTCCTGAAACATTTTGTAGGTTCAGTTCAATTAGCATATTTTGAAAGGTGCTTAGTGCTTTTATGCATCAGGCCCCATGAAAAATTCAACTTTCCAATCGCTGTATTCCCTGGACGTTCCTTATTTTCATCTCAGTCAAATAAAACACCAACCTACTTGTGAATTTACATTGTAATGCTGTTTGCATTTTCTGCTATACCATAGAAATAGCTCTAACTACTAAAATACAAAGAGGAAAGTGCTGAAAGTGTGCATAGTCATTTCTTTTGCAATTTGAAGAAAAAGAGTATGTTTCCTCCTGGGATGGAAAAATGAGGCAGTGAGGTCTAGAAGAATAGTCATGAATATATCTAGATTTCTTAAAATAGTTGTAGGGGTACCTGGGTAGTTCAGTCAGTTAAATGACAGACTCTCGATTTTGGTTCAGGTCATGATCTCAGGGTTTGTAAGTTCGAGCCCCAAGATCTGTAAGCTTCTCCCTTCCTCTCTGTCCCTCCCCAATTCTCTCCCTTAAGACTCTCTCTCTCCCTCTGCCTCTCCCTATTTGCTCTTGTGCATAAACACACATGCTCTCTCTCTCTCTCTCAAAAGAAAGTTGGCAATCAATAATGATGAATTAGCTCATCTTTTAGGTGCTACTAAACATTGATTTTCTGGAAAACATCTATGTATATTTCATACTTAATATCTAGATATTTGTAAGTTTTTAGTCAGAAACCCCAAGAAGAGATGGAACTCTGTCCACCAGGTCCTGTCCAGTCAATGCACAGTGCCTAGCATCACCTGAGAGATCCTTAGAATTTTAGATACCCAGGCCCCACCATACACCCTAATCAAAACCTGTATTTTAACAAGATCCCCGTGGTTTGTATTCACTTTAAATGTTGAGAAACTCTGGACTAAACCTAAATAATTTTATGCAAATTTTGCCTGCTATTGATTAACTTCAAGGTAGCCAGCCAATTATTTTGACACACTAATTGGCCAGTTTGGGCTACAAGTAATTATACATGCAATTTTGCCCACTCTGAAAAGATCTGGTGGTGAATTTTTTAGTATTCCCTACTAAATATGGTGACATCAAATTTGAATTAGATTTTGTGGAGGTAATTATTAATAGTTAGGTAAATTCAACCCTGAACAACCAAAAACCTTGTCTAATTAATGTGAAGGAATTAACAGATGTTAAAACTCTTCCAAGGTTGTGTTCTTTAAATTCTGTTAGAATAATTTAAAAGATTAAAAAAATCAAGATAAATGATATTGTTTGAAAAATTAAAGGGGCCATTTTAAGTTACATAGAGGCACAATTAAAAATAAATGTGATTAAAACATTTTTATTTGCTTAGCTGCTTTGTGAGGACTTATATTTTGGCACCAAGTAAGATCATAAAAATCATTTAAAGGCATACATTCCAGACAATATTTCACAATACAATTAGCATCTTGGCTATATACTGAGCAATTGAACTTTATTCTAAGAAGAACTAGGTAACCAAATTATTCTAGACTATCTGGCTTGCCTAAATAGGGCTTGAGAGGCCTGTTAACTTTCCTTAAATAAATCCCTGCTTCTATTCCTCCTGGAGCATGCTACATAAAAATGACCATGATGTAGCCTAAACACAATAAAGAAGGCAGTTTAATGTCTACACTTGTGACTTTCAATTTTGTCCTTTTATTAGAAACTCATTATGTTTTCCCTGTCCATGTCACCTACCATGGATGGCATCTCACAAGCTTCTTGTATCTTATTGTAAGCTGTTATGCAGATGACACTGTCTACGCATATGTCACATAGTTGGCATTTTATATCAGTATATCTCCAATATGCCCAGGAAATCCATTAAAATTCAGGTGATTAGTTTACAAATCAACAAATGAATAGAACACAAATTTAACCTTATTTATATAAGGAAGATGTTCACCTTTAATTGATACATTGCTCCAAAGGAATAGATTGCTTATATTTTGTGTATAGGTAAAAACACAAAATAAATATTAAACTAAAAATAACATTATGATACAGGAAGCCAGTGGCATTTGTTACCTGGGAACTTAACATAAATTTGTAATACAAAATAGCTCAAGAATTAATCCTTCCTTTGTTCCAGCTTTCCCTCCCTTCCTTCCTTCCTATTAAACAGATAGATAATTGAGCACCTGCTATGATTCACACATTATTCTTATTGCCAAGGATAATTCAATAATCAAAAAGTCTCTGCTTTCATGGCATTTGCCTTCTAATGGGAGAGCAAACATATGTATGCATGTTTGCATTTATGTGTGAATTTGTGTGTGGTCAGTTGCCTATAAGTACAAAGTACAACTAATCAGGATGCTGACAGTCTATTTTAAACTGAGAGTGAGTGGTGAGGAAAAACGACTCTGCAATTAGAATTAGGATAGAAATGAATATAACCAAGAAATGAGTCCTACAGTTACCTGCAATAAGAGCCTACAGACAAAAGAACGATCCTGAGAGGAGAAAAGAATATCTCAAAGGAGCATCTACATGGTCATTGTGGTTGGAGAGCAAGAGAGAAGATGGGGGCAGTAAGAGCAGTGGAGCCCAGGTGGGCTAAATCTCGTAAGTGTGGGTCACAGTGAAGAGTTTAGATTATATTCTGAATGTAGTATCTAAAAATAATAATGATAATAATTCTGACTTCTGGGAGGAATAATGATGATAGGAAATAAAAGTTGGAGCAGAATGACCAGCTAATTGGTTATTGCATTAATCAAGCCACAAACTATCGTGTCTTACATGAGAGTGGGATCAATGGAGGTGGTGAGATAGATTCAGATTTGAGGCATATTTTGAAAGTAAATAGAATTCTCACATACATAGCTGTGGGTGTGAGAACAATAAATGGGTCAAGAATGACTTTTGTCATGAGCAACTGGATAAATACATTTGGTATTCACTGAATTAGGGAAGACTTGGAAAAGAATAGGTTTCGGAGAAAACCAAAAAAACGTTCAAGCAGAAGTGAGTAGGGATAGAGTTTTCTAAGTCTGAAGTTCATGGAAAAACAAATTGCTTCAGATATACATTTAAGAGTTTTGAGTACATAAGTACTTTTTAAATCTACATAACTCAAAATCACCCAGGGAATGTGTGCAACAGCAGAAAAGGAGGAACAAGTCCAAGATTATAAACCTATATGTAATCAAAATTATGCACTTTTTAATTGTACAAAGTGTTGCTTTTGAAGGCAAAATGGACACATAGAATATTTGTTAAAAGGTATTTTTCATAAATTTTCTATGAATAGAAATTATACTCAGACTTAGGTTAAAGGATCCCATGTTAACATTCTATGTCTGCTATTCTAGAAGCAGAAATATATAATAAATATATCTGAAATGTATATACATATAGATAGGTATAGAGATAGGCACAATATTTTACATACATATGCATTTAGAATCATTTTTATAAAAAAAGAAAAATGACATTGATTTGATATAACCTCATCAAATAGAAATTGACAAATTGCAAAATTTATATGGAAAAGAAAAGGACCTACAATAGTCAAAATAATTTAGAAAACAGAAAAGAAAAACAAGCTGGAAGATGCACATCTGATTTTATGATGACCTAATATACTAATATTTACTATATATGAGTATTATAGGATAAAAAAGTACGAATTCTAAGATAAAATAATTACAATGAATTAATTATCATCAGTAAACATGGAAGTTCTGCTCTCTAAAAGACATTGGTTTTTGTTTTAATTTTTTTAAACATTTTTGTTTATTATTGAGAGACAGAGAGAGACAGAGCATGAGCCTGGGAGGGACAGAGAGAGGGGGAGACAGAATCCGAAGGAGGCTCCGGGCTCTGAGCTGTCAGCACAGAGCCAGATGCCGGGCCTGAAACCACAAACCACGAGACCATTACCTGAGACAAAGTTGGATGCTTAACCGACTGAGCCACCCAGGTGCCCCTTAAAGGACATTGTTAAAAAAATAAAAGTGCAAACCACAGTCTTGGAGAAAATATTTGCAAAACATACATCTGACAGAGATCTTTGTTCCACAATATATAAAGAACTTTAAAACAAAAAACATAAAATGCAAGAGATTTTAGAGAGCAGATAAACATATGAAAAGATATTCAAAGTCATTAGTCATTATAACAATGAGAATGAAAATCTCACTGAGATACTACTTTACATTATGGGAATTACAAAAATTAAAAGAACAAACACAGACCATGGTTTTGTGCTGGCAAGAACGTGGGGAAGCTGTTGGGAATACACTGTTGCTTTCCTACTACAAGGGCAGATTTGAATAGCTGTGACAGACTTTATGGTCTACAAGACCTAAACCATTGACTATGTCCCTCTTTATAGAACAGTTTCCGTATTGCTACTACAGCCATGACAGAAGTGTCTGTGAGACCACAGATATATTCACCTTCAACTAAAATTTTGGTGGAAGAACAATATTTTTTCTCAGAAATATATTACTGTTATATTTTCTGCTCAACCAATATATTAAATTAATTAAAAATGGGAGCAAGAATTTTTTGATTACCATCTTTGAGTATATTGTACTGCTAATTTTTTATGTCACACAAATTCATTTTAGCTGCCTTTTCTCTAATTTCCTAAAAATATTTGACTAAAGTAAAGATGTTTCTGAAACTTCTGAACTTAAAGATTTGGGTGATGGTGATGGTGCAGTTTTATAGAAACTAAAATCATGTATTTGCTGAATAAAATACTTTCTGAATTTTTCATACTTCAATATGAGATTGTTACTTGAATGAAAAATTTTCCTGATGTTTTAATCATGAACTTTTGCTTTACAAAACCACTTAAAAATTTTGTATGTCCTTTTATCTTTGCTCCAGAGTAGTCAACCAGGGGCAATTTTGTCAATCTAGGGGAAATCTGGCAAGATCTATAGACATTTTTGGTTGGCACAGTTTTAGTGGAGGAAAGGGGACATGCTGCCAGCATTAGTGGCAGGTAGAGGCCAGGGATGCTGCTAAGCATATTACAATTCACAGGACATTTTCTATAACAAAGGATTATTCTGCTCCAAATGTTAATAGTGTGGAGATTGAGAAACTCTCCTATAGAGATATGGCAATAAACAAAGCAATTAGCTTTCCAGGTAATAAAATTCCCCGAGAATTACTATCTCCATTTTAGCTTTCATTGCATATGTGCCAATTTCAGCATCTTCCCTGAAGTAAAATGACAGGAGAATCTTTACAACAGATACCATGTAATAAGGAATGTGCAATCACAAAGAATATGTCTAGGAATTTTTCCACCAAGTCTCAGGAAATAATTTCCCTGCAAGCAAAACTGGTTGTTATCATGTTGGTATTGTCATCTGTAGTGCACAATGTTAAGGCTTTCACATTTTCAAGTACTTTTTCTAACATGGAACTGCTGCTGCACCTTGTTTGAAATCCTTATATAAACATATGACAAATCAGTTCCAAATGCTCTTGTATGTCATGGAGTGCGTATTTGGCTGAAGAAGATACAAATGTTCCACAATTTTCGTTATTAACAATTATATGTTATTCTTAAAGTTTTATTATTTGTTTGATGTCATAATTGCCAGAAACAGAAACTTTACAAACTTTAGAATTATGGCATAGTCTAATCTCCATAATTCTATTTGTATTATATTTTACAAACTTTTGTTTAATGTAATGATTTTCCTTCCTACAGTTATCTAATAGATCTTGTTATTTTTAATGATTGTCAATCTATTTCCTTACAAACTTAATTGTATAATAGTTCAAAGCATTAAGTTTTGTAATTTTTTTGTTTTTTATTTATTTTTGAGAGACAGAGAAAGACAGCATGAGCAGGGGAGGGCCAGAGAGTGAGGGAGACACAGAATCTGAAACAGGCTCCAGGCTCTGAGCTAGCTGTCAGCATAGAGCCCAATGTGGGGCTCGAACCCATGAACCGTGAGATCATGACCTGAGCCGAAGCCGGTCGCTTAACCGACTGAGCGACCCAGGTGCCCCTGTAATACTTTATTGAAATTTTATTATCACTTTTATATCAACTAGCTGATATGTGACTTTTACTCTGAGTTATATTTTTATGGGAATTATTGATGCATACCTATTAGATAATTTATATATTTATCATTTATGTTTTCCTATATGGTATCATGTTTGAACAGGACTTCTAATTTTTAATATTTCTGAATATTGACCAATATTTGCATAGTATTTATAGATTTTAAAAATCAGTAATTTTGTAACTATTGTTAAAAGCATACAATATTCCAAAAGCAATATTCTTTATTAAAAATTTACAAACTATAGATAAAAATTTAGATAATTCTATTGCTCAGAAAAAATACTTGAAATTTTTATAAAATACATATATATTGTATGTGGTTATATTCTCTCTTTATACTTTACATAACATAATTTGTCTCTTTTACTTCATGAAATGTTTAAAAAATATATAACATGTATAACATAAATATACATTTATGTATATTGTTATTGCCTCATCCTACTCTAATATTTTCATTTCTTAAAGATATTTGAAATTATTTTAATAGCTCAGAACAAAACCATTGTTTATTATTTCTTTTAATTACCTATAAAACCCTGAAAAATATCTTTTACATAATTTTTTACCTAATAACTTAGAATAAATACATAGAAGTAGAATTATTGTATGAATATATCTGTATGTATGCAAATGTTTGTCTTCTTTATGCTTTCCCCATTTTTCTTCTAGAAATTTGGGATCAGACTCTCAACAGCAGTATGACTTGTTTTTCACATCCATGCAATTAATGGGTTTCAGTATAATTTAATTCTCTGCCCAACTAGTGAATTAGGAATAATTTCTTTTTAAATTTAAAATGTTATTCTCCTATCTTGGCTATTGTAAATTCATGCTGCAATAGATATAGGGGTGCATATAACTTTTTAATTTGGTATTTTCATTTTCTTTCATAAACATTCAGTAGTGGAATTATTTTTAATATTTTGAGGAACCTCCATAGTGTTTCCATAGCAGCTGTACCGGTTTATATGTCCGCTAACAGTGTATGTGAGGACCTTTTTCTCCACATCCTCATCAATACTTGTTATTTTTATTTTTATTTTTTTGGCCAATCCGACAGGTGGGAGATGATATCTTATTGTGGTTTTGATTTGCTTTTTCATGATGATTAGTGATACTGGCATCTTTTCATGTGCCTGTTGGCTATGTGTATGTCTTCTTTGGAAAAAATTATCTATTCAGGTCTCCTACCAATTTTTAAATTGCATTGTTTGTTTTTTGATATAGAGTTGGGTAAGTCTTTGAGTAGACACGTATATAAGGAAGATGTGGTATACATATGATGGGATATAATGAAGACAAAAAAGGATAAGATTGTATCATTTGTGACAACATGGATCGACCTAGAGGGTATTATGCTAAGTGAAATAACTCAGACAGACAGGGATACATATCATACAATTTCATTCATCTGTGTAATCTAAAAAACAAAACAAATGAATAGACAAGCAAAAAGCAGAATCAGACCTATAAATACAGAGAACCTACTGATAGGTGAAGAGGGGAGGAGGATTAGGAAGGATGGGCAAAATGAATGAAGGGCAGTGGAAGATATAGGTTTCCAGTAATGACATGAGTAAGTCATAGAAATAAAAGACATAACATCAAAATATAGTCAATTATATTGTAGTAGCATTGAATGGTGATGGATATTAGCTATTCATGTGGTGAACAGAGCATAATGTATAAACTTTTCCAACTACTATGCTGTACAGGTGAAACTAATGCAATGTTGTTTGTCAACTATGCTAAAAAAAACTTAGAAAAAAAACATACCAGACAGTAGCCCTCCTAAAAGCCTACTTAAACAGTGTTCTACATAACTTCAGGAAATGTCTCATTGAATTAACAATAATAAAAGTTTCCATCCAAAAGTCTGAACAAATAGATTAAAAATTAAAGTTCATTATTTAAAAACTTCAGCATAGGGAATGTCTGATAAAAGTTCTGTTAAAAATACTTTAAAAGTCCTCCATATGTTATCTTAAAAAGCAATATGAAAGTAGTTGTACTAATGAAATAAGTACAAGGTAAAAAGATAACAAGAAAGTAAAAAAAATAATAAAAATCCTTGAGATAAAAAAATATATACACATATTTATATATATAATTGCTGAAATAATAAAATCATTGGAGTAAAACTGAAGAATGTAGATCTCAAAAAAGGAACTTTTTATTTTTCAGAATGTTTCCATAGTGTTGTGTCTTCTTCCTACCTTACTTTTCTATACATTCATTGTTTGATTTGTATAATTATGTCTACAATAATGAATGTCTTTAAAACCAGTTCCCTTAAACCACAAATACTTTTAAATTATATACTATTTTCTTTAAATTTATTGTTAATTTAATTTAAATTTAAATCTTTTTTAAGTTTATTTATTTATTTTCAGAGAGAGAGAAAAAGTGGCCTGGGGAGTGGCAGAGAAAGAGGAAGAGAAAGAGAATCCCAAGAAGGCTCCACACTCAGTGCAGAGCCCAATGCTGGGCTAATTCCCAAAAACAATGCGATCATGACCTGAGCTGAAATTAAGAGTTGGACCCTTAACCAACTGAGCAATCTCGGTGCCCCTATCATTAATTTTAAATTTGTAAATCTAAAACAATGACTTTGAGACTGGAATTATTTGAACTTTTTTTATGATGTCCATAACTATGCCTCTTCTTGCTCTAATAAAATATTTCTGAGACACGATCATTAGTTTTTTTCCTATAGCATAAGTGCCAAGTGCCCGAAATTTGACTAAGTTTTACAAAATGGTGCAGAGAAGCCCCTCTGTTTTATTTTTTTTATTCTTGATATTATCACCCTAGGAAACTAGTATTATATTTTTGTAACTTGAAACAAAAATTTGAGGCTATGCCAATATTCAGTACATAGTAAAATACATTGTTATTTGTTCTTTTATCCAAAACAGTATCAGCTGAATGGCATCAAAGTCCCAGGCAATTAAAATGTACATTTATTAGCAGAATTCAAGTCATCTTCTGTTATTATATGATTTATTACCTTAGTATTGAATTTTTCTTTCCTTCTTCACATTTGTCATTAATTTCTCATTCCTTAATAATAATGAAATTCTGAAAATCTATTGTAAGTTCAGTCTTTTGCTAAATATCTGCAAAAACATTTTTAATGATCAATATTTTGTTCCACCTAGTTTTTTAAGCCAAAAGGCAGCTCAAGGGTTTTCACTGGTATACCTATAAACTTCATTGAAAAGTGAGTTCTAAAATAGAGACTTAGAGAAACATAATTGAGTGAGTATACGTGTTATAGAAACTTGTTTAAAAGTATGTAAGAAAACTGGATACCCATAATTCTTTAAAGTATCAATAATAATGATAACACTAAAATGTGAACAACCAGATATTCTCACTTAATGATAGTTGAGTGGAATTACCCTGTATTGGGATTTAGAGTAAATAAACCAAGTATTAATTTTCAGTCTGTTTTTCTCTTTGCCTTTAATTTGTTGGAGGGAGATTTAAAAAAATAACTGAGAGGAGCTTTTTAATGTAAAAAATGAGATTATTCTAGATTATCAATACATTTATGTATATCTTTGGCAACTGATGAGTAGATGTTTAGGCTCCTAGCTTTAAAATTAGTAACTAGCACTTGTAGCCTGATTTTCAGTATATAATATACATTTTTTCATTTAAAATATTTTCTATGTCTATCTTACTGCCAAATACTTTTCTAAGTAACCATTAACTGAATTTTTACATCCATTTCAACCATTAACTAAGTTTTACAAATAAATTATTCTCCATGCATTGAACAACTGTCAAAGGTAAACTCAGTATTCTGACTACAAATCTATGCAATACCTAAACTACAAATACTTCACTTTTTAAAGGCTGTACATAATGCAAATATTTTAACACCCTAGTCAATAATGGTAAAATAATAAAAATGGATTTTAATATTAAAATGGCTGACTTGAGTTTTACATATGAAATTATTAATTTATATGCTCAAAATGTCTAATTTGGTTGACTAGAAAAGGTCAATGACCATCTAAGTTTTCATATTTTCTGGGTTATTATGGGAACTTATTTTCTGTGGACTTAGAGCTCATTAAAGATGCATAGTCTAAAGCTCTGGCATTCAATATTTATTCTCTGATCTAGCAAACTAGTTTATAGTGTTCTTTTTACTTTTTCTTTTTTGAAGCAGATGAAAAAGAATTCTTGGTCTTTAAAGAACATCAGAGAGCCATTTCAAACAAACACTAATATAATCATCAATAATTAAGCTGTATAGAGAAATCTCATGTATTTAAAATTCTGAGACCAAATTTGACTTAAGAATTAAAAGGAACCCTCACTGTCCTCTTATAATTAGTGCAGGGATGATATTCATTATTTCTACTAAATCTAAACCAGATAGTGATGTCTAAGAAAACTTGTCACATATTTTGCATGTTATATAAATCAGCATTATAATTAACTTTTATTCAACCAATCTAATCAAGTGTCTACTGTGTACTACACACTTTGCTGAGCACCAAGTCTACCATACTTAATAAAAGAGACATAGTCCCCTTTCTCAAGGAGTTGACATTTTCATTAAAAATCCATAGACTAAGCAAATGATCATAAGATAAAAAAACAGTTGATGTAGGTTATGAATCGAATGTACATGGCATTATATCAGAAC
This sequence comes from Suricata suricatta, assembly GCF_006229205.1. Taxonomy (NCBI): domain Eukaryota; kingdom Metazoa; phylum Chordata; class Mammalia; order Carnivora; family Herpestidae; genus Suricata; species Suricata suricatta. The sequence continues at coordinate 56,092,615 of NC_043706.1, forward strand.
AAAAATTTTAAAGCAACAAAATTCTGTCAAGAATTTAAAAAAATGTTTATTTACTTTTGAGAGAGAAAGAGAGAGAGAGAGAGAGAGAGAGAGAAAGCAAGAGAAGGGGAGGGCAAGACAGAGGATCTGAAGCAGGCTCTGTGCTTACAGCAGAGAGCCCTACATGGGGCTCAAACCCACGAACCATGAGATCATGATCTGAGCTGAAATCAGCCTTCACTGACTGAGCCACCCAACCACCCCAATGCTCTCAAGAATCTTGATTTGCATCTTAGATATTGAAAAAAAATACCAGTTTTTATTTTTTAAACTTATGATTTATAATTATTATTTGAGTATGGATTCAACATTTATCCTCCTCTCAAAAAATAAATGTCACTATCTGTCTAGAATTTTAAATAATGGTTTTCAAAATATTATTTCAAAACAATATTTACCTTTTTTTCTCAGTAAACTAGTGTTCTGCACTAGTAGGAACAGAACTTATGCCCAATACATCTATGATGAGATAGTGCTTTAGTCTACCTTACCTCACTAATAATACAGTATTCACAGGTCAATGGAACAAACAATATTATTTCTGTTGAAAAAAATACTTTCCTTTGTGTAAAAGGAAGAGAAATAGACTCTATGGGAGTAGATCTAAGTTCAAACCCTGACTCTGACAGTGACTAGGTGTGTTACTCAGAAAGCTCACAAATAGTGCCCCCTACTGGTAGTAATCATAAAACAAATGATGGCTATCATCATCATCACCATCATCATCAGAGTTGATAAGAATGGGCACTTAGTTCACAATCTTTTCTAAAGTAGTACTGGTGGGTATATGTTAGGCACTACACATTTTAGCTACTATTCAACAACTAAATCTACTTTTTAAGTTGTGTAGTTGTGCATTGTTTGTGCTCTACTCTTGACATCAAGTAAATGAAGTGGTATAAACGCAAATGTTAAAATCAAGTATAAAAAAGAAAACATGCAGGGAAATTACAAAGCATTGGATCCTGTGTATTACCAGAGGAGGGCACACATTTGACTCTAATTTTTATAGTTTCCAAAAGGAAAATTTGTTTGTTTAAATAGATCCTTTATTTGCAAAGTTTTTATCTAAAAAATTTCTAGCATAAATCCAACAGAAAAATCTCAGAAAATGATTTTTCTCAATAGCTCTCAATAAATAGCTATAGTATACCACTGAGTTAAATTAGTAACATGAATGTTATAAGAAGTTAATATATTACAATTTGGTAACAAAGATCTCTCTGTTAACTTGACACTTTCTCAGTGTACGTTTAAATCTATATATTGAGAAGAATGGGTTGCTTGTCATTAATTTGAAGACTTGCAGGTGTCAAACATTGTATTCCATACTGTAGCCACAAATAAACATAAGACCTGACCCCCCTTTTCAGGAACTCAATATCAAGGAAAGGAGAGTCAGATAAGAAAATGAATAGGGGCACCTGGGTGGCTCAGTCGGTTAAGCGTCCAGCTTCAGCTCAGGTCACGATCTCATGGTTCATGGGTTTGAGCCCCACGTTGGGCTCTGTGCTGACAGCTCAGAGCCTGGAGCCTGCTTCAGATTCTGTGTCTCCCTCTCTCTCTGACCCTCCCTTGCTTGTACTGTCTCTCCCTGCCTCTCAAAAATAAGTAAAAAACATAAAAAAGAAAAAAAGAAAATGAAGATAGTGCAATATAGTAATTATAATATTAGAGAAAAAGAGGAAAAAAATTGGTAGCAAATTTAGAAGATACCTAAGATACATTGGAGGTAAAAAAAACAACTGTCTAAAATAAAACTCAGGTCATAAATTCCTTAAACAAATGGAATATTGTTAAGAATTGCAGAGAAGATCTAGCAATTACACTACTAGGTATTTACCCAAAAGATACAAAAATGCTGATTCAAAGATATACACACACTCCAATGTTCACAGTAGCATTATCAACAACAGCCAAATTACAGAAAGAGCTTTAATGTCCATCAACAGACGAATGGATAAAGAAGATCTGGTACACACACACACACACACACACACACACACACACACACACTCATAATATTCCAGTCAATATTATTACTCAACCATAAAAAAGAATGAAATCTTGTCATTTGCAATGACGTGGATGGAGCTAGAGAGTATTAGGCTACGTGTAATAAATTCATTAGAGAAAGACAAATACCATATGATTTTACTCATGTATGGAATTTAAGCAACAAAGCAGAAGAACATAGGTGAGAAAAAAAAGAGAGACAAACAAGGAAATAGTCTATTAACTACATATAACAAACTGAGGCTTGCTGGAGGGGAGGTGGGGGTGAGGGTGGGTTAAACAGGTGATGGATATTAAGGAGGGCATTTGTTGGGATGAACACTGGGTTTTGTATGTGAGTATTGAATCACCAAATTCTACGCATAAAAACTAATGTTACACTGTATTTAATTAACTGAAGTTTAAATAAAAACTTAAAAACAACAAAAATCACAACACCCAATAATTTTAGGAAAATAAAAAAAAGAAATAAAAAAGAGAAATATATGGCAAGAACTTTGCATATAAAGAAAATATAATTTATGCAAAGGTTAACCTAAATAGTAGTAAGAAATAAGGCTTATTTCCTCTTCTAGCCACGAAAAAAGGTAAAATTTAACTGTCCACTCTAAACAACCAGAAACTGGATAATACATAGGAACAAGGTCTTCAGACACTGGAAAACAGGTGACTCATGACAGTGATCCCTTGATTATCCCATCATACTGCCCAGAGAGAATCTTTGGATTTTAGGATAAGGTATGGGAGCTTGAACCAGCCATGGCATTATCCATTGAAGAGACAGAGTTGAAAATTTAGGGAGGCCAGGAAGGCTAGATTTAACTGGGCACAGTATCAAAGAAAATACAGTTTCACAGAGACCCCCAGAGTTCTATATAGGACTGTCTTCAAGTCTTCAGATTGCATTAATCATTATACCTATATTCGGTTGGGAAAGAGCCACCAGAAATCCCAACAAGGATCTGGTAATGTCAGAAAGCACATTGCTCAAGAAACGTGTGCATTAGAAAGATAAGACCTTAGTTCTCCTATGATTGAACAAGCAAAGGACAAGCAAAGATAGATCAAGTGAAGGAGGATGAAGCAGCAAAAGAGACCAAGAAGTAGCATCCAAAGAGTGGGGAAACTGGTGAGCAAGTGCCAAGACCTCTGCCTCGTCAAATCCAGTAGTTTTAAAAAGAGCTTCTAATGTCCTTTCAAATGTCTACAGCATTTGAACATAATATCAATAACTAATAAGAAACTTTCTCTACCTCAGTACAAAAGTTATCCTTTGACATGGAAACAACAAAATGGTTTCTTCAGGATAGTCCATTCAATTCAGAAATCCTTCATTGGACACTGATTTCAATTTACTCTGTGGGGTGCTGTAGAGGAAGAAAGGCATGAGATGGAAAGTGTGCAGGGCATAAAATCACATGTGAAAATGAATATTAGAGAAGACTACAGAAAGATATAGTTAGTTCTAAAAAAATATGAGGATTAATTCCATTGGGAGTCAGAAGGTGAGAGACACTAAGGATGGCTCCTTGGAGAAATGAAGTTTTGACAAGGCCTTGAAACAAAAATAAGACTATACAGCAGGATTTGGGCATGAGAGCTGTCTTAAATTCAGGAAACAACTTGAGTGTAACATTAAGGGAAATAACATTAAGGAAAAAGCCTTTCTTCTGGGCACATACAGACAACTGGTGATATATTTTAAGAGAACGTAAAAGTTTTGGGGGAATGTACAGAGAAATCACAAAGTAGATCCAGCATAAGAACAGATGAAGAGATCAGTGTTGAAAAGTCCCTAAATGACAACAAGAAAGCACAGCACAAACCACAAATAGACATTGTATCATATACAAATGGAGTCCTTTTTTAATTTATAAAGTCACTTATATATTAATTTAATTTGCATTCCATCTCTATAAAAACTCACCTTGTTGTGCATATTTCATTATAGGAAAACAACGATTTCAAAGTGCCATGCATCATACTAGCTCCATAAAGATCATTTAATGTCACACAGTATTTATTAATTTGTACCATGAATATTTTTAATTATTTAAGAGATTATTTGTCTAAAATGCATTATGCACGTGAATAAGATCGATTTTTAAATTTTGGTCTTGTAGTTAACCACAATGAGGATTTGTACTGATAATAATAACTTTCATGAAATAATTTAGCAGTATTTTTGAAATTGATATCAAAGATGTAAAGCATAAGAATGTTTATGGATTAAAAATGATGTGACTAACTTGAGCTATCTACTTAATTGAGATTAAAGAAATAAATCAACTTTTGCTTAATTGTTCATTGCATTATTTTATATACTACTTGTTTGCAAAAGAGTTCCAACTGACTTGATATTAATTATTTTTAAGCTGAAAAACAAAAGATCATGTAAAGACTGTTTTTCAGTATAAAGGCATACAGTCTTATGTAGCATTCCTTGGGTATCAGCTCAGTACTCCCGGTTGCTATAGAAACCATTTCTAAGGAGACAGAAGAGAGAAGTATGGGTGTTTCTATTGCTGTGTGTGTGCCTGAAAGAAACGAATAGTAAACACATAGTATCACTCCTTTGTAACACAGGTACTTGTCAATTACACTTAAAGAGAAAGAAACTAAGGTAAAATACTACCAGTTTCATGCTAGAAGTTGTTTAAATAGGTGAAATTATTTTTTAATGTCTCATTTCATCTAAATAAATCATCAACAATGAATAGCTAACCACACAGGGGAAGTGCTGGAAAAATAACCATTTGGTTTTCATTTGTCACATTCCTAAAATTTGATTCGGGTTGAAAACTCCAATTTGAAACAGGTTAAAATATAACAATTTTATAATGTAGAAAACAGCTCATAGAAGTATATTTTAGTTTAGTTTTTTAAGTGTTTATTTAAATTCCAGTTAGTTAACATACAGTGTAATATTAGCTTCAGGAAAAAAACTTAACTATCACTTATATATAACACCTGGTTCTCATATGATCAGAGAAAATCTTATTTAAGTCTTCACTTTGTCACAGGAAGAAGAAGGGGTCACTGACTGGCACTCAGAAGTAACTTGCCCATAATCTCAGAATAATTTAAGGGGAACTGGAATAGAATTCAAGTTCCTAAACCTAAGTCTAATTTCTTGCAGCACAAAGTTTAGCACATCGATACGTTTTTAAATACAAAGAAAATGAATCAAATTTATACTGAATATATACTTCTGTGCCCAATATTGAGGACACAAAAATGAGACACTGCTTGCTTTTTATTTTTACATTTTTTTAAACATTTACTCATTTTTTTGAAAGACAGTGAGAGAGCATGAGTGGGAGTGGGGCAGAGAGAGAGGGGGACCCTGACTCGGAAACCAGCTCCAGGCTCTGAGCTGTCAGCATAGAGCCAACAGGGGACTCAAGCGCACAAATCCTGAGATCATGACCTGAGCCAAAGTCAGTTGCTTAACTGACTGAGCCACCCAGGCGCCCCAATTGCTTTTAAACAGCTCATTTTCGAGTGTGTGCTGAAGGCATATGGACAAGCGCACATAATTATAAGCACACAACTGAACAGAGGAAGCTTCCTCGTAAAGATACTGTGCCAAAGGCTCACCTCACAGGCAACTATTACATCTGCTTGTTCTAGGTTATCATAGAATCTGGAGGAATTTCTGGGAAGATAAACTGAGAAGTTAAAATCACTGTTTTTAGCTTATTCCTACCACATGGAAACTTCTTAATTTATTTAGCTATTAGTTTTGCAGGAAAATGGCTGAACATGTTTTTAAATAACAGTAACTTAATCATGAGGCACACTTGGCCTTGTTCTGGGACCTGCTACTCTGACTCCGAATCACAGACATTGCCACTGGTCACTTCTCATTTCTTCTCCCATTTTTACTTATAAAAACTCAAATACTGATCTCAGTCTGAACACTGAGAGTCCACTTCCGTCTGTATTTATTTTCCCAGACTAGATTCAGGGAAGTGGAACACTGACCATGGTTTATCCGCTGAAAATCTATCTGTCGCATGTGTCTGTTGATTTCTATCTACCCCTTTGTACTGTGACATCACAGGTACTGGGTTGCCTTATGTTGGAGGAGGAATAAGATGACCCTTTGAATGACCCTAATTTTTGAATAATATTCTTCCTTTGAGCGTGGATAGATCCTGTGAACATGAAAAGCTCTCAGTCTGGTGATTATGCTATTATGAAAAAGAAGATTATGTGTATAGGCCTAATGTAATTAAATGAATCCTTAAAATCAAAGAGGTTTCTCCCACTGGTGGCAGAAGAGGAAGTCAAAAAGACTCAAAGGGTGACAGATTATATGCCAGAGAGGTTCTCTCTCGCTGACACACAGTGGGTCATGGGGCATGAGCCTGAGAATGGCCACTAGGAGCTGAGAGCTAGTGAGAAGACAGGGACCTCAGTCCTACAAGAGCCAGTAAATGAATTCTTCATTCTTCAGTGGTAAGTTGAAAGAGGACTCAAAACCCAGATGAGAAATAGCAAATAGTGTCATAGCAAAGAATCTATTCGCACTGTGCCTAGACCTTAGCCTATAGAATCTGTAAGTTATTACATTTGTGTTGTTAAAAGTCACTAAGATTGTGGCAACTTGTTACATGGCAGTAAAACAAAAATCACTAAGGCATCATGCTATGTGAAAAGCCCTTTCCCCTAGTTTCTGAAAACCCAGAATCGAATCCCTCAGGTAAGATCTCTTTCATTTATGCCAATTTCCTTGGCTTGCCATGCTTCAGCCCCCCACCCATACCGGCTTGAGAATTTAAAGTTGACATATGGCAGGGTTGATTTCTTTTTTTTAATGAAGAAAACACAGATGTGGAATTTTCTACTCATGAAAAAAGAGTAAGATTTAAAAAAATGAGAAATGATATTTCCAATATTTTTAGAGGCAGTTACATGGTCTGGTCCTCAACTTCATTTGGTCTTCAAATCACATTGTCACAATCTATAAATTAATGCTAATGTATTTTTTATTCAAATTTGAACTGAATTTATAATTTATGCTAATTTACCTGTAGTTGCCTCAAATTAATTGCAGCCAGGTCTAAAAATGATATGATACTTGTGTGAAGATTAGCAGGACCTAGCTACAACATTTTCAGATGTTTCCTATTTTTTCCTTATTTTTGGAATTACATTTTTTTCTGAACAAAAAGAATTTAAGTAACAATATTTGAAAAGCATGTAAGCTCTTCCTTAAAAGTACAAAAATATTTTAATAGCACATACAATTGATGACATAGGAACTAAAATCTTGGCTTAAAATGCCATTTCCAAAGGTAAAGTGGGTAGGCTGAAATACTTATTTCTCTTATGGGAATCAATTATTTTTTCCCCTAGGATACTCATGCTTCTTCAATCTCCTTGCTTAAATTCGTTTCATATCAAGGCAAGTAGAAATTAATAATGCTAAGGAGCTTAATCCATTTCAAATGCCAAAATTAAAAAAAATCAGAATGTATTTAAGAAAATTTGCTTTGAGTTCAGTTGAAATTAATTATGCACAATAAGGGCAAGTTTCAAAGTGAGGAAACTGGAGATGTATGTCTACCATTTAAATCTAGATATGCCTTTCTAGAAAATCTGTAAGTGCTAAGATATAAATCCCCCCAAGAGATAACTCAAGGTTAGCTTTGAAAGGTAATAGATGCTTTGGTGCAAACAAAATATTTCAAAGTGTCATTAAATCATGGATATTAGCTTGGTTGATATGTTATTAGCAGTTAAGCAGTTTTTGAAAAAAAACTAATAGTACTAAGTAGAAAGCTTCAAACAGAAATAATATATAAAGGGATAAAGGGGTCAAATAGCTCTCTCTTCATGAGAGTGATTCTGATTAAAAAAAAAACATGAAGAATAATCTCTCAAACAATTTTGAGAGCCAATAAATGTGATTTTACTTACACATTTATTAAAAGGAAACTACTCTTATTAAAATTTGGACACACAGAGCACACTGAGAAGTTCACAATCTCACCCACATCCCTTGTTATATATAACTAAAAGAAATTCATCCTAAACTTTACTATATTTAAACATTAGTTTTGTCCAAGAGAAATTACACAAATCAAAGTACAATCTTGTGTTTCACTTTTATCACTGTTAGTGGTTCTGTTCAAAATCTAGGCACACAAATATTTACAATATAAAAGATGCAGTCCTGATATTGCCTATATGGTAAAATAAAATATTAACATGAATTTAATTTTTTGCTTGTGATTGATTTTTGGCTTGGAATTAAAATGAAACCTCTCCATAAATGTCTTTTTGAAATAAACTAAACAGGAAAAATGGATTAATATTGATTCCTATCACTAGGAAATAGGGACAATAAGAACCAAATTAATAAAATGCAAATAAAATCATTTAAGTTTTTAGGAAAATTATAATTTCTACAAAACAAAAATCCCCATTTTTTATAGTACTGAATTTATATAAATGTAAATTCTGTAAAAGTTATACAAAAATCTGCCAAAGGTATTTTGGTGATGAATTAGAAATGGGGATGATTTAGAAATAATTTGTTTTCTTGTTTTTGTTTTCTCATAGGGAAGGAGATAAGACTTGCTGATTAATTGTCACTAAAAATGTTATATTTGCTTCCTTATTTAATGGTTGGTACTTCTAATAATGCCTTTTCTAGTTTATACTAGAAATTTATTTTGCCTAGATTCTTTTCATTTGGGAAGTAACATACTTTCTAAAAACTATTATTTTCTTAAATTTGTTTGTTTTAATCATTAGTAATGTCTACCACAGTCTCTGGCTTGAAATGACAGATGACTCAGAAAGAAACATTCCAATCTTCTGTGTTTCTATTAAACACCTAGTCCTCCTTGCTATAACCCTATGAAACCAGCAGGGTCGAGAATCACAGCAACTGTAGGGGACATCAGGAGATACACACAAATTCTTTCTTTCCCTTGCCAACTCTGGGGAGACTTTCTTCATCATGTATTTTTTCTCTTAATTTGAATAAATGTTTAACAGAGAATTTGTTTTACACTTTTATTGATTGTACTGTAAAAATAATTGGGGCACCTGAGTGGCTCAGTCGGTTAAGCTTCCAGCTTCAGCTCAGGTCACGATCTCATAGTTTGTGGGTTCAAGCCCCGCGTTGGGCTCTGTGCTGACAGCTAGCTCAGAACCTGGAGACTGCTTCAAATTCTGTGTCTCCCTCTCTCTCTCTGACCCTCCCCTGCTCATGCTGTCTCTTTCTGTCGCTTAAAAATAAACTTTTAAAAAGCATAAAAAAATTTAACAACAACAACAAAATAATGACCACTACAATTTATCTAGGCTCACTACCTCCAGAGCCTTTGTTAAGCACAGCACTTGCATGGTCTAGTTTAATCCTTACAAGAGCTATGTGCAGTGGTAATGATTATTATTCCCATTTTAAAGGGAATAAACTGAGGCAGGGAGTATTTAAGTACTCCCAAGATCACACGATTACTAAGTAGATTTGGAATTAGATGGTTTGCCTATATAGCCTAAATTCAAAACCACCACACTGTGATAAGGACACTATGGAAAATAATATTCTAATTTCTATGGGGCATTAATTAAAAAGTATAAATCCTTTACATACTTGTTTCAGTTTCCCTTTGACTTTGTGGAATCAAAAATGACAGCATTTATCTTTTGTGCTTCTTTAAATGTTGGGGCGCCTGGGTGGCTCAGTTGGTTAAGTGGCTGACTTTGGCTCAGGACATGATCTCACCATTTGTGGGTTCAAGCCCTGCATCAAGTTCTGTGTTGACAGCTCAGAGCCCGAAGCCTGCTTTGGATTCTGTGTCTCCCTCTCTGTCTCTTTCAAAAATAATGAAACATTAAAAAAATTTAAATGTTTGTTTATTTTGTGAGAGAGTGTGAGTGGGGGAGGGGAAGAGAGAAAGGGAGGTAGAATCCTCCCAATATGGGGCTTGAACCCACAAACTGTGAGATCATGATCTGAGCCAAAACCAGGAATCTGATTCTTAAGTGACTGAGCCACCCAGGTGCCCCTATCTCTTATGCTTTTAAATCTTAAATGAGTATAAAATTGAGGGATAATGGCTGTAGTATTAATAAAATAAATATCTTCTCCATCCAGTTAGTGAAAAATATGTAATTTTATTTATAGACCCTATGCTTTTTTTTTTAAAGAAACCTTTTTAAGTATAAACAATGATAGTTATATACCTTTAGGTATAACTATTAAGTGGTCGAAGAGAACAAAATTTCACTCATTTATTTCAGTTGTCAAAATGATGAAATACAACTTTATTTTATTTCCTTCTACTATAGAATGCTCATCAAATTGCTGCAAGGAGTGACAGAAGCACAGGCATCAAAAGAAGAGATGAAAAAAAAAAAAACTCTAGAGGAAATAAAAATTTATCCAAACTCTAAGGAAAATGGTAAGCTACTTAGAGCAACCTCACTCAAAAGGAGAACATAGACTGAAAATCAAATAGAAAATTATAGCACATTTTAATCCTAAATCAAAACAGTTCTACCTTACCATCTGAAGTTCCCAAGTTATGTATAGAATTTTATCCATTTGCAAATTTGGATTGAATCATATCATGGGTTTTTTTTTTTTTCAGCTTAAATTGCCCTTAGAAAGTAAAATATCACGTGAAGTTCAGAGAAAGAGAAGGGAAAGAGCAGAGAGGTACCATAGGAGTATAGAAATTAATGTGATTTCTATACTTGAAAAATCTTGCAATTCAAAGCTGAGAGTATAGTGGTTAGACACTGTGTCCTATCAAGTTTGTGAATGTAAGACAGAGTCAGGATCTCAGGAAGAAAGAGAGACTCTCATACGAAATTTAGGGACTCGAGAGGAATTGGTAGAGATTGCCTCAGAGCCTCAGCTATTGAATTTATGAAACTGGTATATATTAAAAAGTCTAACTAGGAATTAAAGAGACCAAGGGAAGGGTTAGAAATCCCTGGATGAACTATGGCTATGTATTTAGAATGAAGAGAGACACAAGAGTGTGACTATGTCCAAAAATCAAATGTCAGATTAGATAAATTTGTCAACAGTAAGCAAACAAGTCAAAGCTAGAGCTTTGGATAAAATTCAGGACAGGTACCAAGTTTAGATTTCAAATATTCAAAGTTTAAAGACAAGACAGGTATTGAATGTGGTTGAGGAAGTAGTACAGAAACTAAACAGTGTGTGAAATTGGATTAAAAAAACAAATATTTAGGGAGAGGCTAACATTTAGGTGACTCTGTGACAGGAATTTGTATATACTTATTCATATAACCCTCAAAAATTACTCCACAAAATTGGTGGTAGCTCCATTTTACAGATGCTCAACAGAACTAACACAGATAACTTTTCTAAAGCCTAAGAGTTTGTAAGTCAGACTGGGAATTCTAAGATTTGTTCATCTTCCAGTCTTCTTCCACATTACCAGAAAATGTAATAGTATAACTCAACATTTTTAGAGATCTAGGTAAACAGTCTAGAAAATGAATAAAGACTCTGAACCAACAGTTTGTGTGAGTGTGGTAGGGTATCCTTATGGGAAAATGGCGAGACAAACAGGGAGAATGCCATGTGACAACAAAGGCAGAAATTGGAGTGTTATAATTGTAAGCCAAGGAATGCTAGGGATTGAGAGCCACCACTAGAAGCCAGGAAGAAGCAGAGAAGAATTTACTTTTGTTAGTTTTAGAGACAGCATGACTCTGCCAACACTTTGTTTAGACTTCTAGGTTTCAGAATTTGATACGACACATATCTTTGTTTTAAGCATCTAGTTTGTCCTCCAGTGTTATTGCAGCCTTAGAAAACTAATACACTATTAGTCAAAATATATTCATAATCCCTGCATTTGTACCACAATTATAAAATTTCAGAGTCAATGTTATCAAATCTTATGTCCTCAGCATCTGTCTTCTTCTCTTTCAATATTTTCGAATTCTACCATCTACTCTCTCAGTAGTTCATATTGCATTATTAGGTCTTCCCGCTGGATACTGAATTCCAGTTATATACAAACACACAAACCTATACTCACGTCTACACACATATACATAATACAAACATGTGTTATACTATCACACGATCAGGGTGCAGAGAACTTGAAAATATTATGGTTAGCGGAATGTTCCTTCATTCAACATGAAGTCAGAAATTTCTAAAAATAAGTATAAATAGAACACATTAAATATATATTTCATGCTGAACATAACTTGTTAATTCATGGCAGGTACAGAGTTTTATAGTCTTTCTGTGCCTTAGGGCTATCATCAGGAAAGTCATTATAAACTTATCAGACTTTTGCATTGTAATAGAGCTGCTGTTAGACACAGCTTTATAGTTGATAAAACTTCAGATAAACCTATTTGTAGCATATCTGGAAAAATTGGTTTGCATAATTTCCCCTTATTTGTCTTCAGAGGGTGTTTAAGATATTTCTCTCTGCTTAATAAAACTGATTACAAAATAAATAAAATTAATCCAATGTGTTAGCAAATCCTGTGGCCTGACCTTCAAAATATATCCAGAATCTGAGCACTCCCCAAGCCTTCACTGCTGACACTCGCACTGGCCATGGTCATTTCTCACCTGGACTGGTGTGTTAGCCTTCTAACTGGTCTTCCTGCCCGGATACCTGTCTCACCCTCACCCACTAATCAGCTCTCCACAGTGCAGCCAGAGAGATCACGGAGATCATGTCACTTCTCTGCCCAAACCTCAGGCATAATGGTATTTCTCTCAATACAAGATGAGTCCTTAAAATGGCCTAAAATTCTTGGAATCTGACTTTACTCATTCTGCCTTGTTTTCTATCTGAATTCACGGTCTATATGTCTCCCTCTTGCTTAGTCCATCACACTGGCTTCCCTGATATTCTCAGAAAATGTCAAACACACATCAGCCTTAACCCTGCATTGGCTGTTTGCTCTTTGTGAGATATTTTTCCTCTATCTACATAGCTCTCATCTTCTTTAAGTTGGCTTACTCAGCAAGATCAAACATGACCATATTGCTGTCTCCTACCCACCAGCTCTGAACTTGTGATACCTTCCACTCCAAAGCTGTTCCAGATTTTATTTTAAGCTTACAGGTTACACATTACACACACACATACTCTCTTTATATATTAGAACTATCCTGTGTACACTTTATGTATACTATGTCATACAGAAATACATGTTTATTATGCTTAGTATTTACTGTCTTTCCCCACTAAAATGTAAGCTCTAGGAGGGCAGGAAAGATTGTTATTTTTAGTAGTGCATTACTCACACCATAAATAGAGTCCAGGACATGGTGTCTTCTCAATAAAATGCATTGCTGAGTGAAATATGGTTATTAAGGAGAGCATATGTTATGCTAATCACTGTTAACTTAGATAACGCTGTCAAGGATTTGAATAATAACTTTATTGACATAAAATAGCATCTCAAAATATTTTTGATTGATGTTCGTAAAAGTGACAACTTCTTATACTACACCACATGCTTCAAGTATAAATAGATTGGGGAGGCAACAGAAATATTTTTTTTTAAGTTCCTATGTATAAGTGACTGATGATAGTAAATAGAACTGAGAAAAACTAGGTTGTGGAGAAAGAAATAATTCTCCTCATTGGCAGAATTTGATACGCTGACCTGACCAATGGGCAAAGGACCATAGCTCTCACTCCCTTGTTTTCCTCAATTCTTCCCCAGCCTCCCTGGAGTAAGAGATGCCATTCACCAGAAGGCTCAGCCGAGATCTGTCTCAACATGAAACAAGGGAGCCAGTGAAGACAAAAGGATATGAAGAATAGGCAGAGCCTCATTACCTCCATTGAACAAGTTGTCCTTAAAGTTCATCATATCTAGATCTTGCAGACTCATATTTTAGTCCTAACACAAGCACTTATTAGTTGAGGGATCTAAGCCAAGGTAGTCTCTTCCCTGCAAAGTTCTACAGGGGCTAGATTTTCAACCCTATGACAGTATTTGTTACTAAGTGGTATTGGATATATGGTAGCTACTGTTATAGTTATCCTAGAAACAGGGAATTTTATCTTTGTCTTCATTTCCCTAATATCCAGAAATGTCCACTAAATATACATGTTGTTTTTGCCCAAATTGTTTCTTTCTGTGATGGTCCTTTGTTAAACCTTATTATAACACTAGCTGGATTACAGGACTGGATTATTTAGGCTACTAACATCTTCTACTTGGAACATCAAATGCCCATCTTCACTCATTCTCATGCCAAAGTGATACTTTGCCTTCAATGTTAGCTGTGCCAGATCCTTCCTTGAGAACTGATAGTTGTTCTCTAAATGAATTCTCCTTTGTGGACCTATGGAATACAGCTCTATGCTGGCTGATAATGCAGAAATAAACCATGACCTCCCCATCTTTACATGTCTTCCTACCTGTCTAGAATCTCCTAGTATCAAGCCACTTACATATACAAAGCCATCTTGACCATGATTGAATTGATAATTCCTTGAGATTACCATGTAGTGAGTGATCCAGCTTTTTCCTTAGTGTCCAACCCTTCAGCCATATTTTTTTTTCCAATCCTAGGATATTTTCTCCCACACCCCAGGTTCCACACACCCATAGCTTATGTTGCCTCCGTCATAGCAGCATTCATAGCTAAGCCTCCCTAACATAATAAACTGATGATAATCTTTGTGATCAATTTGAAGGTAAGTATTTTACTCTGTTTCCTGGAATCTCTATAATTATGGCAAAGCTTTGGATAAGGCATTATATTAACACCAGCTTTTGTACTCAAAGAGCAGAAATACATTGAGAGAAGCTAACAGAACAAACGTGACCCAAATCAATGTGACACTGAGTATGCATAATGATCTATTGGAGTGAAAATAATAGGAAAAATAATTTTTAAGTGTCTTTACAAAAATCTTCAAATAAGAGATGACATTTTATTTAAGTCTCAGGAAAGGAATTTGACAAAATGGGCAACAGAGAGCATTTAAGAATAAGGACTATGAACACCAATGTGTAGAAATGTGCAACTGTATAACAGTATTGAGGAGAGGTTAATCATAAAGTAGGATAGGGATGGGTGGCAGAGAATGGAGATGCAATACTGTAGTTGGAATGCTTAGGATTTTAAACATCTTCTTATAGAAAATGAATATTCATTGTAACTTTCTAAGCAGAGGAATGAAAATCACATAAGAAAAACAACTTTGAAATTAATGTGGAAGAGGGACCAGAGAGAATAAAGACTAGAAATAGGTCACACATTTCAGAGGGTGCTCCATTAGTCCAAAGGAGATGATACGAGTTTAAACTGGAGTAATAACTGTGAGCTAAGACGGAGTTGAGAGAACTTTGTAGATAGAATTCATAGTACTTTTGAAAAGTTAATGCTGAAGCTTGGAAATCTAGATAGATACAAATTTCATGTCTGAGATATGATTCAGTGGAGAAGAAAGCATAGGTAGGGCAAGAGATGGAGGTTGTGGTGTTAGAGAGATAAAGATTTTATCTTAAGTTTTTGAGGGGCTAACTGGTCTAAAGATAGAGGAAAGCATATCTCTAAGTATATTTGAAGCCATTAGTGTAGGTCCTACATCTCCAATGACAAACTATGGGAAAAAATGATAGTTTAAAAAATAGAAGAGTTGGGGCACCTGGGTGGCTCAGTTGGTTAAGCATCCAGCTTCAGCTCAGGTCATAATCTCATGGTTTGTGGGTTCGAGCCCCGCGTCAGCTGACAGTTAGCCCAGAGCCTGGAGCCTGCTGCAGATTCTGTGTCTCCCTCTCTCTCTGACCCTCCCCTGCTCGCACTGTCTCTGTCTCTCAAAAATAAATAAAAACCATAAAAAAATTAAAAAAATAAAATAAAAATAAAAAATAGAACAGTGAAGGGTGTGAAAGAAAGGAAGGAAAGGCACTTTAAGAATGGACTCTAAGGAGGGCACCTGGGTGGCTCAGTCAGTTAAGCATCCGCTTCAGAATCTGTTTCTCCCTCTCTCTCTGGCTCTCCCCTGCTCACGCTTTCTCTCTCTGTCTCTCAAAAATAAATAAATTAAAAAAAAACATTACAAAAAAGAATGGACCCTAAGGGATTCTAACAGTTTAATGGTTAGCATGAAACTGTACATTAAATTGGTCTGGCAGAGGTGGGAAGAGAATTTCAGAACAATCACAGTACAGACAGTGTCAGGTACATAAATTTGTTGAACCCAGTGCAAAACAAAAATGGAAGTCTTCTATTAAAAAAAAAAAAAGCAGGACAAATGCTCCATTAAAGGTCCTAAAATAGAAGTTTTTCTTTCTTTTGTGTTCTCTTTTTCATCTTTTCAGGGTATTTTTTAACTTGCCCCTTAAGTTCATTCTAACAAAATTTATGATTTTCAATTATTAGCATATATTTTACCATTCATCTTTATATTATGCAATGCCTATTTTAAATGCAAATATAAGAGAATTTAACTCTTAAATGACATCAAAATTACACCATTCATATCTCATAGCTAGTACATGCATTTTGTTCTTAGCAAAAAATAAAACATTGACATAAACTCAACTGCCTTTATTCTTCTATTTGCTACATGCATATTATTTTTTGAATGTTTATTTATTTATTGGGGGGAGATAGAGAGAAAGTGCACAAGAGCAGGGATAGGGGCAGAGAGAGGAGACAGAATCTTAAGCAGGCTCTACAGGGTGGAGCCCTACATGGGGCTCAACACGGGGCTCGATCCCACAAACCATGAAATCATGACCTGAGCTAAAATCAAAAGTCAGATGCCTAATTTTTATGTTACATGCTACATGTTATTCTAACACCATCTGGAACCAGATGTGTTCCATGATACCCCTACTTTGTACTTTCTTTGAAGGATACCATGAAGTACACTATGGCTCTACCAAGTGTGGAGTCCATGTGAGTATAGGGACTTTGTGACTGCACAGTTTACACCCCTGAAAGCAGGTCTGGAGCTTCACGAAGAGATTATGGGTATTGACCACAGTCTGTGGCTCTGTCGAATGGTACCAAAGACAGGGATAGCATAATAGAGTTAATCAAGTCTGAAATATGAACTTTTCTGAGTCCATATAAGGCTGATATTTACCCCTTGGTCAAAAAGTAAAATATACTAACCTGAGAATTATAAACACCTCACATATATTGCTACTCCAGGAATTGGCAAACTTGTAAAGGACAAGTTAGTAAGTATTCTACCTTTGCCTCCACCACAACTCCTCAACTTAGCTGTCATAGTATGAAACCAGCCATAGACAGTATGCAACCAATATGTATAGTTGTGTTCCAGTAAAACTCTTTACAAAAACAAGTCGTGAGCCAGATTTGACCTGCATGTAATACCTTGCCAATCTTTGGTCTATACTTATAATTTCCCCAAGATCACATACTGCTGTGATTCAACAAAGGAGGTGAAGCTGTTTTAAAACCAAAGAATTATAACATCCTGGGGAAAAAAAATCTGTTATTAACTATATTTACTCTACTATGTTTTGCATATGACATTAATATTCATTTCAGTGATAAGTGGGAATAAAGTACAAATAATGAATAGTCTTTTTTTTTTAAAAATTAGTTATTTATTTTGAGAGAGAGAATGTGTGTATGTGTGAAAGAGAGAAAGAGGCAGAGAGACAGAATCACAAGCCGGCTCCACACTGTCAGTGCAGAGCCTAATTTAGGGCACAAACCCATGAACTGTGAGATCTTGACCTGAACCCAAATCAAGAGCCAAATGCTCAACCGACTGAGCCATCGAGGCGTCCAAAAATAGTCTTGAACATTGAAAACTAGCAAAACAAAACAAACAGACAAACAAAAACACAACGAATTCCTTTGTGAAAAATACTGAGAGATGTATTGGAAACAAATTATCAGGGTTTTACTTCTGATTAAAATCTGTGTGCTAGTTTCAGCAGACATAGTGTGACCTGCAAAACCAGTTGTATGCATTACTGGGTCTAAATAAGATTGTTTTAAACACTGCAAGTAAATAAGAACAAAAGTGACTATTAGATATTGTGAGAGAAGCTTTTGTTCTCTATGCACATACTTGCTTGACCATAAGGGACAGGGTTTACAGTGGTTCCTTCTGCAGTAAAGCAACCTGGGGAGGTGTAGGAGGTGGTCTCATGTTTTAGCTGAAGGGGGACATCTCCTTTGGTTCTTAGTAGTTTCGCCAAAAGGAAAGCTTATTAGAACACCTGGATGACTCAGTTGGTTAAGCATCTGAATCTTGATTTTGGCTTAGGTCATGGTCTTGTGGTTTGTGAGTTTGAGCCCCACACATCAGAGCCTGCTTGGGATTCTCTCTCTCCCTCTCTCTTTGCTCCTCCATCCTGCCCCCAACTCTCTCTATCTCAAAATAAGTAAATAGGCATTAAAAAAAATAAAAGGGCATAGTTCATATCTGAGTGTCAGGTCCAAAGCAACATTTAAGCAAACAAACAAGTTACACCAGTTCCTGCAGTCTGTCACAAAGTAGTCAGTAGAAATATATGTGAACATTGAATAAAATGATGTGATTAATTCCATTCCATTTTTTCTAATTTTACTAAAAAGTAAAGAATGCTGCAGAAATATAACTAATGATTCCAACTTGTACATAGCAATTCAGTTTAAAAAATGTGGATGAAATGTTTGAACATAAGATCTTTGTGTTAGGGGCACCTGGGTGGCTCAGTTAGGTGATCGACCTTTGCTCAGGTCATGATCTCAGTTTGTGAGTTCAAGCCCCATGTTGGGCTCTGTGCTGACAGCTCAGAGCCTGGAACCTGCTTGGGATTCTGTGTATCCTTCTCTCTTCCTGCCCCTCCCACATTTGTGCTGTCTCTCTGTGTCTCTCAAAAATGAATAAATGTTAAGAAATATTTAAAAAAAAAAGATCTCTGTGTTATTTCAGAAAAATATTTTATAATTTTTAATGGATTTTTTCACTATAATGATGCAAATTAAAAATTATTTTCTATCTTTATGTGGCTAATTGTAAGATCTCATGAAAACTTGATATTTTTGATCTAATAGAATAATTAAATATATTTTCTGAAATTTTCTTTATTTCTCACTATGCACAAATATTTACACAAAATTTTATTGATTATAAAAATATGTAATCAGTATGAAACTTTTAGAAAAAATGTAAGTATTAGAAGCAATATTAATGTTTTGGAAGAATCCTTTGTATGCATATGTGCAGTAACCATGTGCACATGTATTTTCAAATATGTTGCATGTATTATTTTATAACTTCTGCTTAATAGTATTAAAGGAACAACTGTCCATGACAAGATTTATTCAAAACACCCACCATTATAAGGAATATTTCTTTCCAGATATTTGTTATTTTAATAGCATTTAACAGGGCTCAATCTCACAAACTGTGTGACCATGATCTGAGCCGAAATCAAAAGTCAGATGCTCAACTGATGGAGCCACCTAGGTACCCAAATATTATGTAATTTTAAAAATTCAAAAATTATTGATGGAAAGTAACTCTTCAGAAACGTGGTACCAACTTATTTCCCTACCAATAGAATGGTATATCTTCACAAATAGTGTTACAATTGAAAAAATAAAATAAAACACTGGCAAATGGATAAAATTTGTATCTCATTTTAAATGTGATATCTTCACAACATATCACAAATGAGATGATTTTTAAATATTGTTTTACTGTCTGTGTACAGCATATGGTTTTACTATTTGAGTGGTCAGCTTTTCTTCTTTGATTTGATAGAGTTTTTATAATCATGTATACTTAATGAGGCAACACACTTTGTATATATTTACTTTATATTTTGTATATTCGCTTTAACTGCTTTAATATATGTTTATGACAGTTTTTGGCATAGAAGGGCATTAATTTTAGTTATTCTACTATAAAATGTACTATCAATATTTTATTTATAATTTTTGTTTTTAGGCTTAAAATTTTCCTGCTAGAGACAAAATAAATATTAACTTATATTTGATTTGGATTATTTAATGTTTTATTTTGTAATTTTATCTAGTTAGTCCTCATAGAAGTTATTCTGGTATAAGGGTATAGAGGAAGAGTTTTCAAAATAATGAACGCATCAACGCAAGTTAGTGAAGGTGAAAATCTTTATCAAATCTCTTCTTTTTATGTAATTTTATGTAATTGAATATATGTATCTGGACTTTTTATTCTATTCCATTTTATTTACATCCTTGTAATAATACCATATTTTATTATAATTTGTTTTAATATATTTCACAAACATACAATGCTCTTAGTGCCATTTCTATTCAACATTTCACTGGCTATGCTCTTCGACTTTACTTTTTAAAAAAATTTTCAATGTTTTTTATTTATTTTTTAGAGACAGAGAGGAACAGTATGAGCAGGGGAATCAGAGAGAGAGGGAGACACAGACTCTGAAGCAGGATCCAGGCTCTGAGCTAGCTGTCAGCCCAGAGCCCGACCTGGGGCTTGAACCCATGAACCATGAGATCATGACCTGAGCCGAAGTTGGACGCTCAACCAACTGAGCCACCCAGGTGCCTCCTCTTCGACTTTAAAATGACCTGATCAAGTTCTATATATTATAGATTAAATTATTAAATTTGAAATTGCTTTATACTTTTCAAAAGTAGCATTTCTTTAGTATTAAGGACTCACATTTTCAAGAGCTCAAATAAGGATGTGCATTTAATTTACTTATGGTATTTTGGTTACTTCATGTATTTTCTATTAGATTTTCCAATTGGTATGTAAGAAATATATACATATACACATATAAGGCATTTTGACTTATAAGTTTAATGGAATTACCTCTTATGTTTCAACTTTAAGAATGGCATTGAAGAGGTGCCTGAATGTCTTGGTCAGTTAAGCATCTGGCTCTTGATTTTGACTCAGGTCATGATCTCAAGGTTGGTGAGATTAAGCCCTATGTTGGGCTCTGCAGTAACAGAATGGAGCTAGCTGGGGATTCATTCTCCAGCTCTCTTTCTCTACGCCTTCCCACCCTCTCTAAATAAGTAACAATTTTTTAAACATGGCATTGAATATTGTTGTAAGCTATTTATATTTAGTTATGTTTGAAAATCATAATAGATAATGAAAAGATTTGAAGATAATGTATTTCCCGTAGGATAGGGAAAAATGGAGAGAGAAAAAATAAGTAACTTTGGTAAATTATAAACTGATTGTCAGTATCTTTTCACCTGAAGTTGTGGTAAATTATACTATTAAATGTCTTTCTTTGACTCACTGTTTTATTACCAGAGAAAATATCCCATTGCCATTCATTAGAAATTTATTAATGTTGTATTTGATTTTTTAAATTTAGAATTTTACAACTCTGGATAGAATAAATGGACCCCATATAAAATTTCATTTTTGTACTATTTTTTGTTATCCATTGCTATTAGAGAATATTTCGATCAGGAGGCTCTGGTTTTCTCTCTTAAGTCCTTCTCAACTAGTAGAAAAAATAGTCATGTGCTATAGAAAAATAATACCAACTGCTAGATAATGTTCTTTTTCTCTCTTTCTTTCTAAAATAATTTTTATATTTCCTTAAGTAATCTCTAAGACCAACATGGGGCTCATACTCATCACCCCCAAGATCAAAAATTGTGTGTTCTACTGACTGAGCCATCCAGGCACCACCTTTTTTGCCCTCTCTTAAACTTCAATTGTTTCATAAATTAAACAAAACCACAAAGACTGGTTTGGTTTAGCAGACTCCTGACAAAAAGAACTTCAATTCAGTTTAACAGATGTCATTATATTTCAGAACCAGCAATGATACACTTTAAAAGTTACATCAAACTCTAAAAATCATGTTGATAGACATAGCTCCATGATGCCTCACTTTGTTCATCACAAGAGCTTTTTTGGAGTGTCATTTTTCTCTCACCCACTCAGGATATGTGAGGAATCGATCAGACAAGGGAACACAGAATTACAAGCTATCTACATTTTATAGTTTCATATTATGGAAATAGCATGTAGAGAGGAAGTAATAACACTCAATGGTTCAGTTTAGAAACATACAAATGAATTACCTCTTTATCAGTTACAGGCTCATTCTATATTTTGGCAATGTTATGGAGCCTGCAATGCAGTCAAGATTTTAGCATGGTAGGCCATTCTACTATACCTTTTCTTTATATGAAGACATTATTTCAGATGTGTAGATATGTTTTTAAAGATCATTTTCAGCTACTGAATTGGTTTGGCCAATGGGGAGCACCTGCAAATGACTAGAAGACAAGAGGAGAACGAAGATGGGTATACGTATGTATATACATATATGTATATGTGTATATATATATATGTATATCTCATAGTCTACTCCTCATTGGTTTGCATTGGATTGCCTATGTTCTCTCTCTAAAGGCCATAGCTTCTATGCACTGGTAGCTTTTCTCTTTCTGGATCTTGATAATTGCTCTTTCTTTTGTCCCTTCAGGACTCAAGGAAATGATGGCATTCTGCTGTTACTAGTCCCTTCAGCACCATACTATCTCTACCCATATCTTTGTAGTCTTTTTTGTTGTTGTTGTTGTTGTTGTTGTAAATTCTCCCCAAGTACTCAGTTGAAGTATGCTATCTATTCCCTGATATGACCCTGCCTAACACAGTGGATGAACATGCTGGAAAATGCCAACAAGTGTCTTGTAAATTATTGATTAACATGTCTAAAATAATTAGGGAGGCAAGGGGAACTTAGAAGAAGAGTAGGCGAATTGGAAAGATCAAAATCACCAAAGAGTGTTTGAAGTTGGAATGAGGGAAAGGGAAAAATGGAATATGATATGGTTTTGCTCATAAAGGCAAACTTAGGGTTTTATTTCCTGAAAATGGAGAATTTGTGTTCTGATTATTTTCAAGGGATGGCTATGGGACTAACTGTATGGGATGAGAAGATGTAACTCTTCTGCATTAATTAAGAACTTTATATGTGAGAAGTGATGTATTAGGTATTACTGATGAGTCTTAACAGTTATACAACAAGCTATTGCCTTATAAAAGCACATGGAAAATACATTAAATTGTAAATAAAATTTATGTTATTTTATAAACTTTGTAAAGAAAGTCATATCATCCCACACATAGCAAATATATGATTTGGTCTTCTGTATTACACACCAGTCACAAATTACGCACCAAAACATTTGAAACACTAATATGTGATTCTTCTGAATCATACACACAAAATCTATACATATGTAACACACAAAGCATATACATTTCTCACTGAAGGGAAGTCAAATTCACTACCACAATTACACTTGATATTCCACAAGATAGACCTTCTGTAAATAATGAAAAAATACCTTCTTTTTCTGCTAAATATAATTAGTGAAGGTTTTTTCCTGCTTGTTTCCCAGTTTGACAGTAATGACAAGGGTAAAGGGGACTAATAATTTCTAAAAATGCTTTAAAGTAAGAATAGCTATCTAAGAAAAGTTGTTTTTCATTAATTATTTCTAGACTGACTTTAAATTTACACATGGGATACTATCTTGTTTCGATTTTTATATTTTTAAAAAATAAAGGTCATGAATTTAATATATATTCTGAGTTATACATAATGAAAGCATCACAGCTTTGCATTAAATAATGATAAGCTATGCTATGTAAAATGGCAATAAAGTTCCCTTGATTTCTTCATCTCCCATTAAAAAAATACCAGCATTGAAAAAAAATTTAGAAAGTGTATGTTATATTGTGTTGCACCTGACAAAGATTCTATTTCAAGAAATGAGAATAATAAAAGTTATTCCTAAACTTTGAAAGATCTATTGTAATGAATTGAACTAGTTCAGTTTCTGATTGCTTGCCAGCAGTGTAGCCGTCTCCAACATACTCCTGTATTGATCTAGTAGCCTTTGTGGCAGTGCATAAAGAATAACCATCTGTGTCAGGTACAACAGCAAGGTGCCATCTCCATTGAACTTGCTGTTACCCTGATTACAAAGAGGCTGTTTAGAGCACCTGGTGACCACGACAGGCTCTTTCTTCACTATAGAAAAGAAACTCATTTCTAAAAGTTTACTGAACTGAAACTGAGAAACTCACCAGAAATCATCAGCTGAAGAGGTGTCGGAATGAACTCCAGTGAAGACAAAGTAAACGATCTAGTGATGGAAAGCCTCTGACTTGTAGCAGGAGATTCCCAATCAGGCACACTAGGCTGAAGTTCCCATTTGAGCCGCTCTGAAGAAGTTGTAAGCTCTTCTTTTAGATCGGGTGTTAAGCTCAAGTAATCTGTGTAATATGTCCAATCTGGCACAAGTAGAGACACGGGCAAAGAGGCCTGTATTGGATGTGACTGAGTTCCTGAAACTTCATAAAATGCAACCTTAGAGGTTACTTCTGAACAGTCAGACACTGCATCTATGTAAGGTGGCAGGTGGTTTTTGAGGTCACCTGAATAGATAGTTTGGGGATGATTTTGTAAAGTTAATTCAAAATCTAGAAAACTATCATGTGTGTGATGTTCAAACTGTTTATGGGATACTTTACTCTCTCCCACACCCAATAAATTATCTTGATTCAGTATCTCAGTGGGGCCCATGGTTATATCATATTGTTCTATTGTCAATAGTTTTAAAATGTTCTCTGACACAGAAGGATCATCAGTAGTCAGTTGTGAAGTCAAATCAGAATTCATCAAGTCTGAAGAGACAATTTGTGAAGGGACAATAGATAAATAAGTCTTATCCAAACATAAATTAACATCCAAATTACTTGATAGGGTAATGGATTCTTCTAAGGATGAGGATAAAATCCTTCTTTTTGTACTCTTTTTAGAAGGAAATAAAGATGACAGTTCTGTGAATGCCTCTGATGGCATTATTTCAGTAGCAGAAGACAACGGATGCCCAGAAGTGATAGTTTCAATTCCCATTAGTGCATACCAGCTGGCTGATAACGCTGAGTTCATCCAGAATGTCTCATAAAAGTGGGACTGTTTGCTATGCAAAACTTGATCTGAGAATTCATGAGAGGATTTTATTTCAGTCATAGAACATGTTGCACATGTTTGGCTTAATTCACTTAAAGAATCAGCAGCCTGTGATTTGATGTTTGTGAGTCTCTGGTTGCTAGATGCTTCAGTAATAACCTGGTATTCACTGGGAATGGAGGCTTGTGTAGTGAATTGGTGCAGAGCTGATGACTTTAAGATGGCTACCTGTTTAGATATAATTATCTTAGCAGGAGAAAAGGGAGACATTGAGGAGCTCAGCAATCTCCAGTACTCTCTTCTTGAAATTAGGGAAACAGCTGAATATTCTTCAATATCCTCTTGAGCCCCCCTAGAAACAATTGAAGGTGCACTTTTAGAAGCGGTTGTGAACAGGAATCCATGGGAGAGTAATGAGTGCCTCTTTAACTTAATATCAGCCCCTGGAATGCCAGTAATTACTGAACTCACTGTGGTAGTAGATAAGGCAATAGTCTCACTGTTCACAAATAATAAAGATTCTGTAGGAAAAATAAAATCTGTCATTGAAGAAGAGATGATAAATGGGGTCTTGTCTCCTGTACTGGGGAAAAAGTATTCTGCTGTGGCTGCTGAAGTTTGGATAGACATATGTGATACAGACGTTTTGTCCCAGACAATCTGTGCTGAGTCATGAACACCAAAATTAAGAAATTGAGAAAAGGAAACATCTCTGGAAGAAGGAAGACTGTGTTTTGCTGAAAGCTTTCTAGTGGAAATCAGGTCTTCGAGTAAATAGCTTTCAATAGATATGCCAATACTTAATGCTGCCAAACTAGTAGTTGGGAGAACATCATGCTTGATAATGTCTGTTTGTTTTGGACCTTCAAAGAGAAAAAAGAAACAAAAAAAGAATCAGAAAACTGAATTAAATATGAACAACTTGGGCCCTGGGCTGAGTCTTCTGCAAATTGCACTGCCTCTTTATATCCATTATGTGCAGACAAATGCCTCTGTAAATCATACTTCTAATGGAAGTGTATACGTAAGTTTAGTGACTTCACAAACTGGATAAATGTAAAGGCTCCCATTATTCACACTCCCCTGAGGGCCAAAGTCAAACAAATTGTGTTATATAATTTTGAGAAAGAACAAATCTGGAGGTGTCTTATGCCCTAATTTCAAACTATACTACAGGACTTTAGTAATCAAGACAGTATGGTACTGGCATGAAAATAGACACATTGATCAATAGAATAGTTTAGAGAGCTCAGAAGTAAGCCATTGTATGTAGTCAATTAATCTCTGACAAAGGAAGCAAGAAAACACAATAGGGAAAATATAGGCTTTAAAATAAATAAATGGTGCTGGAAAAACTGGACAGCTACATGCAAAAAATGAACTGGACTGTTACTTTACACCATATAATAAATTCAAAAGGACTAAAGATTTAAATGTAAGACTCAAACCATAAAACTAGAAGAAAAAACAGGCAGTAAGCTCTTTGATATCAGTGTTAGCAATACTATTTTGGATGAGACTCCTTAGGCAAGGGCAACAAAAATTCAAATAAATAAATGGACTACGTGGAACTAAAAAGCCTTTACACAACGAAGGAAACCCATCAACAAAACAAAAAAGTACCCTACTGAATGGGAGAAGATACTTGCAAATCACACATCTGATACTGGGTTAATATTCAAAATATATAGAGAAATTCCACAGCTTAATATCAAGCGAATAAGCAACCTGATTTCAAAATGGGCAGGGGTACCTGGGTGGCTGTCAGTTAACTTTTGGTTTTAACTCAGGTCATGATCTCATTGTTTGTGAGTTCCAGCCCTGCATCAGAGAGCTTGGGATTCATTCTCTCTCTCTCTCTTTCTCTCTCTCTCTCTCTCTCTCTCTCCTGCCCCACCCTTTATTGCTTGCTCTCTCCCTCTCTCTCTCAAAATGAATAAATAAACTTAAAAAATATTCAGAGGATTTGAACAGACATTTTTCTAAAGAAGACATATGGATGGCCAACTGGCACATGAAAAAATACTCAACATCATTAATCATCACAGAAATGCAAACCAAAACCACAATGATATATCACCTCAAATTGTCAGGTTGACTATTATCAAAAAAGGCAATAAATAACAAGTGTTGGTGAAGATGTGTAGAAAAGGAAACTTTGTACACTGTTGGTGAGAATGTAAACTGGTGCAAGCCACTGTGGAAAACAATATGGAATTTCCTAAAAAAATTAAAAATTAGAAATACCATACAGTCCATCAATTCCACTTCTGGATATTTATGTGGAAAAAATAAGAACACCAGTTCAAAGACATATATAGACTTCTGTGTTAATTGAATCATTAAATATAATATCCAAGATATGGATACAATCAATATGTCCATTGATAGATTAACAAAGAAGGTGGTGTGTGTGTATCACACACACTCACACACACACACACACACACACACACACAACGGAATATTACTCAGCCATTTAAAAAAATGAAATCTCACCACTTATGACAACATGGAGGAATCTAGAGGTTATTATGCTCAGTGAAATAAGTCAGAGAAAGACAAATGCTGTATGATTTTATTTACGTGTGGAATCTACAAATAAATGAACAAACAAAATAGAAACATACTCATAGATATCGAGAATAAACTTGGCTAGCAGAGGAGAGAGGGATGAGTGGGGTGGACAAAATAGTTAAGGGCATTAAGAAGTACAAACTTCCAGTTACAAAATGCCTAAGTCATGGGAATGTAATGTATAGCACCAGGAATATAAATAATATTGTAGCAACTATGTATGGTGGCAGATGGCAACCAGATTTGTCATGGAGATCATTTAATAATGTATAGAAATATAAATCACCATGATGTACACCTGAAAATAATTGAACACTGTATATCAATTATAGTTCAATTATAAAGAAAAGCAATACATAATTTTATATTAAATTTTATATTTCATAAACATATTTTACTTATTTCATATATTTATATTTATACATACAAGCAATGAGTATTCACAGAGGGAAATGAAAGAATTGACATACTCCAAATCAAATGACTCCTTTGAATAATAAAACATGAAAAATTACAACTTTGTCACTGATAGACTCAGTGAGTATATAACATATTGGTTAAAAATATTAGAAATATTTTACTTTATAAGTAGGCATAGTATGCTTTATAACATTGTATTTCAACTTAAGTCTTTAAAAGAACAGAAATTACGAAGACAAAAAATAGGGCGGACTACCTTTATGTTTATAATATCCAATAGCTTTTAAAAATATTTTTCCTAAACAAAGTATATCTTGTTAAGGGGTATAATTTTCATTCTTATTATCCTGAGTGACAGTGACTGTAAGAAGATTTAGTTTGGAATTTAATATATATTATTTACTATATGGCATCATTTGATTTAGTAAATTAAATAAGACATATTGAAACATAGTCAAGATGTCAAAATACTTCAAAATGGAAACGAATTGCAGTTTAAAAAACTCCAATAAATTGATAGGAATATAAATTTATATATAATGATTCAGACAACATTAAATAAAGGTAGGATAAAGTAAGTAGTACTTTTTACGTAAGTTTTACAGATAGTAAATTGGCTGGGATTGGAAACCAGTAATCTTCCAAAATTTACATATCATAAAAAAGGTATTAATGAACATTTTTTGCACTATTTTAGAAAGAGTATTTATTAGCAAAGAACATCAATATTCTTAAACCAAACTTAAAATTGACACAAACAATATTAAAATAATTTTATATCCTAAAAATCAAGTATCTCAGAAAACTAAAGACTTGAAATAAGTCTGAAAATACGTTTCAATACACAACTTTATCAAATTCAGTCTTTTACATATCTTATTCTCTTCTACTTACCTGGATCCACTGGATAGGTATTCACTATAGTCCACAGTCTTGCAGCTCTTGCTGATGGAAAGATACTGATTGAAGTATCAGAAGCAGGTACTGTATATGTTTGTGTAGAAATGACATCCGTTCTTTGAGAGACAGGAAGTAAACAGGTAATTCTGCTTATTTCAGCACCACAAAAAAGCCCAGTGGAACAGGCCTGCAAACAATAATTATAATAACTAAGTTCACAGTTTCTTGGTCCCTGAGAGAAAACTTTTTAAGTAAGTTTTGAGGCATTTCCTAGCCATATTCAATAGCTCAAATCATTGCCTTATTTTGCTAGAAAATCAAGTCTCTGTATTTCAAAACTAATCTTTTAAGTTTTGGATGTTCAATTAAATGCCTAAACTTATTCTTAATTTCTTTACTTTTAAGCCAAAATACTATTTCACATTTCCTCTGAGGATATTTTTTTGCAATGTAGAATTTGCGCTGTATGGTAGTCAATATGGATCTAAAAGTTTCATTACAAATTATAAATTCTTCTGCTCTAAATCTCATATTTATTTGGAAGCTAATATAAAATACAGTATATGCAACAGATAATTTGAAAACACTTTCTTGTAATGTTTGAATCATTTTAATTTGTATTCACTTACAGAGCAATGATCCTTATATGATTTAATTTTATGTGAATAGCCTATTTCCTTATATACTTATAAAATAATTTCCACATAAAGAAATTGTTGTTAGCTTATAGGGAAGAGAGTTGTGATAGATACATAAATATGTACAAATGTATCAGGAGATTCTCCTTTAAATGTAGAATTAAAACTTAGTTACACTATTTGTAAATTTTGAACTTTAAGAAAATACAATTCACATATTATTTAAAAATAGTAATGCATGCCTATTTTCTAGCATTAAGGACATATTCAATGGGTATCCTTAGATCACTGTGCTAGTATTTGTCCAAGATTGTATCTAATTTGCACAAAATGTAAATTTTATTTTGGCTATCATTTTGTCTTTTTGTTTCAGAGTTATAAATTCTGTATTCACTTTCAACTCACACCTGAAAGTTTCTATAAGGTCAGAGAATTCTTGATGTTATTTAACTACTTTAAATAATCTAACATGTAAAAATGGTAAACAGTGAAGCTAGAAGTGATAAAAGAAACAGCAAGAAAAAATATGTTTTATGATTCCACACATTAAGGACCAAGAGACTTGTCTTTTTCTCCACTCAAGGGTAAGCAGCAAGCCTTGGAAAGAATTCACAGATTGTTGAAAATATACATTGAACTAGGATAGGGATCGGAATGCCAATATACTAGATTATGGTGAAAATGTAGCTGTTATATAGCTCAAAAATATTTACATGATCAACATTTTCCTCCTAAATTATAATCAGAAGTTATTATCAACTACTTTGAGAAATCACTACCACAGGGTTAAGGGATCTTCAAAGCCCCATGATTAACAAGTTTTCCCTATGTCACCATTGCTACCCAAGAATCATAGATTTCCTTGAGGTACATTAGATCAGAACATGTAAAACACGGTGATTCAAATACTTAATGACATAAGGCTAAGATACTGCTGTAAGAATGATCTGGAATACTTGATATTCACAGACTAAACTATCTTTAGACAACTTTACATTGGCACTACTAGCATTTGTCTCTATGGTTCTGAGATGTTCTTCAATATTGTTGACTATTATATTGCTGAATATGTTAATACATCCATTCTTCCTCGTGATACCAGCAAGTCATACTTTCTCTTT
Organism: Suricata suricatta; assembly: GCF_006229205.1. Lineage (NCBI taxonomy): Eukaryota > Metazoa > Chordata > Mammalia > Carnivora > Herpestidae > Suricata > Suricata suricatta. Next base: position 56,123,276 of record NC_043706.1, read on the forward strand.
CCTATGTTGTATTCCCAGGCTCATATCCATCATGTGCTGTTCTCAGAGTTTAAGTATCAAAGGTAAATTTATTTTCCTAATTTTGAGTTTGATAAGAAACATCTTGTTATATTCCGAAGTACCAGCAATTTAAATCATAAAGCCTTTTTTAAAAATTAAATGTTCTTCCAAATAGATTTCAATATTTTAATTATTTGAACTTTATGTCTCTCCTCCTCCTCCTATACACACACACACACACACACACACACACACACACACACACAAATTTATCCTAGAGAAAGTTCTATATTTTCCTTAGGTAAGTCCAAATCTGCCTGGCAAAGCTTACTACATGTTCACTAAACCTATTTCTTCTTCTTCTTGGAATACATGTTTTACTCACATTTGTGTTTATGTGAGACCATGTCATTTACTTCTAATCAATGAAATGTGAATGGTCATGAAATATGTTACTTTCAGATTGATCGACAAGAGTCTGCTATGCATGGACCTCCAGCCTCTTCTTCCATGTGGTGACTTCAGAAAACACATGTTAATGATACAGGAGCCACAAAACGGAAGTAGCCCACATCCGCAAGTATTTCTTTGAAGGAGAATATCTGAAATCAGAAACGCTCACATGGACTTCATATTAATGAAAAATAAACTTTTATTACTCTAGGAAAAATTTAGAAGTTGTTATACCAACAAGTATTGCCCTAATAAATGCATCAATCTCTCCCTCACTTGGTAGTTATGATAATATTCTTTGTTAGCTATAAGAAAATTAAACCATAAATGGTTGAACATTTCTTTTCCCATAACTGCTTGATTACACTGAGGGATATAAGCATTTGAAATATTTAAATTTACTTCAATTCCATATATCTTAATGTTATATTACTCTCCTAACTTCAATTACACTAATTTACTTATTTTGCCAATACATCTCTCATTCACTCATCATTCATCTATCAAATATGTATTGAGTACCTAACATGAAAAGCATAATAACTTACTGGTATTTATTGAAATGTAATATTGCCATGATAAAGATAACCATTTCTACAAAACTTCATGACTTTAAAAAATGTATTTTCCTTTTGGAATCTATAATTGAGGAAAACAATGCAAATAGGACCTTTTGAATCAGAGCTTTATGAGAATATGGTCATCTACTTTCCATGGTCACTGTGTAGCCTTCCATGTCTTCATTTGACAAATATTTCATGATCAATTACTAAGTGTCAGTGACTTTTGCAAGTGCTTGGAATAAAATAAGTAACAAGATAGGCAGTTTGTCTCATTACATAGCTTATCTTTTAGTAAAGGAACCAGAATTAATTAATACCAATTAGTAATATGTGGCTTAAAGACAAAATTTTGCAAGATAAGTAATAAGGAAAAATAGGGAGGACTCTTTTAGAGGGAGGGGCCAGGAACATCTTTTCTGATCAGAGATCTGAATGTGAATTTCTGAGGAGAAGAACATTCAGAGCAAACAGAATAGTGGTACAATAACCCTGAGGCAGGAATAGGCTTTGTATGTTTGAAGAACATAAGATGGGGGCTATGAATAAAGAGATGAATGGAAGGCCATCCGTGGATGGAAGCGAGGTCAGAGACACAGGCAGGAATGAGATCATGTAAGATAATTTGTTCTGAATTTGAAATTAACTCTGAGAGTCATGGGAAGCCATTGGCATACTTAATATTTGGAAAATAAAGGTACAGTTATTTATGCTATGAAAGGATTAAGTTAATGTTATATAGATAGTAGACTTTTAAGGGAGTTTGGAGTAGAGGAAGGAATGGAAGCTGGAATGCCAGTTGGAAGTCAGTGGGAGTCTAGGCAAGAGATAAAATATATTGGCCTGAGTACCAGTGGTGGATATTCTGACTAGATTTTATTTTCAGGATATATTTGGAAGGCTGATCCTATGAAATTTTTATCTTATTTTTTTGGAGTAAATTATATCTTTCTATCTATCTATCTATCTATCTATCTATCTATCTATCTATCTATCTATATAAAATCAATGGTTCCTAACTTTTGCTCCTATCAGTGATGTGAGTAGTGGTGTCACTTACTAATTTGAAGAACACTGATGAAGACCAGTTAAGAATCAGAGGTAGATCAAGATTTTTTAAATATACTTAAATGTTTGTTTATTTATTTATTTATTTTGAGCACAAGCACAGTATGGGCGGGGCAGAAAAAGAGGGAGAGAAAGAGAATCCCAGTCAGGCTCCATGCTGCCAGTGCCCACAAATCAGGAGATAATGACCTGAGCTGAAATCAATAGTCAGATGCTCTACTGACTGAACCATCCAGGTGCCCCTAAAGTACTTTAAACTTGATAAGCTTATTAGCTATCCAGAAATGGATGTAGAGTAAGAAATTTGAAATATGAGTCTCTTGAGGCAGAATTACTCTTAAATCATTTCAACTAAGTAAGAAATTATGATTATGGGATAACTAGTGTTATCCTATAGTCTTTCTAATTCTCTAGTCATAGAGCTAAGAAATGGCAGAGCCTGGATTCATATGTAGGCACTGAGACACCAGAATCTACACACATAATCACTGTGCTATATGTTTTACCTCTTATTACATCTTCAACATGTGTTATGATCACTTCTGTCCTATAGTTTATTGTTTTAGATAATAAAATTAAAACATTCTTCAACCTCTAACAGCCTAATGAATTTAATGATCACTAACAATGTGTAAAGATCTGGGCAAAACAATGTTTCTATTGACAGTAGCACTTGAAGATGTAATGCACTTCAACCTTATTTTCTACTTGAGGTGATCAGTATGTAATACAGCAAAAATAAAAATAAAATCCCAGTCGTCACAATAAGTTTCATATCAATCTAATTCTGCGGTTTGATCTATGTTCCTCTTAGAGCTGGTAGTTATTCCTTAAAGTTTACTAAAATAACTGCCAGCTTGAAATTTCCCAACACTATCAAAATACACATTATTAATTTTTTGTTTATTTTTTGTAAAGTTTGCTTATTTTGAGGGACAGAGAAAGAGAGAAAGAGAGAGAGAACTAGAATCCCAGGCAAGCTCTGTGCTGTCATGGCCTAGCTGCAAGTGGGGCTTGATTTCACTTAACCATGAAACCATGACCTGAGCAGAAATCAAGAGTCGGACATTCAACAGACTGACCCACTCATGAGCCCTTGTTTTAGTGCTTATATAGCACTAACTGTCTACCTAATTTGTGGAGGCTAGTGCAAATGAAAATATAGACCCTCTTGTTAAAATAATGGTTAATTATTAAATCAGCAGCAGAATATTAGAGCAATTTGTGTGTGTGTGTGTGTGTGTGTAGGGGTGAGTGTCTTCTAATGGTAGGGTCGTGTGCCACTCACAAGTCACATACCCATGACTTATATATACTAATTTTGCCAGATTATAGAATAGTGGATTTACCTACATGTAGCTTAACACTCTGAAAATTTGCTCAGGGTGATATATACCTTCTTAAATTGAAATATCTTTTTGATAATTTTGATAATTGGAAGAAACAGTTCAGTTGATTTTTATGCTAGATTCATAACATGGTGTTCTTGTAAAAATTATAAAGGAAACGTCAGGCAGAACATCCAATATAAAACCACTAAGCAAATCTGTTTCTAAGTAGAATAGGCTTAGTTACCCCATCAATTAAAGTTCTAACAAGCAATAAATTTTTCCCTGTTTCATATAAAGTGAAGTATTTGATTTATGCTAATTGGATCTATCATGTTCCATTAGGAAAAATTCACTAAATTGAAGTTGTCTTTCAATAATTTCTGCTTTCTGGCAAACTTTTGCATCATTTACATAATTTCCAATTCTATAAAAATTTTAATATTCTACTACATAAAATTCCAATTCTATAAAAATTTTAATATTCTACTACATAAAATTCTCAAATCTCAAGTTACAAATTAATGTCCAGTCACAAGAACAATAACCAATAATTTACATCTAGTTAATATATTTCTCCCATGTTAGGAGAACTTGTTGGTTAGATAAGGGGAGAAAAAATTTCTAAGTTGTTGATTCAGTGTTGCTGCCCTGTAAAGCATACTTGCAGGTTTCTGTATGTGGCTAGCTAATTGGACTGGGAGAGAAAAGGTAAAGTAAGTGTCAATCTGAATCTGAGAATAATATTCTGAAGAATGATATCATTCATCTATAATAATAATAAAAGAACCTGTATTAATGATCAGGCATCAAATATTAAGAACACTTTGACATAAGGCATATAACATTGAAATAATCTTATGATTCACAATTGGACTAGCTATTTCTAGTTTTTCTAGAATTTCCTTTATAATATCTATAGAATCCAAATCAATAATTAGAAATGTTAATGGTATGACTGTTTGTATACCAACGTGACTTACAAGTCTTTTCCAGCATAAAAAAGTGCCTCTGACTGCTCTCTGCTGAATGGCTATGGGTAGTATGATGTCTAGGACATAGTTACAAAGTTTGTGTCAGTAAACATTTGTTGGAAAAAAAAACCCTAAAAGATAACATTTCTTTGAAAATGCATTTTATCTAGATACTTTCCCATTTCTTTTTTCCTATTAACATAAAACTCCATCCTTCTTGAAAAACTCCATCAGATATGAAATCAGGATTTTTAAATAGTTGTCTGGTGAACTATCCCTTGGGCTTCTAAACCCTGAAGATTATTGATAGTTGACATGACCAAAACTTTATACAGCCTCAGATGAACCTTGTGATCTGAAAAGGATGTAGCCTAAGCCTTCATCTTCCAAGAATAAAGCCTCCTCATGCAATATTCTAAATATGATAGGGCCCTTCCAGGAGAAGAATCTAAACTATTCTATGGAGGCTGTGTCAGTGGTCAGATCTGGAGAAGTAAGTCTGATCTATGCATGTCCTCTGTAGAGAGCTCGTCATAATGAATGTGCATAGATAGTGATATGATGGCATGAATTATCTCTCTGCCTAGGCTGTGGGTGGCACTAATGCTAAATGGATACTTGCATCTCTTCACTATCTCAAGAATCTACCAAAAAGGTGGCAAGTTCTCAAGAAACATAGTTACAGAATTCTTTTCTTTCACCATGAAAACTTGACAGAAAACAACAGGAATCACCATTCCCTCATTGTACACTTCTTTATTATCTTTATGTATTTAAAAATTATTTATTTATTTTTTAGCAAGAGAGACTACAAGTGGGGGAAGGGCAGAGAGAGAGAGGGAGACACAGAATCCAAAGTAAGCTCCAGGCTCTGAGCTGTCGGCACAGAGCTTGATGTGGGGCTTGAACCCACCAACTAGAGATCATGACCTGAGCCAAAGTTGGACACTTAACTGAGCTACTCAGCAGCCCCTTTATTTAATTTTCTCTTCTTTAAAAAAAATCTTTATGTATTTTGAGACAGCAAGAGGGTGGGGGGGAAGAGGGATGGGCAGAGAGAGAGAGGGAAAGAGAGAATCTCAAGCAGGCTCCACACCATCAGTGCAGAGCGCAACACAGGCTCAATCTCACAAACTGCAAGGCCATGACCTGAACCAAAATCCAGAGTCAGACAGTTAACCAGAATGAGTCACCCAAGTGTCCCTTGGCCTATATTTTCTTGAATGAGTTTTCTACTTTATTGGAATATAATTTTATTTCTCTTCATTGAATTTAACTACCAGATCTTCAAGGGACTTGCTTATGTGGAGTTCTCTTTGAAAATATACACTCATTGTTTTTCTATACAATTCTAATCTTTAGGGATAACTTCTAGGGAACCTAATGAATTAAAAGATAAATATCTTGAGGACTGTACTGAATGAGACATTTTCCTTGATCAGGCCATCTGAACACGGAGCCTGACACAGGGGTCAAACCCATAAGCCATGAGATCATGATCTGAGCCAAAGTTGGACACCTAACTGACTGAGCCACTGAGGCATCAAACAGTTATCTTAAAATAAAAGTCTGACCAGGCCATTCATTAGCTGAAAATATCGTCATTGGGTACCACTTTCCTAGGAAAAGTAAAAATGATGTAGCCTAGCACACACAGCAACTGGCCATTTCTAAAAACATACTCTTATTTCTTATCACTTTTTTTCACATAAACTATGATAATTACTTCTTTACATATATTGTTTTCCTTCCTGAATCCCACTACCATCACATATTCCCACATATTCACATATTCCTGAACCTAGGTGACTCAGATACCCAACACTTTTTTTATTCAACTCAACATTCTTTTGGAAATCTTTGATGTTCCTTAAAGACTTTTTAAATATATCACTACTGTGCTTTCATGAAATACTGTGCAGACCTTAACTGTAGCTGTTATCAGTCATACTGTGATGACTGTTTGACATATTTTGCACTCCCAGTAGACCAAAGCTTTTTAAGAGCAAAAACAGTCCTCATGTGTCTAGTTCAGTGTTAGAGATACTAATAGTAATAGATACTCTTGGGGAAGTTTATGGTATCGGTCTATGTAAGTCTGCTTATGTTGAGTAAAATGAAGGGAGTAATAGTTCTACTGACTTGGAGACCCAAAAAACTTTGATTTGGTCAATTCAAATTGATTAGAAATATTGAACTGGTGTCTAGGGACAAGATCTTCATATTACTTGGTTTCTATTGAAGTTCACAAGTGACTTATTAAAAAAAGAAAAGTATGTGGAATACAATGGGTCTATAATTTGATAACTAAATTGTAAGTACTAAATGAAAGGAACAATTTGATAAATAAGCTATATATTTGAATATGAATTATTTTATATACAAATGATAATTCATTCAAATTATACATATTATACAATTATAATAATTCATACAGACCAATGTGCATAAATCATATATTTCTAATGCATTTATAATAAAGATATTTAAATATTTCCCCCCTTTTTTGGTATTGTTAAATGCATTTGTATAAAAAAAGCATAAACTATATTTTTTATTTTGCGAACTTGGATTGAATTAAAACTCACTTTGCAATAAATTTTCTCTGAATACTTTTCTAATGTTTTCACATTAAAAGAAACTCAGAAAACTTTAAGTCCAGATCAATTTTAGAAATATAGTTATTCATGTAGCAATAAGCATATTATTTTTGATAGAAAGTATATACAAAGAGACTACCTTCAAATTTTAAGTGGATGATATTTAATCAAATTTCTATAATAAATAGATTCAATACCATAACAGTTATTTTTATTCTAACCAAAGAGATACTAGTTATTTTCTAATGTTAGCTATATATATAGATATTGGGCTTTGAGTGAAAAAAATAGTTTGAATTTTAAAGCTATAGGCTTGACTGTGGCACAATTCATATTGGAAATACCATTGTATTTAATTTAAATTAAAATAATTTGTCTTTGAATTCAACACAACAATACTGAGATTCTACTCTATGCTAGCTATCCTATCAGAATCACTTAATAACTTGCAATCTTCTGTACCTCTTCTCTGTGGGGCAACTTAACCTACACCCAACCATACTTGCCACACTTGTCATTGTCATTTAGGCTTGCTCTCCTTTTGTAACTCTTTTCTGAACCAACTTAATAAAATCAAGTAGAGCTCTGTGCCTTTATTTTTATATCTATAGTATCTTGTATACATACTTTGTCAAAACCCATTAGTTAATAAATATCATTTGTTTGTCTCTCTTTGGGCTGCTACTACATGCCAACCAAATAGCCACAGTTGTGTGCATGACACACACAATGATTCATTACAATACTGATCATTTTATACTTTTCTTCATCGTATATATCATTTAAAACACAAAGGTGCAATTTTTATTAAAATATTTTTTAACATTTATTTATTTTTGAGAGAGACAGAGTGCAAGCAGAGGAGGAGAGAGAGGGAGACACAGAATCTGAAGCAGGCTCCAGGCTCTGAGCTGTCAGCACAGAGCCCAATACGGGGCTCAAACTCACTGACCATGAGATCATGACCTGAGCTGAAGTCGGTTGGTTTACCGACTGAGCCACCCAGGTACCCCTGTAATCTTTATTTAAAGCGTTAACGAGGATGGCTTCTGAACACTACCAAACCTATCTATTTTCTATAACACACTGTGACAATACACATTATCTCTCTCCCTTCAGATGAAAGTGGGTTAGGCTTATAGCTAGAATGTTTTGAAGCTGATCTTCCCATTCTGAAAATACACACACAATCCTCCCTTTACTTGGAAAATGCAAGTGCAAGTGATATGAAAACAGTTACATAAAGTAACAGAAAACCAAATCGAGTACTTTGGTACAAGGATACCATCTAACACCTCAGATACATCTAATGCAGCACGCTGTGCTGAACCTTAGTGCCCTTGAGCTGCATGGAGAGGGACAAGCCACCGGACTTATTCTTCCCTGTGGATTGACTGTTTTCTTAGTTGTCATTTATTTTTAATTAAGGGGGGGTGGGAAGCTAAATCAGGTGCACTGATTATGAATAAAAAAAGAAGACTCCTAGGCCACAAGGGAAGCATCAAAACCCTGCTGTCTTTCAGTGGCAATACCAGAAAAAGCAGGGAAATGGAGATATTGGTGCTCATCATCAAATGAATGCAGTAGATGTCGGTTATCACATTTCCTCCGACTGACTAGACTGTATTTAATTTTTTATAGAATAAACTGGCAGATGTAAAATGCACAGTTCCATTTGTTATAATGTAATAACCATGTGAAATAAAAAGTTTTGGTGTAAAACGTAAGACAAAGTTTGTAGAAATTATATGAGTTAAATCCTTTTTAGTGTGACTGTGTTTGCCAAGAGAAATTCGAGCATAGCTCAGTGTAAGAAGATTCGGATATAGAGTTGAATACAGAATAAAATCTTTCTGATCTACCAGCTACATAAAATGTTCTAACCTACTTCCATATCTGTAAAATAAGGATAACAATGCTTCTTACATCACAAGTTTTTTTTTTTAAGCACTAAATGAGGTAATGCATCCAAAACACTTAGCCTGGCAAATAGTTAATGTTTCTCCAATGATAACTAACTTTAACAGTAGCTTGTGGCTCAAATGGTGTTTTACATCAGCTTATCATTATAGAAAAGATTTCATTATAATTTTGATGGTGTATGGCATTGCATTTAATCTGTGTGGCAAATTTATTATATGATTAACACCAAAATATTTATGTTCTTACCCATGTTCTTACTCATTTGATAAATATTTATTTCGAATAAATCTATTATGTGGTATCAAGGTGGAAAAAGAGGTAACAGCAAATATGCATAGTTACTGTTCTCATGGAGCTTATTACTAGAGAGGAGAGAAGCAGAACAGGATGGAGAGGAAAGGAAGAAAGCATCGGAGGGGAGGTGAGGGAGAAGGAAGAAAGAATTTGGTCACATACTGAATACAGAGATACACAAACAATTGATGGATTATAGTTTTAGCAACTGCTGTGGAAACAAATTATAAGACGCTACCTAATTGCTTATGAAAACTGGAAATGATACAGCACTTGGAAGATAGTTTGGCAGTCTCTTACATAACTAACCACACTTTTCCATACAACCCAGCAATTGCCATTCCCTCATATCTACTGAAATGAACTGAAAACTTATGAATGCACTAAAACCTGCACACATATATTTACAGAACCTGTATTTTCAATTGTTTAAAACTTGGAAGCAACCAAGATGTCCTTCAGCAGGTAAATAAATGGTGGTACATCTAGGCAAGAGAATAGTATTCAGCACTAAAAAGAAATGAGCTGTTAAGCCATAAAAAAGTATGGAAAATGTAAATGTATGTTTGAGGTGAAAGAAGTTAACTTAAAATGGCTATAGTATTATCCCAACCAAATGGCATCCTGGAAAAAGAAAAGCCAAGGAGACAATAATTCCTCTAGGAATTAGAGGAGTAGAAAGGATCAGCAAGTAGATTACAGGATTTTCAAGGCTGTGAAAATACTCTGTTTGATGCTATCATGGTGGACACATATCATTATTTATTTATCAAAATTCATAGGATGTACAAGACCAAGAGTGAACTCAAATGTAAACTACAACTTTGGTTGCAATGACTTGATGGAAATAGAGTGTATTATAGTAAACAAAATAAGTCAGTCAGAGAAAGACAAATATTGTATGATTTCACTCTTATGTGGAATTTAAGAAACAAAACAGATGAACACAGGAGAAGGGAAGCAAAAATAAAATAAGATAATAATAGAGAGGGAGGTAAATCATAGAATATTCTTTTTAAACTTTTTTTAATTTTTAATTTTTTAATTTTTAATTTTTAAAATTTTATTTATAGTACATTATCAAGTTGGTTTCTGTCTAACACCCAGTGCTCTTCCCCACAGGTGCCCTCCTCCATGTCCATCACCCACCTCATTTCCCCCTCCCCCTCAGCTCTCAGTTCATTTTCAGTATTCAAGGGACCCTCATGATTTGCCTTACTCCCTCTCCCTAACTCTTTCTCCCCTTCCCCTCCCCATGGTCCTCTGTTAAGTTTCTCCTGTTAGACTTATGAGTGAAAACATGGTATCTGTCTTTCTCTGCCTGACTTATTTCACAAGCATGACACCTTCGAAGTCCATTCACGTTGCTATGAATGGCCAGATTTCATTCTTTCTCCCTGCCATGTAGTATTCCATAGAATATTCTTAACTATACAGAACCAACAGGGTTGTTGGAGGGATTTGGGGTGGGAGGATGGGCTAAATGGGTTATGGGCATTAAGGAGGGCACTTGTGATTAGCACTGGATGTTAGGTGTAAGTGATGAATTACTCTACTCCTGAAATCATTACTACACTACATGTTAACTATCTTGAATTTAAATTGAAATAATAATAAAAGCTACAGACTTTGAATAATAATGTTGTTTATCAATTGTAACAATTCTGGTGGGGGATATTGGTAGTGGGAGAGACTATGGAATGGATTTTGGAATATAGCCTATGCTTGCATTTTGAAAAGTAGTTCAATAATATCTTCCACCCATACTTCCACCAATATTACATAGAGATATCTATCTTAATAATAAGTGACTAAAAGGTAGGGTGTAGAGGAAAGAATATCAGTATCTAAGTTTGGGCATTTAAAATTCTACTCCCAACTCTCCAATGGACTAACAATGTTATCTTAGGTATAGTTTTGCAGTATTATCCTATAGATTTGGAATTGGAGCCTCAAAGAATTTTCCATCTACCTGGAGTCTAAAATGTTAAGCCTATTCTCCTCTGTGGCAATATATAACACCAAGAGTTTTCTAAGTTTCCAGCAAAATATAAACATTACTCTGCTGACTGTGTTTAAACAAGACACAAACATATAAAGGAGTGGACAACCATTACCCAAATTATCTAAATAGCTCTAAAATGTCATAATTCTACTATACTTCATTTATCAATATTAATAACTATTCCAAGAGATATAGATTGTGCATAATGGCTATGCTATTTATCTGTTATATAAATTGTAAGACAAGTTATTATTTTTAATATTCTATTTCTAAAAAATATTAATATCTGCATTTCCCATAATAAATACATTTATTTCTTACAGAGAAGTCCTCTTTGCATTGTTAAAACACATGTTTTCATTCAAATTTGCACCTTCCCTCCTTCTCCAAAACTATCATACTTTGGGTTAACAAACACTAAGTTGCTGTATTGCTGAAAATGCTGAGAACACACTCTGTTTATGGTGAAACTAGTCTTGAGAAGCAGTGTTTTTATACTGGCTATTGCATATTTAGCCTTCTCATCAGCAGTCCTGATCAATCCCTGAGGGTAGGCTTTTCAATATGAGGTACTGATGAAGACTTAATATGTTCACGGATACCTTTCCAACCCCTGAAAGGAAGCCATAATCTTGTCCATTGACACATCTCTTCTAATCACTAACTTACTCAGGGTTTGTCAATTACCTTATTGTTTTTTAAGTTTATTTATTTATTGAGAGAGAGAGAGAGAGAGAGAGGGAGAGAGAGAGAACACAAAGCAGGTTTGGGGCCAAGAGGCAGATGGAGAATCCCAACCAGATTTCATACTGTCAGTGCAGAGCCTAAGGTGGGGCTCAAACCCACAAACTGTGAGATCATCACTTGGGCTGAAACCAAGAGTTGGACACTTAACCAACTAAGCCACCCAGGCACCCCTTGCCTTACTACTTTAAATCTTAGTACTACATAAACAGTATCATAGTTAATGTCTTCATTTCCTTCAGCATAAAGTTTCCTACATTTTGAACCCATTGCTGACTGCTGTATTATACCCCCCCCATTTTGTCTTCTTCACTTAGATGAAAACTCTTTTTGGTAAGACATTGAAATTAATGAATATTTACATTATTTTGAGGTTCTAGTATAATGCTCTGCACACATTATATGTGCAGAATATTTTAAGACAAAGCATCAAGTTTCCTTTAAAACAAATGTTTTTGTTTATTTGTACGTTCAAGTGTTTGCATACAGACCTGTCCTCTTTTCCCTAATTTGAATGTTAAGAACAGTGAGTGTTCATGTATACAGTATATGATTTCTGAGTACTTTCCTATGGTGAGTGTCCAAAGGATGTATTGATTTTTAGATGTGTTTTGGCTGACCAAATGTATCAATAACATGACTCAAATATGAATAAATATCAAAAGCAATAAAACATATCTTTAATAAAAAGAAATGATGAGTTTAAGAACTGCACTTTTGTTTCCTTATTTCCTATTTGGAATCACATAAGTCTTAATTATTTAATAGGTGAATAATGTGATCTTGAACACAATAAATACTTGCAAATATTCTTTAACAACATCAGTGACTTTATATCATGAAAAATAAACAAAAGAACCATAGACAAACATCAAATCAGTCTGCCTTGCCATCTGTTCTTGCTTTTTAGGTCTATTTTTAAGATGACATTTAAAAATTAGAAATTACAAATAGATGGACTGCTGTAGAATTCAGAGCATTTTTTCCTCATTCAGAAAATAGGTTTTCCTTCCCCCCATTTTTTGAATACAAATACTGCTTCTATACTACATAAAGACTGGTTTTAATTTAAAGAATGCAGTTAACAGTTTTATTGACTATCATTTGCAAAATGCAATAAGTATGACTCATTGACAGTCATCAGTTAATGTCTGATATGGATCAATATTGCTTGGTAGAAATTCATTTACTGAGGAAGAAATGAGCAATGCTGACAAAATTAAAAAAGGAAGATCATTTGTCTTGAATTTTCTTAGCAAGCCTAGGATATTCAATAAATTGTGTTCTGTCATTTACATTCTTTTGCAGAGCATTTGAATTTTAGAATAATACCAGCACTTTACATTTTGATTCACTTTTATAATTGGATCTGCTAAAAAGAATAATCCACACTAATTATCAGTTTGTCAGAGACTGTCACAGCTCTAGACATTATAAAAAGCCTGAAAATTCAGATCTTTCATATTATCTACTAAAATTTAATTCTCAGAACTACAAAAAAAAAAAAGATTTCCATCCCCGTATCCGGTAGGGATATTTTCTTCTCAAATTACTCATTATCAAACAAATAATAATTGCAGTAATATTAATTTTCTCTAATCACATAAACATACAGCTGAGTTAACATTTTCATATGACAATGTAATTAATGAGAGTTTTAAAAATAGCTTAAATAGAAAGAATTTAGAATGCGCCATTTTTCTGAAGATCTATTTGAAGAAAGACATCAGAGAGAAGTTAACATAAACAGACTTAATGTAAAGAGAATTGCTACAAATTATTTTAATAAAAGACTTAATAGTTTGTAATAAGTTTTGCTATATCAAGTTATATTCAGAAATCCAGGGCTCGGATATCCCCAATAAGCTGGTTGTATGTGGTATCGTGTCAACAGGTATTCTTATTTATGCAAGATAATGTATAATTTTTTGGTTTCTACATGTTAGTGGGTAATCAGATGCCAGCTAAATTGGCATTTTTTCCATAAAAATGTCTAACAACTCTGGAAAATATAACAATCATTTGAGGTGGGATACCTGGGAAACAATTAGAAAACAGGAAATCAACTTTTTAAAAGATACCCTGAATTTCATGAATGAAGAAAAATTCACCTATTGTCCTTATTAAATATACTCCTTAAAATAATCACAAAACTTCTGGTTTCTGTTCTAGCTTGTGAGTCATCCTTCCCTTCTTCAAACTAAAAATCAGAAACTCTCCTGAAACCCATCAGAGAATTGAAGGCACAAGGCAAACTCCTCTCTGCCAAATTAGTGGGACAGTCAGGGAGATACAGGGAATCATAGCTTACTAAAATAGAAACTCAAGAGCAGACACCATTGCTGGAGCCAGTAACAGAGTACTAGAACACACTGTAATCGTGAAAATGCTGGACAACCTAAAGAGTTAAAAACTCCAGAAGTGTCCAGTCTTAGGTGATCCTCCATACTTTCATATAAATTTTAGCTCCAGGTTCTCACAGTGAAGACAGGAGAAAAATTCCTTTGTGTTTCCAACAGGGGGAGAGAATAGCCATTTTGAAATACTCCCAGAATATTATGTTCTTCTTACCAAGGCTTGAGCTTAAGGAAAACTATCTTACCAGAGCCTAATCAATCTGGAAGAAAGGAAATACCCAGTTCTAGCCCCTGAAGCTTTCTTGTTGCCTCTAAGGCAATGGGGCACTGAGAAGCACATGTGAATATCACAGCCCAGGGATGAGGCACAGGCTTACTAGAAGCAGACCTAATCATCGAACTCTTGAAAACTTCCCTTCCCTCCACACCTTAACCACATCAAAATGGATCTCTTGCAATACCAAGCGGTTATAACTAAAAGAGTACACATCTCAGGTATATTTAAGAAGTCCTAAGGAAACCCCATGATTACAGGGAAGACAAAAACATGTCTATCAGCAGGAAATTTTAGCCTCCTGACACCTACTAGCTGCAGCAAACAGTAAACATGGCCTGACTGCTAGTCAAATGAAAATCAAGTTTTACATTAAAGATCTATTTATCTCAGTCACTTAGACTCAACACACCATGTCTGACTATAAATATAAAATTACAAGGTATATTACAAGATGAAAAGTACAATTTGAAGAGACAGAGAAAGTACCTTAATCAGACTCAGATACGGGAGAGATTTTGTAATTACCAGACGAGAAATTTAAAACAACTATAATTAATATGCTAGGACTTCAATAAAACAATGATGACCAAAATAAAAAATATATGTATTATATTCTGTAAAATTAAGGATACTAAAATTATACGGGCTTGAGTTCACAGCCTATCAGAGTGGACAGAGAAATAAGCAAATATCTTACTGGAATGTTATAACTGATGTAATATTTAGTTTTTTTCCTGTCTACTCTGTTGCTAGAACGCCATGACCTATCCGTCTGCTAATTGTCAGTTACTCCCTATGTCCACTGTTTTCACATTCACCAAACTCTACATGCACACTTCATGCTTAATCCTAATACAAATAAATTTACTTGTCTTATAATCCATGGAACTGCTTTGTTTCTTAAGCTTCTTTCAAATTTTATACCTTTCTGTGAATGACACTCTTTTAAACAATATAAGAAACCAAAGAAGTTTGACATCAGGATCATGATTCTTATTTTTGTAATCCCATTTTCTCTCAGGATTAGTTGGAAAAGGGAGAAGATAAATATAAGGCAATTATTCAGTGATGTTATACATTTGCCATACCTGTTTCTAAAATAGTTTTGTCATTTTATTATTTCAGTACTAGGTAGTAATATTTCCATCATTCCAACAAGGACCTTAAATATTTTCTTTGATTTTCATATAGTTTTTCAAAACATGTTGCTTTTTATTCCAATTAATAAATTATGTGCTGTTTTCAAGGGTATACTTTTAATTATATCTAATTTTAAATGTCTATGTACTATTATACCATTGAAATACATAACATTTAAATGTTAAATTATTTTTCAATAAATTATATTTTGTCTATCTTTATCTACTCATTTTAGAACATAACTAATGCATTAACAAAGTTGTATCTTCCTTATCTCTTTATAACTTTTTACACAGACTTATCTCTTACAATAGTACTGTTTTTTTAGTTCTGTTTTAGCTTTAAAGTATTTGAGAGAGTAACTATAAATATCCATTTCAAATGAACTTATTAACTGTCTTGCTAAAATATAGATGAAACTTCCTTCTACTTAGTAGACTTCTGGTCTTATAAAACTACATATTTTTCAAAATTTTTATATTTTCATAATGCTAATATATTTATTCTTCGGATTTGATGGTTTTTTAATAAGAGACAGCACAAGTGTTAATTGACTCGTATTCTAATGTGAAAGGGTATATCCTAGGGTATTAACTATTGGAAGGGATTTTAAGGATATTTGGTAGTAAACTCTTTGGGTCCAGTAAGAGCATTTGTGAAATGACCATTTATTTTCTATATACCAGTCTGTATTGGCAGAATTTAGTTAAAAAATAAAGGATTTATTTCTGATATTTTTCTTTGTATTGGCTCTTTGAGGAAGCCAATATTGGTATAATCGGAGGCATCAGAAAGTTAACTACTTGTCATCAAATACTTTCCACACTCAGGTATCTGAGTGCCTAAAATTCTTCCTCAAATATCGTCCTTCTGTGATCACTAAGAAAAACAGTCTTCCCATGAGCACATATCCAGGGTAGGAGGACTCTAAAATTTCAGGAAGGTGGCAGTTCTGATTTAGCTTATCCATATCCCTCTCAGACAGAGAAGAAGGGAAGAGTATCTGACTGAAGCACAGGTTTGCTCAAATTATTTTGTTTTGATGACAGTTATTGACATTTTCTATTCAATTCCTTAACTACTTCTGGAGACTCCTGCTTCTGACTTTTCCTTCTTCATTTTCCAGCTCTAAGGAGTCTGATTCTACCCATATTTATGCATCTTTCTTAGGTACTGGGCAGGTCTCATCTTCCATTTAAGTCTGATTTCTTAACCTTGCACTGGGTCATCTGACTGTGTGTCCTCTCTAATTATGGAGCCTTAATCTCATTTTAGACTGGTCTAACTTTTAATTATATTTATAAATATACATTTAAAATTCCTGACATCATAGTCTTGCCCATTACTGTTCCCTTACTATATTCATATATTGTGGTCAGTTTTAATAAAGGACTGTGGTCAGAAGCTATCTTTTAATAGAGACATTTCTACCAAGGTAAGTCTATTCTAGTGCTAATGGAGTTTGGACCAGTCCAGACTTGCAAAGAAAGCAGATTCATTCTCCTTGGACATGCAATACTCTGAGCCCAACTCTGGAAACAGTGCTATGTCCTTGGGCAAATAGAGGTTCTGCCAAGACTCTGACAATATTAAGTAATTTCTCTACTGGCATCCTCCTTCCAAATGCATTAAAACATTAAAGGACAAGACATTAAGTGACTTGTACCTTAGTGTGAATCAATTTATCAGAATGCTTTTCTCCTGAAAGGAAAGGCTGAGGGTAGTTGCGATGAATGGACAAGAAGGGAAAAGGGAATGCTGAGAAGCAGTCTGTACAGTCAGAGAAAGAAACACTAATATTAACTTTTCCAACCTAATTTCTCACCAAAGAATTTTCTATTATTCACTATATTTCAAAGGCAATGAAAAAAGTATCACAACAAAACCATCACCAGTCTTTACCTCAAATCCAGATATGCATAAACATCCTGAGCCAAAGCCAGGTTCATTTTCTATGCACATTCCATGAACACATAATTTGGAAATGCACTCCTTAAGTCCATTTCCACAGTCATGTCCTGGCAACCCTGTTAATCACAAAGCATATATTTAGTTTTTAATAACAGTAATAATAATAATAATAAAGAGCTTATATAAGTTAATAATACTCTTACTATTTGTTATAATTGTACTTGGTGTTTTATATAAATTACCACAGTTTATCTTCATAATTATTCTATCAGGGTTATTATTACTATCTCTCTTTAGTAGATGAGAATATTAAACTTAGTGAATATAAGTATTTTGACCTAAAATTATACAGTTATATAGAAATGGAAGCAAAGCATATGTAAAATAAAGTTTTGCTTTTACTTATGGTGCCATTGTACATTACATATCTAAATGCCTTTATTTTTGTTTGGAATAAAACAGGCTCCATACTTCCATTTAACATAAATCTTAAACTCAAAGGAAAGCCATTATTCCATATTCCTGGATATAAAATATTTTCTTGTAATAGTTACAGCATTTTACAATTAGTATTTCTTATGCTGTACTTCTATAGAATATAAATAATATGTCTATGTTCAGCTCACTATCAGCTGTAAGAACTCTTAAACTCTAATTTTCCATATTAAAACATTGTGTATTTGTCCTTTTTGTGGTTTTTGCCATTATTTTATCACCAATGAATCAACCAACATTGCTAAGGTATCCACAAAATAATATTAAAACTATATTAGTCACACATTAAGAACATTTTAAAAATCATTGATTCTTTCCAACGAGAGATCTATTTATAATGATAGGAACATGTTAACTGGAATATACCATTCTACACAGGGACAAGAAGTCTTTAGAGACAGCTGTTACTTGCTGCCTATTTATACTATAATTGTATACTGCCTATATATACTATAATGTATACTATAATTGCAAATTTTTAAGCTTTATTTTTCTATGTATTATTCAACAGCATTTAATCTGAACTCTGGCTCTTGGGAAACGCATTCTTATTCTTGTTCCTGCTTAACAATATATTCTCACTGTTCTTCTCTGATAAATTATAAGAGAACAATTACATAAGTATTCTGAGGTGCTTAGAAGGGATTTAATGCAATACAGCACTGTAAGAAGAAAAATACGACAGGAGTTTAAAAAATTTGGCAGAGTCCAGATCAAACTTAAAAGGAGCTGCCAAAAGACTAAATTTACCAAATCCAGATCCAAGACTTTTTCACTTCACTCTGTTATGCTCTTTCATATGCTAGTTTATTCTGTAGGCAACTGTCCTATGGAGGCTATAAAAGGCGACACAGAGAAACCATTTTTTCAGGGCTTATAAAAAGCCACTGAACATAAAAGCATATTCCATAAAAATACTTACATTCTGGTAACTGTTCTCGTAAAAGTCAAATACATACAAACTTAATAACATTGCTTAGTGATATACACATATATGATGAAGCTCTGAAGAACAGTAGGGAATGTCGAATATAAAGCCCCAAACAGTCCCTGTAGGGTGGGGTGCTATTAATGTATTCAGAGAGTAATGTAGCCAAGGCTGGAATTACCGCTAATGTTTTATTCCTTGAAACAAGTAGAAAGCACACAAATGCTTACTATATTATTTTATAAAATAAATATTCCTTGATAATATATACTTTTCATTGAATATAACAGTTCACAGTATAGTTTAAACAATTAAGAAATGATGATGTAGTTTTCCTCTTGCTTCTAATATTATGAAGGACATAACAAAACTTTAAACCATAAGATGGGAACTGTGAAAGTAAAAAATATCATCATACCAGTTAAAAAGATAAGGCAGACTTTATCCAAGAGCATTTTAATAAGAAAGAAAGAGATTATTGAAACAGGGGAATGAGATTGGGACTTAACTACCCTGAACCAAAGGTAGGTGGGAAGATTTTCAAATGCTGGAGTGAGCTAATGGAAAAATACTGGAGGATACTGGGCTGGGGGAGAGGTTGGTCAAAGTGCTTAGGATATCTGTGTTTGTTACTTGTCACTCCTACCTTTCTGCAGATCCTTGGCGGGGGCAAGAAGGGGCCCTATCTTTTTCTGTAATTACATTTCAGAGGGATGACTCCCAGGTACTTGAGAAAGACATTTCTGGGTTGTAAAATTGGCAAGAGGCTGAAAGAAGGTTTACATTTCAGGGGCAGAGAAAAAAGTTACAATTACTAGTTTTCTAAAGCAAATGCTCTGAAGAAAGGGAGGTCAGGGGAGTGGAGTCATGAGGCCTGTCTAAAGTGCAGGTAAGCTGAGGGGAACATTATGGATGTGCTGGTCAAAAACGACAAACTAAGATAGAATATAAGCTAGTCAAGATTTAGCACAGGAAGCAGAAACCACTCTAGGCATTAAGCAAAAAGAGTCTTAATAACAGAAAATAAGATGCTTTTGAAATTATTAGAAGGAAGGGCTGTAGGAGTAAGTCCAGGAACCACAGATATGACTCTCTGGGAGATACCACCTCCATCATAATCAGGAAATTGAGAAACATAAAAGCCAACATTGGAAGTATTGAGTTTAAGAACTCATTGCACTAAATAAAAGAAGCAGGATTACCTGGAAGCAGCCAGCAAGATCTCCCTGGCTTCCCTTTCCTACCCTGAAGCTAATGATTGAACACTGGATTACAGAGTACCATTACTATTCCAGATGGTTCTGTATTTTAATACACACAAAGTCAGAGACTCAGAAATCCCATGTGTCCATGATCTTATCCACCAGATGAAATTGCTAAGACACCTAGAAATGACCTCCACTAAGATCCTCTATATTCATGTATGTTTATTATTGATGGAACTCAATTTATATTCACATCAGCTTCAGTGGAAGTCTAGATGTTATAGTTTTTCATTTTCTTGTCTCTTTAGTAAAGAAACCACAATAGACAGGAATGGATGTTGAGTGCCAATTATAACCATTAAAATAGATGAATGCCTAAAGAATATGTGGCATATTTATACAACGGAATAAATGTAAGTTGGCCATAAAAAAGAACAAAATCTTTCCATTTGTTACAACATGGATGGACCTATAACAGCACGTCAACCAGTCTTAGGAGTTAACTTGCTACAAGTTAACATATTCCTTACTTGCTGACCCAAGTTCCTTGATCTATAACAGAATTAATTTATTTTCTTTGATTTGCAGACCACTGGACTTGAAGAGTGAAGAACCAGAAATTTCCCAGGCCACAGAAGCCAGCAAGTCTGTTCAAAGCCACTTCAACTTTCTGATTAGCCTACCTATTTTGTAGTAAAATTTTTTTTCTTTCTAGGTCACACAGATGATTTTACTTAACTCCCTTTGTGTATCTGTAGGCCTTGCCGACATTTGCAGAAAGAACAGAGTACTCCTATACATCACAAAACACAAACAGACACACACACCCCCCTCCCTTCCCTGCCTTTCTCAACTCTGGAGTACTGAGAAAATGTAGCTGGCATCATTGAATCTGTAAGAAATCAAGAAATGTTGTAGGCTGCAGCACTCTCTTTGCTAATTAAGTTCGCTAAACTACTTTAAATATCCTAGGGCCAGGTGGAAACCTCTGGAGACAAGAGTCTGCCTTCTCCCTAGGTTGCTGGCCTCCTGAATAAAGCTCAAATTCCTTTCCAATCAAAAACTTGTCTCTTGAGTAATGGCCTTTCAAGGGAGGGGTAGCTGAACTGGGTTTGGTAACAGACCTATTAAGCTAAGTAAAATGAGTCAAATGGAGAAAGACAAATACTGCATGATTTCCACTCACAGGGAATTGAAAACAAAACAAAACAACATAAGCAAGCAAAGTAAAATAAAAACTTATAGAAAAAAGACTACTGGTAAAGAGATGAGGGAAGTTGGGGGTGGGTGGAATGGATGAAGAGGGTCAACAGTATGGTGATGGAGAGTAATGAAACGAGGTGGTGAGGTGGTGATCATTTTGTAGTGCATACAGATGTTGAATTATAAAGTTGTATATCTGAAATGGATATAACAAAAATGTTTTAACACAAATATTGATCATAATTTGAGTCCATTATCACAAAAATATGTGCTTTTGGTTATTAAAGCTCAGTGGAAAACAATTTATAGCCTTTTATCTTGTTGCTAGAAAAGGTTTTTTATGTATATATGGTGAATATATATTTAACATACATAGTTATACACCCTTATATATACCTACAATTGGATTAGATTTAGATTTCCTTCCATGGAGCCAGTCTTTGAAGTCAACATTCTTTTAGCTTCTTAATATATATTAGGAAAACAACAGCTAATGAAGGGAGATGATAGCAATGTAATAGAAGTGAATACAATTAGCTTATATTTTTTAAATTTTTGGTGGATGTGGTATATTCACAGGCCCCAGAGTCTGACTACTTGCTGTGAAAGCTGAGGAAAGTTACAAGATCTTGCAAAATGGAAATAGCCATGTGTCTACTTCATAAACTTAAGGAACTTACGGTGTGATTTGAGTGAAATGATTTGTGCAAATTCTAAACACAGTATATAGTGAGTTTTTGTTTTGTTTTGTTTTGTTTTAGAAATGTTGGCTACTATTATTTGCTCCTGATGCCATGCTGAACAAACTCTGTGGATGAGTTTATTTTCCAATTTTGTGAATGAAGAAACTGATACTTTGAAAAGTAAAATTTACATGGGTTAATGGGCTCAGGCTGCCTCATGCCAAAATAATATATCTTAACTATAATTCTATGTTTAGTGCTTTACAATATTTTAGGTGATTTCCCAGCTGACCCTCCCCTCCACAATTTCATCAGGAAATTGAGAATCAGAGGGCTTTTACAGTAATGTTCAAGTTACCACGTCAGAAAGCTGTGATTTAAACTTTATTCTGCCCAGGTTCCTGATGTTCTTTGTTCAGCACCTTGCTTCTATGAGTACACATGGAATTGTGGTATTTGGGAAAGTGTTTCTGTATGTAAATAATGCTTTTTCACTAGTATTGTTTTGATTTGTAAAAATATAACAAAGTAAATAAATAAAACGATGTCTTTGTGGCGATGTGGGCAAGGTGATGATAAGAAGTAGGAATAGCTTAAGGGAATATAAAACAAATGAAAATTTGGTAAGATTAAAAAAAGGTTTAGAGGCAGAGAAGAAGAAAGCATCATTGAATCCTGTGTAGCTTGATATCCATATGTAATAAACTAACCAGCTTTAAAAAAAAAAACTGTTTGGTACTTAAAAATCAAGAAACCAAAAGTTTTCCTTAGCAATCCAGAAAAGTAATCAAATCATTATGGTGTTAAACTCAGTACTAATCTAATATTTTCATATACAATAGAAATTAAGTAAGTGCTTACAGAATAAATCATATCAAATAGTGAGGGCATAAAACAAAAAAAATTTTACATGTCATATAATAAAAATAACAAATTAGAGTACTTTTAAGTTGATAACAAGTTTTTAAATACATATACAACTAGAAACACTGACCAGTTTTAACACTACCATTCTCTGCTGTAACACAGCAGTTATAATAGTTTGAGTTTATTGATGAAAATAAGCCACTATTTGAAAGACTTACATATTTTAGTTTCATTTCCTTTCCCCTATCAGCACCAAGTGGTTTGTATCTAATCTGGGGAAATAAAATAAAATTAAACCTAAACCTAAGATAATTCTGTCTTACTAGTCAATGTATTATTCAGTAATTGAATGACATAAATTAAAATCATTTTTCTTAGTCTAATTCCAGAATATGTAAAATTGATTCTTATATCTAAATCTTCATGATAATACAATAGCATGCACTCTTTATTTCACATTAATGGTTTTTCACTTTTTCATGGGTCTTGATTAAAAAGAAGGATCATTATGTGTCTCTTCTGTTCTGAATACAAAAGTCACATCCCTGACTTATTAATTGTGAGCACTCATGGAAGAAACTATTTGTTTTTGTTTCGGTGTTTCCTTGCCCCAAGGACAATGCAGCATTTTAGTTTCAAAATGAACAGTGCTATTTTAAGAGCAAAATGTGTATCCACAGTTTATATCATCACCTATATAAGCACTATTCCATCCCTCCTGAGTATCACAAGTGTCTGGGCAGAGGGATTGCCCCAGGGGCTGAGGACAACGCTGGGTGAGGCATTCACATTTGCAATATAGAGATTGTTCTCCTCAGTTTCAATTTGCTTTTAATGGGATAACTGTGGTTTCACTTACTGAGTGTTAAACATTTTTATATAACACTATAAATGTGACTATAGAGACTAAAACAAAAGTAGGGATGTTTTACTTAATAAAATAATCTGCATGCTCGTATTAATACTTCCAAGGAAATGTATTCACTAGCCATGAATTCACTGAGCAGGTAGAGGAAGAACTCGGTGATTAGGACTATTCTGAATGCTGTTCAGGTGGTAACCTGCACAAGGACCTCATGTGGAGAGGATGGGTGAGATCTGAGATCCAACCCACCCTTCCCTTGTCAAGCAATGTGCCTAGGTAGCTTGGAGGAAAGGGCATAAGCATCTCATCTGTCCCCTTACAGTGAGGGGAGGGACCTGTGATAACTATGGTCCCGTCTGAGATTACACAACACTGGCCAGCATCACAAATGGATTGTACTTTTCAATATGCACTGAACACTCTGTGAGGATCCATTAGAATACAACCTCTTGGACAAGATTTGGTGGCACAAAACTAAATAACATTTAGAATGTCTTTAACTTATATCAATTTAAATTTCAGTTGTGTTTTACTATAACTGTGTTTTACTACTACAGATACATCTAGTGAGAAAACTGGCACGTAATTTTTTGAGCTGTGTTCTGAACATTACAAGCGCCTTATATCTCTTATTTGGACTAAAAAGTAGAGGAGATGGAGAAAAAAGGATAAATTACAAACCTTGAGTTACAGTGAAAGAGTCACCCAAGATTATGACCATAATGGAAGAGGTGTTGTTACATGAAGACAAAATAATTCTGGTCATTGGTAATATGTTGTGAACTTAAAGTTTTCAACTGATGAAAATAAAGTATGGCAGTACTTTTATAGTACTTAACTAATGTAAAGACAGAAGTAAATATGTAGTGAAGGCAGGTTTCTAACAGGTACTTTGTAAGGTAAGGATGATGGCATGATATAGACGGGAGCCTAAGAAAGAATTATCAGCATTATTTAAGGCAGGTCTCCTCCATGGATAAGAGAGGAGTGGACCTGCATAATCCAAATGAATCAGCCTTTGTGTCGTTCTGTAACATTTGGGAGAATGCAAGTTAGTATGAACTACTCAGAAACGTGGTGAGTTCTCAGTTTTTACTTATCACGTTTTTTAGGAGATAATCAGACAGATGTGGGCAAGCAACCTTCCTGAAGAAACCTCATAATGGTTGAATTGCTAACATCTAAGACTAAGCTGCAAAACACTGATGGATTTTACTGGTGAAGTTTCCTTTTTTTTTTTAATTTTTTTGTCAATTTTCTTTATTTTTTTATTCTAGTCTAGTAAAACACAACTGAAATTTAAATTGATATAAGGTGATACCTATCATTTAGCAAGCTGTTAAGTATTATTAACTGTAGGCACAATGTTGCATGATACATCTCTAGAACTTATTCATCTGAAGTTGCTTTTCAGTGAAGGGTCTTCTTTGGGGGAATATAAGAAATGAGTGTATAACACCACTTCCTGGCTCTGAATTTCAGGTTTGCCACTAATGTGCTGTGGGAGATTACCTGAAGAACCTGGATTATATTTCCTCATTTGTAAAAGGAGATAATAATAATACCTTCTACATAAGGTTGTTATAAAACCTAATGAGTTAATGCACATAAAATAGCATGGTGTCCATTTTCTAGTATTGTTATTGCAATTGTAATTTCCAAACACATATATGCTGAAGTCCTCCAACATTTGGCTGCTTTTAAAATGTAAAATTCAGAACACAAGCAAAAGAAAACTCAACAATGCATAGATTTTCAAGGACAAAAATGGTAAAGAAAAGAATGAGAATTATATCAAAATCAATTTATGTTGAAGGTGGAAAAAGGTAGCATGAGCACATTTGGGGAGATGGTAGTTACATAACTGGCTATGGTAGTAGTTACACAACTTTATTTGTTATAACTAAAGAGCTATATGACAGAGAGTAAATTTTACTATAGACATTTTTAAAAACCTGAAAAAAAAAACCTCTCAGGTAGCTATGCTAATAAAGAAAATGAGGTAATCTCAAGAGAACAATTATTCCTTAAATGACTTTGTTGAAGGGGTGGGTCGATATGATTAAGAGTCTTGCCCAGAATGAGCCCTTGGGAGCAGGGACAAGGGTCTGGGAGGGCGTCTACAGCATTTTCCAAGAATTTGGTTGGTTTGTTGCTTACTTGGTCTTTGCTCTTGTGACTAGACTGTGAAGAATCTTAGGCTTGAGGTGTCTGGGTGGTTCAGTCAGTTAAGCATCCGACTTCAGTCCAAGTCATGGGTTCGAGTCCTGAGTGGGGATCTGATAACAGCTCAGAGCCTGGAACCTGCTTCAGATTCTCTCTCTCTCTCTCTCTCTCTCTCTCTCTCTCTCTCTCACTCTGCCCCTCCCCCATTAGCACTCTGTATTTTTCTGTCACTCAAAAATGAATAAAAACATCAAAAAATTAAAAAAAAAAACCAAATCTCAGGCTTAAGTCAAAAGTACCAGCAAGTTCTGGTAAACACCTTGCAACACACATGGGTATCATTTTGAGGAAGGAGATCTTCCACTTTCCACTATGAACTGGTGAGCAGCACTCAGAATGGGGCTTCATGTAATGCTACACATTAAAATGGCTCCATGCTCCCAAGTGAATCTACAGTAAATTAAATCTTTACCTGGAGCATCAAAACTAATCTGGCAATGGTAAGATACACATATTATAAAAGTGAAACATAGCAATTACAAGATATATGCTGAAATGGTAAAATGATACACATAAGTGTTGTGTTTCATGTCTTTGTAAGGTTCTATTCATTGCTTGTGGCAACTATTGTAGCATTCTAAATGTTCAGATCTTGATAAAGATATTTTGGCTTAAAAGAGACAAAACTTTTGAAATGGTATTTATGTTTTTAATATCAGAGAATTGAAATGTTTAGTCTATTTCTTTTATCTGTAAAAGGTAAAGTTTTATGTTTAGGTGGCTATTTCAACATTCAGGTAGAAATGTTTTCAGATGTTCTATCTGATCAAATAAAACCTAGAACTGGTACAGAGTATGCCAAAACAGAGTAGTGTGCTGAGTAAATGTTCAACCTGCCAACAACATGTCAACGATACTAAAGTGATAAGTATTCATGAGTTTGTATAATTTCATATAAACAATAGGAACTCTACTACCTACATGTCTGCCTGGCTGTTATGCCCTCAGGGGACCCAAACTACCAGAAGCCCACAACCCTGCGGTCTCAACAAACTGTCTCAAATTCTCTTGGAGTCTGTAAATGGTGATAATTAATTTTTAGTGATCAAAAATATACCCCATGTATATTCCTGAGAGATTATTACTTCTTAAGGAAATTTAGGTATTCATCACCTCTTTTGGGTGGATGCACCTGAATGTTGAAGATAAGATGAGTGACAGAAGACACAAGAAGAAAGCAACAAAATGCAAAGTTAGAAAACTAGAAGAGAGGGAAAAAGATGCATGGACACAAGTTTTTTCTATCAAAGAGAATATGATAAGAGGTAGGAATGACCAAAACACCAATTATAAATGAAAAATTATTCCATAAATAAAATCAGTTTACTAAGCTTTTCTATCTCTATACTGACCATTGTTGGAGGTAATATAATGTCAATATTGATAAGAGCTAACATTTATAAAGGACTTGCTCTGTGCCAGGCCCAACTGAAAGATCAGGATGATGAAGTTTATATAAATGTAGAAAACACTTATAGTGAGAAATACTCGAAACACTAGGATTCCCTGCTAATAGCCTAAGTGATTGGTTACTAGCATCAAAGAACATCCATTGCATATTTTTAAGTGTTCATTGCTTAAAATTTTGTTGATAATTAACAACATTGTTGGTTAAGTGTACTGTCAAAGTCATATACACACTAATACATAAACATATATTTTGTAAATATATAAAGTATGCATGATTATTTTTTCAATAATTACCTTGCTGACATTTGCAAATATATCCATTGATGTGATCTCCACAGCTTGCACATGGTGATGAAGAACATTCATTTATATTAATTTTACAAAAGTTCCTAGAAAATCCAAGAAGACACCTAAGAAAGAAAAGTAAAAAAAATATATATATGTATATATAATAATGTGAGTCTATATTATGGAGCTCATATTTACCAAATTTGAATAAAATTAAGCAAATTAAGTAGTTCATTATGGTTGATCTATGAGAACTACTATAATTGATATATACTAATATTTTCAATGAAATTAAGGCCCATTGACAAAAAGCAACCAGAACCACAAATAAAGAGGAGGGAAAAATCACAAGTATCACAGAGCTCAGGCATTTTAGGTTTTATTCTTTTTATTCTATTTCAAATATATATAGCTTGATAACATATGTTTTATTAAAGTATTTATGCCTGTATTATAGAGATAGTTGTCTAAAGGTGAGTAAAGATAGTCATTAATTTTTAAAATAGTGAAAACCTTGATAATTGTATAGTATTTCACAAATATTTATTTTTTCTAAGTTTTAATTTAAATTCCAGTTAGTATACAGTCTAATATTAGTTTAGGTATACAATACAGTGATTTAACACTTATATACAACACCTGGTGCTAATCATGACAAGTGCACACCTTAATCCCCATCCCCCACCCAGTTACCCTCTGCTAACTATCAGTTTGTTCACTTATAGTTATATGAGTCTGTATCTTGGTTTCCTTCTCCCTTTTTTCCCCCCATGATATTCTGTTTTGTTTCTTAAATTCCACCTATGAGTGAAATCATATGGTATTTGTTTTTCTCTGACTGACTTATTTTGCTTAG
Organism: Suricata suricatta; assembly: GCF_006229205.1. Taxonomy (NCBI): domain Eukaryota; kingdom Metazoa; phylum Chordata; class Mammalia; order Carnivora; family Herpestidae; genus Suricata; species Suricata suricatta. The sequence goes on from NC_043706.1 coordinate 56,151,936, forward strand.
CATACTACACTCTAGCTCCATCCACATTGTTGCAAATAGCAAGTTTTTGTTCTTTTTTATGGCTGGGTAATATCCCATTGTGTGTGCACGTGTGTGTGTGTGTGTGTGTGTGTGTGTGTATCACATTTTCCTTATCCATACAAATATTTAATTATAAGATGATTCCTTAGTGACCCATAATACCCTAAAACATGAACACATTTAAATTTATAAAATAATTAAAAATTTTTTATATTTATTTATTTTTGAGACAGGGAGAAACCTAGCATGAGTGGGGGAGGGGCAGACATAGAGGGAGACACAGAATCTGAAGCAGGCTGCAGGCTCTGAGCTGTCAGCACAGAACCCAATGAAGGGCTCAAACCCACAAACCATGAGATCATGACCTGAGCTGAAGTTGGACATTTAACCAACTGAGCCACTCAGACACCCCTAAATTTAATGTTTTTTTAAATTTAAATTTAAATTTTTTTAAATTTTTGAGACAGAGAGAGACAGAGTATGAGCGGGGAGGGGCAGAGAGAGAGAGACACACACACAGAATCAGAAGCAGGCTCCAGGCTTTGAGCCATCAGCACAGAGCCCAACGTGGGGCTCGAACCCACGGACATGAGATCATGACCTGAGCTGAAGCCTGAGGCTTAACTGACTGACCCACTCAGGGGCCCCAGGTACCCCTAAATTTATAAAATAATTTTAAATTTAGCGCATAATTGAAGCCACTATAGAAGGCAATATAACATTTAAAGATTGGTTCAGCTCATTCTTGGTTTGATAATGATATTACCTTTTATCTTGAAATACCCTCTTTCAAATGTGTTTTCAGATTGGGAACTGTGGTCCCCAAACAGTATGTCTAATTCCTAATACTTGCTACCTGTAATCATGACCTTATTTGGAAAAAAGTTCTTTGTAAATGTAACCAAGTTAAGGATCTTGAGAAGAGATCACCCTAAATTAACTGGGTGAGCCCTAAATTCAAAGATGAGTCTCCGTATAAAAAGAGAAGACACATAAGAAAGAGGGACATGTAAAGAAGGAGGTGAAGGTTGGTGTCATGCAGTCCCAAGTTAAAGAACACATGGAACTGCTAGAAACTAAAATAAAACGTAGGATTCTCTCCTAGCACCTATAGAGAAACTATGACCTGTTGACACCTTGATATTAGATTTCTATTCTCTACAACTGTGACCAAATAAGTTTCTATTGTTTTAAGCCACCAAGTTTGTAGTAATTTTCTATGTCATCCTTAGGAAACAAATACAAGGAATAGTATTGAGTGCACCTGATGTGTTTCCTTTCCTTATTTATTTTCAAGGCTAATTTTATACAAACCACTAAAATATCATTTGTCAAACCATGGGCTAAGAAATGATGGAGGATCTACAAACACTAATTAAAGTGTAACATTCAGTAGAGAGAGTTACATATTTACTGAGTGCCTGCAACATGACAGAATCCTAAATATATAAAGAATCCTAAAATATATAAAGAAAATTAAAATTTTGTGTCTGCCTTCAATACAACCTGCCTAATTGGGAAAATAGAGAAGTACCAAATTTAATAATATAGTAAGAACTATAATAAAATAATTATAAAATAAAACATATGGACAGGTGCATCTAGCTCTAGGAAGAATATATATAAAAATGAGAATATGAACAGTATAGCTTAATCTAGAAAAATTACAAGTAATTTTAAATGGTTGACACATAATATATGAAGGCAAATCTGAGGTGATGATGGGTAAAAAGGATAGATTAATAAATGGAGATAAGAGAATTACATAATTTTAGATCACAATTTATACAATAGCTAATATTTACTGAAAGCTTATGCACAAGTCACTTTCCTAAGGTCACAGCACTAGCAAATTATATAGGTGGAATTTAAACCCAAAAAGTACGATTGCTTTGTACACAGCCTATACTCATTAGCCAAATTTGGCTCTTTATTTCCAGCACCTGTCTCTACCCAGCCAAAACTAACAAATGACTATGTATTAAACAATCCAGCATGTTCTAGAAACACTAGTATGCTACACCTTCCCTGAACCTAATGGAGGACTCTGTCCTGACCAACAAACAAAACCTGTTTTAATTATGTATGGATGAAAATGAATCATTTTTCACTAAGGGGTAAAATCCTCAATAATAAATTATTACTGAGACTATGAACCTTCTTCTCTTTATAGCATCTAGAAACCTAATTTCTTTTAGAGGAAATTCTCTATTGGTGGTGTTCCCCTATGAAAAATAAACAAATTAGGGTTCATTTTGTTGATGACTGAGGTTTGCACTGTCTTTCCTTTAATGCCATAAGTTGTTCTTCAAAAATACTCTTATCAATTTAGATGCTTGCCAGCATTATAAGAAATGCCTATTTGTCCAGATTCTAATCCATCATCAATGTTAATATTATTTTAAATTCCACTTCAAAGAAAAAAACGGATATGCTTCATAGTTTTTTTGAAGGTGGTAGCTTTAATAATTATTTAATATACTTTTTTCTTACAATAATTTTAGACTTATAGAAAATTTATAGAAATTTATAGAAAAGTTGCAGGGGTAGTTAAGAGAGTTTCCATACACTCCACACCCAGTTTCCTTTATTGTTAACATCCTACATTAATATTTGTCATAGTTAATGACCCAATGTTGGTATATTATTATTTAAAGTCCATAAATTATGGGGATTTCCTTAGTTTTTACCTAATGTCTTTCTCTTGCTTTCTTTATTCTGTTCCGGGATCTTATCCAGGATACCACATTACATTTAGTTGCCATACCTTTGCTCCTCTGAACTGATATTTTCTTATATTTATTGTATCCTTTTTAAAGTTTTATTTTATTTATTTGCAAGAGACCAAAACAGTGTGAATGGGGGAGGGACATCGAGAGGGAGAGAGAGAATCCCAACCAGCCTCCCCGCCACCAGCACAGAGCCCAACGTGTGGCTTGAACTTATGCAACCACAAGATCATGGCCTGAACTAAAACTAATTCATATGCTTAACCGACTGTGTCACCTAGTTTTCAATTACTTTTTATAATCTCAAGAGTTTGGAGAGTATCTGTTGCTGTCCTTTAATTTGGGCTTGTTTGATGGTATTGTTGTGGTTTTACTGTGATAGGAGTGTTCAGGATGACGATCATAGCAAAACTCATTTAAGTCATATCAGGTATAGCCGTTAGAAGGAAGTAGGCATAATCCCACACTTAGGGGTGAAGAGTTATGCTATATTTCCTTAAGGGACAAGTAGCTACAACATAATTTTTCTTTATCCACAAATAAGTTTTGTAGATTAGAATGGTGATGATGATGGTCATTATTGTGAATGTTAAAAAGTGTGTGTGACTGTAGCTAAATATAAATATGCCATAGAACTGTGAAGTCTGTGTAGTAGTTAATCTCAATAAAGAAATCATTTTGGATAATTTACAAAACAAACGGGGGGTCTCCACAGACCATCTCTGGGGTGCTGAACTTCAGAGGAAATTGGCAGAGAGCGGGAAGGGAGAGACTGTGGCAAGTGCCGGCAGCGGAGCTCAGAGCCTGCACCAAGAACATGGCTTCTGCCTCAAGCTGGATTTCCTCCCGGACACCATGGTTGGGGGCACCCGCTAGTTCCCAACAGAGTTAACAGCACAGCCAACAAGATGAACGGCGCTTTGGCTCACTCAGACCAACCAGACCCACATGCCATTAAGATGTCTGTCAGACAGATCCCTTGGTCCTGGTTGGAAAAGGCGCTGAGAGAACATTTAAAGCCTTACAGGACCCTCTCCCAGATCAACGTCCTCCCGGACTGGAGTCAGAACCCTCCCCAGAGTAAAGGTTCTTGTTTCCTAATATTTTATGCAAGAAAAGCTACACTTGAGGCCCAGAACGTACTGCACAATATTAAAACTTTACCTGGGATGCATCATCTCATGCAGCTGAAATCTGCAGATAGTGAAAAGTCAAACTTGTGGAAGGCCAAAAATCATTCATAGGAATGGTTTTGAAGAAATGTAATTAGAATTTCAGCGCGATGTTTTCTCCATTTGGCCAGATAGACGAATGTTGGATTGTCTGGGGATCCTACGGGCTGGGTCGGAGCTGCACAGTTCTCACAGCTTCTACAAGGGCCCTGGCACAGAATGCACTCACAGCCATGTATCAGTCTCAGACCATGGAGGGCTGCTCCGCACCCATCATGGTCCAGTTCACCGACACTCAGAAAGACCTCCAGCAGCAGCTGACACAGCAAATGCAACAGCTCAGCACTGCCACCTGGGGGAACTTGACTGGTCTGAGAAGGTTCACCACATAGCACCTGGCACTTCTGCAGCAGGCCACCTTCTCCAGCAACCTGGGTGAGTTCAGTGGCATTCAGCAGACAGCTGGCATGAAAGCGCTGCAGCTAAAGAACCTGGTGACGGCTGGCAGCAGCGGCTGCAGCCCAGAACTCAGCCACCACCACTATTGCAAACCCTTTGTCCACCACAAGCAGTGCTCTGGGAGTCCTCACCAGTCTGGTGGCTGCTTCAACCTCCAACTCCAGTGCTGGGGCAGCCATGAATTCTCTGATGTCTCTTGGAACTCTGCAAGGGCTGGAGGGAGCCACTGGAAGACTGAATAATATTAATGCACTAGCAAGTACCATAAACAGACCTAGTTCCCACAAAACAAGGACTTTGATTTGATCGCCGGCCTGTCCTTGGTCTGCAAAGTAACAGACTAGTGGGAATGGCTGTCCTCCTAAGCATGTGCTCATGACTGCTGTATATTGTCCTTGGGTCCATGTGTCTGCCTCTCCCCATCCTGTTGTGTTTTGCTGGTATTTTCCCATGGTTACCATGAAGGACTATAGAAGGACTCTGTTGAATGGCAGAGGAACTATGACTAGTTCTTGGGTGGGGTCTATGGCATACAAATGTTGTTTCTGGCAAGGACAACAGGGTTAAATTGTTTTGTTTTTTAGAATTATTTGCAATTGGGGTATTACAGGTACGTATAGCTCATAGGGAATTAAGAATGTGTCTAGTTCAAATAGTCCCTACCAGACAGTGTGAATCAGGAGAAGTGTTTACTTAAACCAAAAATCATGGACAAGCAAACGTCTTGCACTGGGCCTGTGCCCGCGCGAGCCCACAAGATGGCGGCAGCCGGAGCCGGTCGTCTGAGGCGGGCAGCGTCCTCCCTGCTGCTCTGAAGCCCGCGCATGACCGCCTGGGAGCTGTCGGCTCACGCTGGACTCTATTATCAAGAAGGTTGTTGATCATTATGAAAATCCTAGGAAATTGGGTTCCTTGACAAGACATCAAAAAAATATTGTAACTGGATGGGAGCTCCAGCATGTGGTGATTGGATGACATTACAGATTGAAGTAGATGAAAAGGGAAGATTATGGATGCCAGGTTTAAAACATTTGGCTGTGGTTCTGCGATTGCCTCCAGCTCATTAGCCTCTGAATGGCTAAAAGAGAAGATGGTGGAGGAAACCCTGACCATCAAGAACACAGACATTGCTAAGGAGCTCTGCCTTCCCCCTGTGAAACTGCACTGCTCTAGGCTGCCGGAAGATTCAGTCAAGGCTGCCCTGGCTGATTACAAACTGAAACAAGAACCCAAGAAGGGAGAGGTGAAGAAGAAATGAGCCCTCAGCAAAGCGTCCAGCAGGTCACATACGCTGTTTGTCCACCCACCACAAAATCACTGTAGATGTTCAGAAGCCCCTCACACTACAGGAAAGGAGCTCTGAGACATGCCAGCACTTGCTGGTCCCGGTGTGGCCCTAATGCAAGCAAAATACACCTTTCGCTTGTTCCAAATCCCATGCTTTCTTTCAGCCCACTTTTATCGCCTTGACCCGGTTTGTGTATATTTTGAATTGTGTATATGGTCTCAAAACTGGAATCAGGAACAAAGTTTCAAGTGTACTAGTTGAAGAAGTGCACAAATACCTAATGTCACTTGAACTTATTTGAGGAAGATCACTAGTACAAGGCCTTGGTATGATTATTTGATACGACCAACTATTGTACATAAAACATATATATTATTAAATATATATTTATTATTAGATATATAATATTAAATATATATTTATTATATATTATATATGATAAAAGAATGTAAGCCATATATATTATATATTCATATATATAGTTATTATATATATAATATATATAGTTATAATATATATATATATAGTTCAATATAGAAACCCCCATGTTGAGATGGGCCTGGAGCCAGAAGAGGTACAAGTTCAAGCAAGATTTGTTGGTTTCTTGAGGTCGGGTGATAAATTTCATATATATGTATTTTTTGGTCTTGAGACAAAACTGAAGGAGGAGCTAACAACATGTTAGCTGAAAGATCGTTAAAACAGATTCTTTGATTACTGACAAAGGTGTGATTTTTGGCAAATTTGTTGGAATTCAAAGAAGTGAATGACACTGTTATAATAAAACTCCTTCTAGGGGTGCCTGGGTGGATAGGTTGGTTGACTGTCTGCCCACTGATTTCAGCTCAGGCAGCTGTCTCATTGTGAGTTCAATTACCATATGGGGCTCTGTGCTGATGGTGCGGGACCTGCTTGAGAGAGAGAATCTGCCCCTCACCGCTCTCAAAATAAATAAACTTAAAAAAAAAACCCACCTTCTGTTTCCTCATAGTTATGTACGTGAACAAGGTTTCTCAATGTTTAATCTCTGAAAATGGAACGTAGGAATGGACTTACTGTTGTCTCCAGTCATACAAGCAATAAGTAATATGGATACTATAAAGGGAAAGCACCCATTCATTTCTTAACCGATAGATGTCCAGTGGGTTCCAAGTTTTTAAGTGTAATATTTTTATCAAAATTGAAACACTGATATGTTAATCAATTCTTTACTATTGATAATTAAAGCTGTAAATAAAACTACAATAAAAACCTTTTTATTGCTTAAAAAAATAACATGTTGAGATGGGCCTGGAACAAGATGAGGTACATGTTCAAGCATGCAATACATACATATGGAATACATATGAAATATGTATATGAAATATATATGAATGGGACCTATGTACAAAATCTACATGTATGAAATCTATGTGTATGAAATCTACATGTGTGTACAATATATGTATGAAATATATATGTGAAATGTGTATATATGTGAAATGTGTATATATGAGATATAGATCCATGCTTGAATGTGTACATATATCACCTGGCCTCGATAAACCAACAATCCTTGATTGAACATGTACCTCTTCTTGCTCTGGGCCCATCTTAACGTCGGGGTTTCTATATTGGAACTATACCTGGCATCTAATTCGTACTTCAGGGCCATTTCCATTCTTCACTCCAATCCTACAATTATCTCAAATGGGACATCTCAACGGACTAATGACTAATCAGCCCACAATCACACATAACTGTGGTGTCATGGATTTGGTATGTTTTATACTTTAGGGGGGGAAATGGCTATCACTTGTATATGTATCATATATATAATATAAATATATATTATTATTGTGTGTGTGTGTGTGTGTGTGTGTATATAAATAAAACAATCTGTGGCACTGTACTTGTGAGACGGAAATGCTTATTTCAATGTTGCAGCTTCCAAGAAACCAGAATTTGGGGAACTATGCCAAGTGTGAAAGTCTAGGAGGTCTAAAAAACAAAAGCTGTGTAGAAAAAATGAATACTTATGAAATGAAGAAAGGGAACAATTAGACCCAAAACCCCAAGTGTCAGGGAGACCCCCAGTCATCAAGCTCAAGGTGAATTCTTCTCTTTGTTACAATTACATGTTTCCCATACAAATGCTGGACTGCAAACAGGAAGAGCTGACGAAAGCTCCAAACAACATCCCTTCAGACATTCTTAAACTTGACTTGTCATACAGTGAAATCAACCACCTTCAACCCAAGAAGTTTGAAGGTATTCATGAGTGAAAAAAATTAAACCACAGCAGCAGAGACATTAAATTCATAGATTCTGGTACTTTATTAAGATTCACACATTTCAAAGAGTTAGAATTATCAAACAAAAGTCTATGAAACTTTGACTATGGAGTATTAGAAGACTTATATTTTTGAAACTCTTGTGGCTCAGAGATACCCCTTGGAAATGTGACTACAACATCCACTACCTCTACTACTGGTTAAAGCACCACTACAGCATACACTATAACAGCCTGGAATGTAAGGTGTCTGAAGTATACAAAGGGTGGCTTGTAGATAAATTTGCTTGCAGTTACTTTGAAGAATGCCCCAAAGACAAATTACTAGCATGCGCTGAGACCTTTGGTCAGGATCGAGATGATGATGAATGGAAGAAGATTTCTAGGGATCACACAGCAAAGAAGCAAAGCATAAGAATCACTATCGTGGGATAATTTAGAAATTGTTCTGGCTGCAACTAGTTTTGAATTCACTATACCAGTGTGAGAAAACCATATGTTTACATTTTGATTAACTGTGTTGCCTATTTATGCACGGTATCTAGCTAAAGGAAGGTTCACTTAAATATTATTATTATTATTGTGAGAAATTCTAGCAATCAAGAGAATACTTCCATCCTGCTTGCCTGCCTGTTTGCAGACCAGCCTTTGGTAAAGATTCTACACTGGTAAACTGAGGGAGTTGAATCCTAAATACGGCATTAGAATTTCATAATGTCCTGTATATATGTTTTTACTGCCTTTTGCAATGAAAAACACCTTGGTTCATGTAAAACACACACACACACACACACACACACACACACACACACATGTTTCATATGTATATATGCATTCCTAGCTTTAGGAAGAATTTGTACAAATATATGTATATAAAATACACTTTATCATGTGTATAAACTTTGCTGATATTTAAGGGGTATTGCTTTGACTCTATAGGTCAAGTTGGGGAGAAAACAAGTTGGAAAGAGATAACATCTTAAAATATTACTATTCTAATTACTGAATAAGAAATATTTCTCCATTGGGGTGTCTGGGTGGCTCAGTTGGTCAAGCGTTGACTCCTGATTTTGGCTCAGGGCATGATCTCATGGCTCATGGATTCAAGCCCTACATCAGGCTCTGTATTGATAGCATGGATCCTGCTTGAGACTCTCTCTCCTCTCTCTGCCCTTCTCCAACTCATGCTCCCTCTCAAAATAAGTGAATAAACATTAAAAGAAACATTTCTCCATTTACTTATATTTTGAAGAAATATATCTCAATTTAATTAGATCATGTTTAATCTATTTCGTGTTTTGCAGTTTTTCACATACAGTTATTATAGGTATTTTGTTAGATTTATACCTAAATCTTTTATTTTGGGATGGTTGTTTTGTAAGTGGTATTTGTTTTCTGTTTTTTTCTTTCCAGTGTACCAATGTTCATTACTAGAAAGCAATTGATTTTTGTATATTCACCTTATATCCTGCAAACTTGTTATATGAGCTTATTAGTTCCAGAAGTGGTTTTTGAAAAAAAAATTAGATTCCTTGGTGTACCCTACAAAGACAATTATGGCATCTGCGAATAAAGACAATTCAATTTCTTCTTGTCCAATCTGTAAATATTTTGTTAGTTTAAGGAAGTTCCTACTAATACTTAGATTTTTAATAGCCATTATCATGAATGAACTTTGACCTTTCTCAGATTATTTTTCTGCATCTAATAATATATGTTTTTTCAATTCATCTGCTAATATGGTCATATGGTAAAATGACACATGATATGGTAATATGACTGATATGATCATACATTTTTTTTAATTATTTGTGAATACGATTAATTATATAGATTGGTTTATGAATGTCAAACCAGCCTTGCTCTCCTGGCATGATCCCCACTTGTTGATTTCAGTCCTCTTCTTGAAATCTACAAAGGGTTTATGATTTTAATTTAAATGTTTACCATTACACTTTTACTCTTTTTGCAAGGTTATGTGACATATTCTTGGTTTGAATGACTAAAAGATTCTACACCCTTCTACTGTTTTGCTTTGTGTTTTGCTTTAGAGAGAGAATGGAAGTAAGAGAGAGGGGCAGAGCAAGAAGGAAAGATAGAGAATCTCAAGCAAGTTCCAGGCTCAGTGTGGGACTTGATCCCATGACCCTGGGACTATAACCTGAGCCAAAATCAAGACTCAGACTCTCAACCAACGGAGCCACCCAAGTGCCCCATACATCTTTAAAATATAGACATGCACAAAAGTTTTTAGCCCTATACTCTACAAAAATATTTATACCATTACTAAGAGTAACTTAGTATATGGAAAAATTGAGCTATTTTTATTGATTTTATAGGCAATTTAATCTCAAATATATCTATGTACCTTAGAAACATCTTAATAGGATTTCTGACATCCTGAAATGATGTACCCGACTTGTTTATACAAAAAGATGTATTAAGGAACTAATAAGACACTTCAGTCCTAACAAATAAAAAGCTTAAAAGCCTGAAAAATTAAGCTATTCATAGTCCACAGAGAATGAGGGAATGGGACAAACCACTGGCCCCAAGATTGAAGAGAGAGGAGAATACAGGGAGTCCTGGCATACTGGCATAGAGACTCACACAAGGAAATTGATGTGGGCACCAGAGCCTGGGAAGAAAGCCTGAACTTTACTTGATGCATTGCTAGAGACCTGGTGTGGAACAAGTCTGAGAGTTAAAATTGTGCAGGGACTGAGTCATATGAAGGTCCCACTGTATTTTTTAAATGTTCATTTATTTATTTATGAGAGAGAGAATGGGAAGGGCAAGGGAGGGGCAGAGAGAGAGGGAAACAGGGAATCCCAAGCAGACTTCACACCAGCACAAAGCCTGATGTGGAGCTAGATTCCAAAAACAGTGAGATCTGATTTGAGGGGAAACCAAGAGTTGAACATTTAAATGACTGAGCCACCAGGCACTCCCCAGAACATTCTGATCTTAATAAGGACTACCCTCAGGAGAAGCTAGCTAACCAGAGTCTAACTTGCTGAGGTATTATCACAACCTAAGTGGCCTACGGAAGGGAAATACCAAACTCCAATTAATTTTAGCCTTCCATGTGGGGAAAGGGAAATACCCAACTCCAGCCCACTCTAGCCATTCTGTCCCATCTATGGGATCTGAGAAACACTTGTGAAGTTCACAGTCCAGAGACAGACTCACTAAAGGACCAACCCTAATCATAGAACTATGGAATGTTTCCCCTCTTCCCACACTTAATCACATGATTAAAGCAATGAAATATTTATGGAATAATGGGATATTATTTGGTACTACAGAAAAGAATATGAAGCTATAAAAAGACATGGAGAAAATTTAAATGCATGTTGCTAATCCAAAAAGGCTACACATTGTAAGATTTCAACTATATGACATTCTGGGAAAGGCAAAACTATGAGAAGAATAAAAAGATCAGTTGGTTGCCAGTGGTGGACAGGACGAGGAGGGATGGATAGCCAGAGTACATAGGATTTTTAGGGCAGTGAAACTATTCTGCATATTAAAGGGATATATATTGGATATATCATCCTTGATAACAAATCTAATTCTAGTGAGTGATGCTAATAATGGGTGAGGCCATGCATGTGTGGGGGCAGGAGGTGTATGGGAAATATGGGAAATCTCTGTCTTCCTCTGAATTTTGTTGTGAACCTAAAACTGCTAAAAAAACAAAAGTCTTTAAAAAACCTAGAAGAAACTACTTAATCATGAAACTGTCACATTGGCTTTTCACACAAGAGTTGATCTACAAAACTAGGGGAAAGGGCATAAAATACAAATTAATTATAAAGTATAGCAATTTAAAACACTGAAAGCAAATTTATTTTAATGAGAACTCAAAAAGGAACTTTGTGGGAGACCCAACTTCCATTGAGTAGTTGATGCAAAAATGTTAGTGAGCTAACCAGCAAGTGGTAGGAACTACCCTCAAGTGATCATTCAAATTGGGAAATACTGCTTCATCACCTGTTGGAAACAAGTTGCAAATAGAACCATTAAGTATGATTTGTAGCTATTTGGCTAGCAACCTAGCCTGGACACTTTTCTATAAGCACTCTGCTGGTCACTACCTCCTTTACAAGCTCTTCCCACAGACCTCCACTGTAGGTGCAGATACTATTCTTTTGATATGGCTACTTTTATTTCACTTACTAAGATCAACATTGTAGTATTTCTATTCCATTATCTTCCTGTTCTTTTTTCTTAAAGAGAGTGAAACATAATCCATGTCTGTTATAGTTTTGTTTGTGGGAGGCTCTATAGATTCCACCACACCAAAATAACAACTTGGGACATTTATCAAGTTAAACTCTGAGTCACATAACAAAGGAAGTCAGCAATCACATTAAACAAATAAAATAATGTCTGGTATCATCCAATGGGGTGAGAAATAATAAGTAGTATTTAAAAGCTGAATTTCCCTCCCACACAATCAGTTATATTCAGAAACCTTTTTCTTTTTAGTTGAGATGCATTACAATTGAGTTTTAATGAGACTTAATTCAACTTACACACATTTATTAAACTTTTATTCCACTACAAAATATTTACTTTCCAATTTAGAAAGTAGTATAGCCATGATCTCTAATATTCCATTTGCCAGATTTTAAAAGCATACTTTAGTGGGATAGTGTTTAATAATTATTAAGGAAGCAACCATATTTTACCATCTTTTTTCACCTGCAAAGCATCGACATTAAAATATTAACTTCAAACACTCAGAAACTGAGTATTTATTCAAGATCAGGAACCTTGCTGAAGCCAATAATTCTCAAGTTAGAATAGCTAAAAAGTATCAAATATGCAAATAAATCACTTCAGTCAACTTCAGAATCCTCATAGTTCTTTTCTGTGACCTACATTTTTTCTTTTTAATAATTAGTGACCTTTTATAAATGCATTTGCTTTAGAATATACAAAGATATGGGGTATCTGGGTGGCTCAGATGGTTAAGTGTCTGACTTCAGTTCAGATCATGATCTCATGGCTTGTGAGTTCAACCCTCACAACAGGCTCTATGCTGACAGCTCAGAGCCTGAGTCTGTTTCATACTGTGTCTCCTCTCTCTCTTCCCCTTCCTCACTAGTCTTCTATCAAAATTAAAAAAAAAATAAAAACTTAAAAAATATGGAATATATAGAATATACCAAAATATGAAGTATCTATCCCTCTGAATGTTAGATATTCCCTTTATAGGTTATGTAATTGATCACAATTAGCTATTAGGAGTTCATATGCTCTGCTTAATTTTGTATAGTTACTATATCTTAGTCAAAAATTCACACATTATTGAATTGTTGGCTTATTTTCAAGTAAGTAACCATATTTCTGGAGAATAGTCATAAGCCAAACAAAACAAGACAAAACAAAATTATTTTACATCTCTCTTATGATTGCATTCTGATGTCTTCTTTGTTCTGGATGGTATACTAGATAATCAGACTGGAACTGAAATGGTTATATAACTGATCTAGATGAAGGAATCCAAATATTTTTGCTTAACATATTTATGTGAATGACTATGGATTCACACATTGACTTTTTTCACTCCTTTTGTTTTTATAAATATTTTGATATAGTAAACTACCAGATTCCTGGGAAACACAACAGGAACACCAGGTTGAAAAGCTTGGGATATCCTAGTGAGTAGACAAGACCAATGACCTGATCATCGTGGCCCTGATTGTATGTTCAAAAGATACTAGGCTATGTTACTTACCTCACTATTTTCTGTACCATTCATTTGAGCACATTATATCTTCTAAGTACTTAAAAACACAGGCATTTTAAACTCCTGTGATTTGTTGCAGAAATGGTGATAGACTGAAATCTAAATTATTATATGTATTTGCTAATGTGTAATTTAACTTTATTATAGCCTTAAGTAAATTGCATAAGGTATAATCATAATTAGTATGAAAATAAGTACTCTTATTAGTATTACCTAAATTATGAATCTTAAAGCCCATTTTTAATTTAACATTTTTGCTTTTATCCTGGTTAATTCTGTTATCATTACTATTAATTATGCATACAAATTAAGAGAATATTCCTCAAAGGCAATTATTGTAACATAAATCTACATTTTGTGAGACCACGTTACAAATCAGAATATTGTCTAAATAGCTGCTGAAACTACATATGGAGAGTAAAATAATTTAGATAAAAAGGGAGCAATAATAACTACAACTCTCTCAGTGATTATGAATGCACAAAACTCAAAATGAATTGTTTTATTTCATATCAGTTTTCAATAAAATGTTGCTTCAAATTTTACTCTTGAGAGCTTATTTAAATTTCAGACCACTAAGTTGTTTCGGTTTAGGATGCTCCACCTGCAGAAACTGAGACAAGAATTTAAACATGGGTTGCTTATTTGGCGGTGAGGCAAATAAGCAACAATGAAGTAGTAGGGAAAATGAAACAGGGACATAAGAGAGTCATCTAGGAATGTACTATTTAGCTCTTTGCCACGGTGTGTAATGGTGCTCCCTCCCACTGTAGTGGTTTTAGAACTTTCATTCTTTTCAAAGCATAGAGCCTAATTCTTCTCTCATTGAGTTTAGGCTATACTTCATAATTCATTGCTAATGTGTAGCAAGCTTCTGGTCAAAGCCTGGCTTTCTCATTCTTCACTCTGGTTCTCTCAGGCAACCTATCTGCCATGTCATGAAGATACTCAAGTATCTATGAAAAAGGCCATGTGGAGAAGAACTAAATTCTCTAGTCAACAAACATGACTGTACTTGAAAGAGGACCTTTTAGCCCATTATAGCTCCTTCATATGACTAACCCAGCTAAGGACCTGACTAATGAAAGATCCTGAGCCAGAATCACCCAGATAAACCACTCTTAAATTCTTGAATCAAAGAAACTATGAGATAATAAATGCTTGCTGTCCTAAGCATTTGGATTTGGGGGGAGGGGGCAATTTGTTATACGGCAGTATATAACTATGCATTCAATGAGGACCTTCTGAAGATCTGTGGAAAAGGCACAATAGAAGGTGTTCTGGAATGACTGAGAAGCAGAGCAATTGTCCACTGACTCTTATTGCCCATTAGTCAAGAGTTGTCCCCATGGCATTAATATATTCACGTCTAGATTGATTTATGAGGGGCTATTGGGTGTGTACACTCAGTAAGATTCCTCAGCTTCCAAAAAAAAAAAAGTGTAAGGCATAAAAGTAGAGATTGAAGTGAGATATAGTGAATGTGTTTAGGAACTGCCCAGCACAGATGCAGTAGGATAAAAGCAACAAAATCAACTGCTACAAATGCGACATATAGAGCCCCAACGTATTTTGTATGTTAAATAACTTCTCAAAAAGTGAAGAAAGAAAAAATAAAATGGAGAAAAGCATTAAATACACTTAAACTACACTGAGATGTTATGTTGAGACACTTTTTCCTTCTACATTCTGCTTTTAGAATAATTCATTTAACATAAAGGAAAGTAGATTCTTATGCTGGGAATTATTTTTAAGAGATAACATAAAAAAACAGAACCACCTGGGCAATGAAACTTATCTTAATCTATTATAACCTGTATCACTATGTCTATGTTACTCTATTATGATCAGAATTATTTTCTGAAGGCAAAATGCTCAATTATTATTAAGAAAGTTTGAATATTTATAGTAAACTGCTATATCCCAGCTAGCAAAACAGTATTAGATAGCAACGATGGGTAAAATTTCTACCTATGTACAAGGCACCTTGCAAGGTCATTTATATACATTTGTCAATCCCCAAAACACAAGACAAGACAGACACTATTTTTAGGCTACCAGTGATCAGAGCCCTCTATCTGGCCTGAATTTAAATTAAAAAAAAAAAAAAAACCAACAACTGTGTGGTATTTACCCAAAGAAAATAAAAATACTTATTTGAAAGTATACATACATGCATCCCTATGATATCACAGTTTTATTTATAATAGCCAAGATATGGGAACACCCTAAGTGCCCATCCTTTAATGAATGAATAAAAAATATGAGATGTGTGTACACACACACACACACACACACACACACACACACACACAGAATAATATGACTTAGCCATAAAAAATGAAATCTTGCCATCTGCAACAAAATGGATAGATCTAGAGAGTATAATGGTAAGTGAAATAAGTCATTCAAAAACAAATACCACGTAATTTCACTTATATATGCAATTTAAGAAATAAAATAAAGGGATAAACAAAAAGATATAAACAAAAAAATGAATGCTTAAATTCAGAGAACTGGCTGTTCCCAGAGGGGAGATGGATAGGGGGATGGGTGAAATATATAAAGATAAATAAAGTACATTTATCATGATGAACACTGAAACATTATATTATACATCAGAAGCCAATGTAACTTACATTACGCTAAATTATATATTTAAGCTGATCCACTGTGTGTTAATTATATTTAAATTCAAAAAAAAAAAAGAATCCACTTGGCAGGCACAATTTTAGGAGATTTCACTGGAAAGAATCAGTCCAAATCCTGATTCACTCAGATACTCAGGTATGGAAGAAGTTTCTGATGAAATCTTTTTAAAAGTTTTATTTAAAGTCCACAATTTTTAGTTATTTAGTGCTTAATTGCCTAAATAACATATTCAAGAAACAGTTGGATTCTTCAGGACCTTTCCAATATTAAAGAACACATGAGTTTACAAAGCAACTCGTTTGAGTTTTCAAATGTTCTATTATCAAAAAGTAAATTACCTTGAACCTTGAACCACCATTATGTTTTTAATACATGCAAAGTGTCAGTTTGCCATAGTATTATTATAGTAATGATAAATATCTTTCTCTTATTCTTCCAACCACTGTATGACATTCTCTTAACAGCAGAAACCCATGGGCTTTCTAATCCATTTTCTAAGCCTTTAAAAATAGAGGTATTTTGTCACAAAATTTTCCCATTTCCTTGGGAAACTTGCCAACTTTCTCAACCTATTCCTTATAAAGCAGTTTCCAGATCTCTGTCATGACTACACAACCCAAGAACAGTTTCTTCCAACAACCAGAGTTTTCCTTCTACCCTCTTCTCCCATATTTCATTTAACAGATGTCTTATACTTTGTGGCATTTGTCTATGTATATGGATACATATATGTATGTTTCTCATAGAGGTCATCTTGGAGAGATAAAGTTTTGTATTACTTTTATTTTCTGTGAATAAACAGAAATTATCTGAGTAATGTTGGAGAGACAGTGTGTTAGAGCTGTTTAACATCCCACATTTTAATATTTCAAATGTATTTTATTTCAAGAACTATCTACACATAAGCCATACGGTATATATGTATGTTTGTATTTATATATGCGCTTATATATTTACATATGATGGAAGCTATCACAGCTTATAAGGTGTAAAAAAACTAAAAAGAGGATCAGAATCTCACATTAAATTGTGAAAAAGTCTTAAAACATTAAAATATATGCATTTCCAATGTTTTCTTGAGGCTTCACAAAAGTGCACTTAAAACCTTCAACAAATTAGGGATAGAGGAAACATGTCTCAATATCATAAAGACCACATACTAAACACCCACAACTAATATCATTCTCAATGGGGAAAAACTAAGAGCCTTTCCTATACAGTAATAAGACAGAGATGTCCACTTTAACCATGGTTATTTAACAAAATACTTGAATTCCTAACCTCAGCTATCAGACAAGAAAAAGAAATAAAGTGCATATTAACCATCAAGGAAGAAGTCAAGTTTTCACTATTTGTAGATGACAGAATCCCTTATATAGAAAACCCAAGAACTCCACCAAAAAATTACTAGACATGAATTCAGCAAAGATGGATATAAATTCAATGTCCAAAAATGTTGCATTTCTATACACCAATAATGAAGCAGCAGAAAAAGAAATCAAGGAACTGATCCCATTTACAATTACACCAAAAAAACATAACATACCTAGGAATAAACCTAACCAAAGGGGTAAAAGATCTGTATGCTAAAAACTATAGAAGACTTATGAAATAAGTTGAATAGGACACACAAAAATGGAAAAAACATTTCATGCTCATGGATAGCAAGAAAAAATATTATTAAAGTGTTGAGACTCTCCAAAGCTATCTTCTCATTTGATGCAATCCTTATCAAAATACCACCAGCATTTTTCACATAGCTAGAACAAACAATATTAAATTTGGAATGACAACATTCAATAGTCTCTCAAGTTTTGCATCCCTCTCTCTCCCCTCAACTCTCTTTCCTTCTTCCCCTCCCCCTAGTCCTCCATTAGGTTTCCCCTGCTTTCCTGCCAGACCTATGAGTGCAAACATATGGTTTCTGTCCTTCTCTGCCTGGCTTACTTCGCTTAGCATGACACCCTCAAGGTCCATCCACTTTCCTACAAATGGCCAGATTTCATTCTTTCTCATTGCCATGTAGTACTCCATTGTGTATATATACCACAACTTCTTGATCCCCTCATCAGGTGATGGACATTTAGGCTTTTTCATGTTTTGGCTATTGTTGACATTGCTGCTATGAACATTGGGGTACATGTGCTTCTATGCATCAGCATTTCTGTATCCCTTGGGTAAATCCCTAGCAGTG
>NC_043706.1:56170583-56174932 GCF_006229205.1 Suricata suricatta
GTCCTCTTTGGAGAAGTGTCTGTTCATGTCTTCTGCCCATTTCTTCACTGGGTTATTTGTTTTGTGGGTGTGAAGTTTGGTGAGTTCCTTGTATATTTTAGATACTAGCCCTTTATCTGATATGTCATTTGCAACTATCTTTTCCCATTCTGTCGGTTGCCTATTAGTTTTCTTGATTGTTTCCTTTGCAGTGCAGAAGCTTTTTATCTTGATGAAGTCCAAGAGTTCAGTTTTGCTTTCATTTCTCTTGCCTGAACTGAGGGTTGAAGGGGAAGGGGGAGGGGGGAAAAGAGGTGGTGGTGATGGAGGAGGGCACTTATGGGGAAGAGCACTGGGTGTTGTATGGAAACCAATTTGACAGTAAACTATTTAAAAAATAAATAAATAAATAAACATCAAAAAAAGCATGATTATAAAAATAAATAACCACCATTTAAAAGAGGCCATTAAAATGAATCTGTTGTCTAAAAAATAAATAAATAAATAAATTTGAAATGACAAAAGACCCCAAATAGCCAAAGCCATCCTGAAAAAAGCAAAGCAAAGTTGGAAACCTCATGATTCTGGACTTCAAAGTCCAAAGTCCAAAGTACAGTATGGTAGGTACACAAAAACAGATATACACATCAATGGAACAAAATAGAGAACCCAGAAGTGGACCCAAAACTATATGGTCAGTGCATCTTAAACTAAGCAGGAAAGAATATCCAATGGGGAAAAAATGTCTTTTCAACAAATGGTGTTGTGAATACTAGACAGCAACATGCAGAAGAATGACCCCGGACCACTTTCTTACACCATACACAAAAGTAAACTCAAAATGGATGAAAGACTTAAATGTGAGACAGGAAACCATCAAAATGCTAGGGAAGAACACAGGCAGCAGCAACCTCTTTCACCTCAGCTGAAGTATCTTCTTACTAGGTATATCTCCAGTGGCAAAGGAAACACAAGTAAAAATGAACTATTCAGAGCTCGTCAAGATAAAAAGCTTTTGCTCAGCAAAGGAAACAATCAACACAACTAAATGACAGCCTGCAGAATGAAAGAAGATATTTGAAAATGACATATTAGATGATGGGTTATCCAAAATTTATAAAGACTTATCAAACTCAATACCCCAAAAGTAAATAATCCAGTTAAAAAATGGGCAGAAGACACATACAGACATTTTTTCAAAGAAGACAGACAGATGGCTAACAGACACATGAGAAGATGTACATTACTCATCATCATGGAAATACAAATCTAAACCATGATGAGATATCACCTCATACCTGTCACAAGAGTTAAAATTAACAACACAGGAAACAAAAAATATTGGTAAGAGTGTAGAGAAAGGGGAATCATCTTACACTGCTGATGGAAATGGATACTGGTGCAGCCAATCTGGAAAACAATATTGAGGTACCTCAAAAAGTTAAAAATAGAACTACCCTATGACCTAACAGTTGCAGCACTAGGTGTTTACCCCAAAATACAAAAATACTGATTCCAAGGGGCACATGCACCCTGATGTTTATAGTAGTAGCATTATCAATAATAACCAAACTATGGAAAAAGCCCAAATGTCCATTGACTGAAGAAAGGATAAAAGACTGATGAATATTTGTGTGTGCACATATATGTGTGTGTGTGTGTGTGTGTGTATACGTATACATATATATATTACTCAGGCATCACAAAGAATGCAATCTTTCCATTTGCAATGATATAGATGGAGCTAGAGTGTATTATGCTAAGTAAAATAAATCTCTAAGAGAAAGAGTGCCATATGATTTCACACTTATGTGGAATTTAAGAAACAAAACAGATGAACACAGGAGGAGGACAAAAAAAGACAGAGGGAAAGCAGACCATAAGAGACCCTTAATCATATAGAAAACAAACTGAGGGTTGATTGAGGAAGCTGGAGGGAGGAGGGTTAAATGGGTGATGGGTATTAAGGAAGGCACTTGGATTAGCCCTGGGTGTTACATGTAGGTGATAAATCACTAAATTCTACACCTGAAATAACTTTTGCTACATGTTAACTACCTACAGTTTAAATAAAAACTTAAAAAGTAGTAAAATGCAGACTGTTAAATAAAATTATGTTTTTCTTCTGACATGCCCCAAACCTCAACATAACCCCTATATTCGTATTGCATCCTTTGCTTCTTTGATTAATCTTTAATATATAAATTATTGTCCCTTGAATGGCCTCTCATATAATCATTTTTATTTTCTCTTCTTCAGTTTTAACTAGTCTAGCTCTGTCTAATGTGCATTGCATAGCATATGATTGAAGCAATTTCCCAATGGAACTTTTGTCAACTTTATTAGTTCCTGAATCTTTGGTAAGAATTTAAATTCTACTAGTAAGTTGGTTCCCTTTGTATTTATATTGAATCTCCTGCCAAGGAGAAGATTCATGATCCCTCAATTGGTGGGTAGCATTTACTTAAGAGGCATGTTTGAGTTGGGATTAATATTAAAAGTGAATGTTTTAATTTCCTATACAATTCTATAACTGCAGGATTTAGAAATTGTGCACTAAATAAGAAATATCCAGGGAAAGAAAGATCCCTTGTACTTACTTAACAGTAATAATATGCATTTTAAAAATTATACTTCTCAAGGCACTCGGATGGCTCAGTTGGTTAAGCATCCAGCTCTTGATCTCAGGTCATGATCTCATGCATTGTGGGATGCAGCCCTGCACTGGACTCTGCAGGGACATCATGGAGGCTGCTTGGGATTCTCTCTCTTCCCCTCTCTGTTTATTCTCTCTCTAAATAAATAAATAAAATTACACTCTTCTACTTTCCTTTTAGAAATATTAAAAAAAAACCCTTGCATCATGGCATTACTTAATTTCCCATCTTGCCAAAACGCATAGCAGAGAAGTGGAACTGTATTAAATTATATTTTTTCTTGATAATTGCTTTTATGGAGTTTAATTTTAAGCTAAAGTTTGGATAAATATTCTAATTCAGCATGGAATCAGAAATCTCTGAAATTCTTTAAAAGTCTTTATTATTGCTAATATAGCTAAATTGGTGAAGAATTCTCTAACATGAACATGCATGCCTTTTATAATGTTCCAGGAAATAATAGAAGTGAGTGAAAAAACTGACCACTCATCAGCCTAAATCAGATCATAATTAATAAATCACTGCATAAACTGAACTTTAAGAAATGCCTATGGGATTATTTATATTCAGATAATTTATTTCTCTCAAGAGCATCTATGGTTTCGATTAGGCTTATTAAAATACTGATTAACTATTCTGACCTCTGCTTATTTACCAACTGTATATTTCCTGAGGATCATTCTTTCCAGTTTTCAATTTTGTTATTAGAAAACTGAATAAAGTAAAAACAAATCCAACCTCCAATTATAGACACTGATTTACATAGTAGAGTCACTTTGTGCAAAGAATGAATAATGAAAAATATATCATGAACTCTATAAAACTCATAGCTGTGAAATAATTATAAAATATTTTCATTTTTTAATTTCTAATATAAGTATATTATAGTGAGAGAACATGATCTGTGTAAGTGCTTCTCAAACTTTAATGTATATATACATACAAGAATAAATTCTGAACAGACTGCTTATTTTTGAAACCATGCATAGTAATAGAAAGCTACATGTTGCTTCCCTAAAAAAGCTGTAACCAGATTCTCTATTATACTTAAAATGCTGAGAATTTCAATTGTGTTGTTAATGAAATACACAAATTAACAAATTTAATGCTTATTAAAATCTATTAATGTGTACGTTTAAAATTACAATTATTAAGATCTGTTAAATGTCACACAACTGGTTACTTTACCATTACAAGATAAACGTCTTATCTGGTCTTAAGCAAATTCTCTCCATTTTTCATGTTCTTTTAATTTTTCTCATTTGTATTACTTTGGTGTTTTAGAAGTAAATCATCCAAACTGTATATTTTTTAGACTACCTTCATCTTGGGCTTCATCATCAAATAGTTTGTACTGGGTAGTGGGCGGGGAAAGCCATAGCCTCAGAGTATGCTCACTTTTTAGCAATTTTCCCTGAACATTATTTTTTGCTCTGGGATTTTTAAGGGTGTTAAGAACATTACACAGGTGCTCCTAGCTCCCTACCAAATACAATTTTAGTGCCAGCTTATTAACAAAGATCTTTAACCTAATTTTTGTCTTTGTCATATATATGTATGTATATGTGTGTGTGTGTATACATACATGTACATATACATGAGCCCTGAGGCCAGGGCTCAAACTCACAAACTGCAAGATCATGACCTGAGCTGAAGTCGAATGCTTAACCAATTGAGCCATCCAGGTGCCCTAACAATTATATATATATATAT
>NC_043706.1:56175032-56212595 GCF_006229205.1 Suricata suricatta
TATATATATATATATATATATATATATATATATATATGGTTTATTTATTTATTTTTGTGAGGGAGAGCAGGGGAAGGGACAGACAGAGGTAGAGAATTTCAAGCAGGCTTTACCGTGGTCAGCACAGAGTCCAATGCAGGGCTTGAACTCCACAACCATGAGATCATGACTTGAGTCAAAATCAAGAGTCAGATGCTTAAGTGGCTGACCCCCTCAGGAGCCTCAGCAATTTTATATTTTTAACAATGCTTTGGTTGCTTCAGGAATTTCCTTTCTTGTTCAGTTTCTTATCCACTCTATTAGTTGGCAAGGGCTGACCTACCAAAGTAATACAGACTGGTTGGCTTAAAACACAGACATGTATTTTCTCACAATTCTGGAATCCAGTGTCTAAGATCAAGGTGTCCAGCAGGGTTGATTTCTTCTGAGGACCTTTCTCAATGGCTTGTAAATGTTTGCCTTCTGGTGTCTTAATGTGATTTTCCCTCAGTCTGTTTCATCATTTCTTATTCTTATAAGAATATCAGTCATAATGGACTAAGTCCCATTTCTATGACCTCCTTCTACATTAATTTTACCTTAATTAATTTTTAAATACCCTATCTCCAAATAAAGTCACATATGAAATTTGGAGACACAATTCATAATCCCTGCTTCTTACCTGTAAATCAAAAGAAGTCTAGCCATAGATAACAATTGGAAAAATGCTAGGAGTACACTCACATGAAGGAAAAGCATAGCCATGAATGCTGACGTAAAGCTAAACATTAAAATATGAAAAAAAATAATGCAGGTCTTAGAGACTAAAAGTTATTTTCAGAATCTTCACAGAAGTTTCCATTTTCAGACACTAGTATTATATATAAATCTCTTTCTTGGTCAACATTGTAGCTTTAAAATTATGGTTAATCATTAGGATTATACATTTTTTCTAATTTTCACTATGCAAGTCTTAAAAGTAGCAGTTTATGTTATAAAATTAACATAAAAAATTTAAAATTCCTCTGCATGATTTTGGTGAAAAACGATTATATGGGAAAAGCCAACTCCAAAGATTTGAAAATTCATGCAAAGGGTGGACAAATAGCCATTCTTATACTTCATGAAGAAGACAAAACTTTTTTTGAGTCTTCCCTACTGTTCTTTGTAATCATTAAGCATTTAATGTCTC
Source organism: Suricata suricatta (assembly GCF_006229205.1). NCBI lineage: Eukaryota > Metazoa > Chordata > Mammalia > Carnivora > Herpestidae > Suricata > Suricata suricatta. The sequence continues at coordinate 56,176,204 of NC_043706.1, forward strand.
ATCTTGGATAAATGGCTATGGAGACCACTCAGCTCAGAAGCCAGTTCTAGAAGCTAGGATTTCTGGCATCTCCTCCAATTAACTGTGTGACATTTCTACTTTATGAAAAATGTTGAGTTGAAATAAGATCTGCCACACCAAGTAGAGCAAGCAGATATAGATACATATAGATATAATTTTTATAAGAATTATTACTACATATATATTTATATATAATTCCAAAGCTATATCATTATAGTTGTATAGTATACAGGGGAAAAAAGTTAAAAAAAATAATTTCTGGACTGTATCATACCTGGATCCAACTATGCCTGAAATTAGAGTTATAAATGAACTTCTAGGTTTTATGAGCCCTAAAAACTCTAGATATGTTTTTAATGAAATTTGTTTAGTTTTTGGGTTCTTTAAATTGAAGTTGACCGGATCTCAATACAGTAGTTGTATGACTCAAAAACTGTGATGTAAAGGAGTGAGAACCAAGATAAGAGAAATTTGGACTAAAATTTTTATTTCTCTTGTGAGTTACAATCATATGAGAATATATTATCTTTTAATTGTTTAATGTCCAAAATGGCTTTAAAGAATGCATACTATCTAAAGACAGAAATCACATTCATAAGAATTATTACCAAGCTAATGAAATTTATACTTACTATTAACCATTTTAAATATTCTAATATCCAAAGAAATACTAGAGCATTATAATAGGACATAATGAAAACATGATGATCAGGAAAATATCTATGGAAATATGTTTTGCAAACCAATTCCTGATTTTAGCCTATTTGAACTGATCTAAATATAAAGTTTAATATTGTTAATGTGGTGATCTGAGCTCTCCTTCGCATTTGACAACTATAGCTCATGTAATATTTTCAGTCTTAGGACAATCATTTATCTGTGCTAAATAGCTCTGAATCAAAAGAATATATAGGGAATGGAAACAAGCTCTATGTGAGCCTACAGAATGCAGCATCAGCATGTCAGCTGTCTTAACTTCTTTATTGGTAATTCTTTTCTATGTAAAGCCTTTTTTTTTTTAATCCCTAATCACATTTAGTGAGCAAATAACTAGAAATAATCATTTAGGACTCCATTCATCAGAACATTATTATTTTACATCAGCTAAGCCTTTATGAGACCGATGAATTTCTTTGGGGAATAAATAGTGTTTACCATTTCTCTTTACTATTCGACTAATAGAACAATTTAGGTCTTTCTCAGTGCTAAAGCCCACAATGAACATTATGCGATTAGGAAATTTTAATGAACACATCATTATCTGAGCAATGAAACATTGAAAACCAGACACCAGAGAAGTCGTGTGTTTGAATCAACAAATAAAACAGTAGAGTTAAGATTTCAATGATGTGTTTAAACAACATGAAGTAGAACTATTTTAGATAAATTGCAAAATTGGAGTCTTTCTGAGAACATCAGTCTAGCATGTAGTTATGGATCTGAAATTGATTACATGAGGAGTTCCCCAGAAGATGATTTTTTAATTTAACAGAAATAAAGAGAGAGTAGTGTGTAATAGTAAGGGTATGCCATAGTAAGAGCTAAGGCTTTGGAATTCTTGATATAGAGATGACACAGAAATGAGTAATGGCTCAAGCAATTACCAGTTGTATGACTGTGATAAATGACATGTTACATTTATAAATATTCGTAACATTATTTCATCTATAATTTCAAAATTATGTTAGGGCTAAAATTGTAGGTCTCTTTTGAGAACAAATAGTAAATCAGAAAATGAAAAAATAAATATAAAATGTACTTATTTCAATGTTATGAGAATTAGGGTACTTTTAACTGCTAGTGATTTTTTTGGTGCTCTCTTTTTTATGTGTTGTGATTATTGTAATTTACATTATTAAGTGAAAAAGAGATAATGTTGAGATGGAAAAGTTAAATTCTTATCTCCATGTGCCCAAATTCTCTAATAGAAACTGCTTGCTAATCTTTATTAAAAATAGATACTTTAAAATATCTTATGGATTCTGCCAAAATGAAGACAATGCTATAATATATGACTTCTATATTTAAAATAATAATAATGAAAATATTATTTTATGAAGTAATGATTTGGGGATGAAAAGAGTGGGGAAAATGATAACTTACTGATTAAAAAGTGCCATCATTAAAGATATATTTTTATACTTTTAGAAGTGAAAATGTATTGGAGAATTTCAAGAAAAGATTTTGGCACTATTGTATCTAGCATGGTTTAAAAGTAATTTTTAAAAACTTGTTTTAAGAAACAGGGAGAACTAGTCAAAGAACCCTTTCACAATTAAAAAATTGTGAACAACTTTAAAATTGTGTATTTATTGGTGAGCACGTATACTCTGGATTTGGGATGGGCAGGGTTGCAGGGTAGTCTTCAAATATACTAAATATACTAAAACTAATAAGTAAAAATTTGATGAGAAACAGCATATGTACATAGTTTCAAAGTATTTCCCATTTAACTAGTTAAAGGGAAAGACAATGCCCTTGAGTGGGGAAATCTGATAGAAAGTGATCAAAGTTCATGTAAAAAATGGGATGAACCAACTACATGTACCTCCTAAAGGAATACTTTGAGAAGGACACAGCGTAACTAATACAGTGTTTTTGCCGAGAGTGTATAATCTGAATAAATGTGTGTGTGTGTGTGTGTGTGTGTGTGTGTGTGTGTGTGTGTGTGTGTGTTAGGTAAACCAAAATTGAGGTAGATTTTACAAAGTAAATGTCTTGTACTCATCCAAAAAAATAAAAGTCATGAAAGACAAAGCAAGGCTGATGACATAACTAAATGGCTTCTAGAAATAGATCCTGTAGAGGGAGACATGGAATGAATAAATTATTGAGAGGGTTTTATTGAGATAATTGATAAAATTTGACTAAAGCCTATGTATTTGAAAAAGTATTGAATGGAGTTTAATATCCAAATTAATAATATATTGCAATTAATAATTAAATATTCTCAATCTCTTGAAATCCAGAAGTATTAAGGGGTAAAGCACTACATGCCTACAAATTTTCCTCCTGGTTCAGAATAAAATGTGTATGCGTATATGCGTATAAATGTGTGTGTATTGGTTTTCATGTTGAGACACACTTCTGTTCCTGGGAAAGCACTGATATACAGGTACTCCCGTATACTGGTGGGAGTGAAAATTAGACTTCAGCAATAGGATTAAAAAGCTTACATAAAGTTACATTTATTTTGGGTTAGCAATTTTCCTCCTAGGAATTTATTCTAGGAAAGCTATCGTCAAAAAGACAAAGATGAACTAACTAGAACATTTTAGTAGGAAAAATTCTAAGTTGACCTACAATCAGGTGTAATCTCCTCCCCTTGAGCGTGGGTGAAACCTGTAACTTAATGAAATATTCTGTGATTATGTTAAGTTGCATGGCAATGGTGAGATTATCTGGAGTGAGCATAACATAATCAAGTGAGCTCTTTGAAAGCAGTTTTTTTGCTTGCTTGTTTGTTTTTTGACTGGTCATAGAAGAGGCAGAGAGACTCACAATGAGTGAAGAAAGCAAAACTAGTGAACATGAGAATTATGTGGTGAGAACCTAAGGGTAGAATCTAGGCACTAAAAATATTCCCTAGCTGACAGAAAAATGGGGCCTCAGTCCTACAACCACAAGGAAATGAATTCTGCCAAAAACCAGTGAATTGGAAAAGGATGTCAAGCCTCAGATAAGAACTGTAGCCCAGTATAGCTTTTTGATATCAAGTAACTGGAAACCATCCATATGACTAACTATAAAGACAAGGTAAGGAAAGTATGACATGGTATATGGTAATTAACTCTCATGGCTGTAAAGTCTATCTACAGACTAGTGAGAACTGTGTATAAAATTCTGTGTGTTGTGCATATTTTTAACATACATCCATATATTTTTATAATGCATATTGTTATGGGTTAAGTAGTTCCTCTCAAAAGAGATATTCGAAGGCCTTACCCCCAGTACCCCAGAATATAACTTTGTTTGGAAATAGGATCTTTGGCAGATATATTCAAGTTAAGATGAGGTCATTAAAAGGGGATCCAATCTAATATGACTGGTGTCCTTATGAAAAAGAGGAAATTTGGACGCAGAGAGAGACAAACTGAAGGAAGACCTATAGACAGGGAAGCCACCATCTAAAGCTGAAGAATGCCTGAGGCTACTAGCAGCTGTGGAGAAGTATGGAGGTTTCCTTCTCAGTTATCTGCAAAAGTCAACACGGCTAATGTCTTGCTTCTGGACTTCTAGCCTCCAAAAATGAGACAATAAATTTCTCGTGTTTAAGCCACACAGTTTGTGGTACTTAGTTATGGCAGCAAACAAATATGCATCTTTATATGCTCATGTTGATGGCACTGCAACAAAATTTAACAAGTGACTATTTCGCTTGCCAGGGATTTATTCTGTTGGGTTCTGAAAATGAAATTGTATTTGATCATGTTTGACCTATTAGTGTCATAATTTCATATCCTTCAGCCTTGTAATTCGTTTTATATGTTTTGCACTCAATTTTTGAAATATTCATAATAAATATGTATCTATTTTATAGCCAAATACATTAAATAATAATTGTAAAAATGATAACCCTCCTCAAATCAGCAAAAGTTTGGGGGTATTTATATTCTTATAGATGTTTAATAAAGATTAATAACTAACTTGTAAAGTCACTTCCTTTTTTTATATTCACTGTTATGCATTCAGTCTTTTCATAACTACCTTGTGACAATTCATAGTTTATGCATTATTTGCATATACCTCAGTCTTTAAACTGAAATATTAGATACAGACATGACTAAAAACAGCTGTTTTCTGTTTCTACTGGGGCAAAATAATCAATGGGGGATTAATATTGAATGGTCAGAATACGCACTTAAATTTTCTTATAAAACTTCAGTTCATTGTCTAATAAACTAATAAAAGCTCTCACTTGTGCAAAGAATATTCATCTCTGCACATGTTAATGTTGATTCAATGACTCAGTAAAAGGTAAAGACTTGCTAAAGAACATGTTAGTGGTGTCTAGTGAGAAAGACCGGCATCAGACTATGATAAAAATACATGGTTAGCGTTATGATGGAAAACTTGCATGAATTATGTGGAACTAACCAAGCAAAGGTGAGAAAATCTCCCCTGAGGAAGTGATTTGTAAGGTGCAGTCTTCTGATTCATTCAGGATACGTAGAATGAGCAGCAGAGGCTGGGGGTTGGGCTGTATAGAATGTTGATTAAAAATAGAACATATATCACTGGACAAAGTTCTGTGATCTCAGTTAAACACCCGAAAAATGGTTATGATGCCATCGTCTGTTAAATACATGATTTCTTTTGACATCAATCTTGATTTTTTAGAAATACATTTCAAATCTGCATTTTTTTTTGTCAAGAATAAATCTCATTAACTGCTCCACTCCAAATGGCCATCTCTGTCACTGCAGATTTATATAGGGACAGCTATACATTATTAACAAGCTATGAAAAGTCACTGGCTAAATGTCATCAAAGCTGAGATATAGCTGCACCTTGGGATTCATATACCAAACAGTTTAGTTTTAATCATCTCGGACCACAAGATGTCTTGACATTTGAGCAGCAACTTTTTTCTCTTTAACTTGCACTGGAATCAGACCTCTATTATCTCAGCCATAATTTTCAGTTTAAACTGTGATAGAAAGTTTTACCTTTTAAATTAAAAACGTGAAAAAAAATCGATCCATCAAAGACCTTATCATTCATTTAATCAGTGCTCACCTGCAGCTTTCTCCTTCCTTCCCCCCTTCCCAAAAAGAAATGAGCAAGGGCAGCTCTAAAATTCAAGCATCTTTAGAGCTGCCAGAAAGTTTTTGAACGAACTACATTTCTGTTACATTAATACCTACAAGAAATGACCTTAAGATAGGTGATTGATTTTGTTGCGGTATTTTTTATTTTGATAATAAGTAGTTTTCATACTTTAAAAATATGCATTTGAATCTTTTTCTGCTCATGGTCTAATAATATCCCCAGGACATCAATCTATCATGGCCACAAAATATCCAAATTAAAAATTTATTAACAATGGTTCACTTAAAATATTTAGTATATGATGTTATGGATTGAACTTTTATTAAGATCTATCATTTTGGATTCTTATCCTAGACCAGTCATGATAGCAATATAAAGAAAATATTATTTTTTAAGTTAATAATAAGCAGAAAAAATATTAAACAGATATACCAATAAAGAAATCATAGTCACCAACAAAATTCTATCAAATATGACTCGGATTTGAGGGGGCTGGATGGCTTAGTTGATTAAGCATCCAACTCTTGATTTCAGCTCAGCTCATGAGCTTGCGGATCTTGAGGTCAAGCCCCACATCAGGCTCTGCAATGACAGTGTAGAACCTGCTTGGGATTCCTTCTCTCTGCTCCCCTCCATTCATGATTCATGTTTTCTCTCTCAAAATAAATAAATAAACAAACAAACTTTAAATAAATAGATAGATAAAGATATATATATGTATGTGTGTATACATAAATAAAACAAGTTAATAAAAATGCATTGCATAACTTGTGGGAAAACATAGATGCCTCATCTCTTTTATAATTTTTTATGTATATAAAGCAACAAGCTATAGATAAGTAATTATTAGAAATAATTACCTTGTTCCTCTATTTCCAAATTACCAGGGCATAAAGGTATTTATATATAAGGTTTACTTTGCTTCTTGGGTAATTTCATGTTAAGACTGCAATACATAGAGGCACCTGGGTGGCTCAATCACTTAAGCATCCGACTTCAGCCCAGGTCATGATCTCATGGTTTGTGAGTTCGGACCCCACGTCGGGTTCTATGGTGACAGCCCAGACCTTGGAGTCTTCTTTGGATTCTCTTGGTGTCTCTTTCTCTCTCTGCCCCTTACCCCTCTCATGCTCGCTCATGCACGCACGCTCTCTCTCTCTCTCTCTCATAAATGAATATTTAAAACGTTAGAAAAAATGCAACACATAAATAATTATCACCTATCTATAAAATTTAAACATTCAATAAGAAGGAATAATCAGGGACTCAGTAGCCTGGAAATACCTAGATAAATAAGATATTCTCTGCAGAGAGGTTATAGAGGACTATAACTTCCCCATTCTATAGTACCCTGAAATAGTTGCTTGCTTTTCATAACTTAAACATTAAAAGAAGACTAATGGTTAAATTAATAGGTTACTTATAGGTCTCTATCAGTTGGCTTCTATTTTATTTTTTAAAGCATATCCTAAAGTCAGTTATAATTACTATAATAAATTTATATGTTGAAATGAAAGTAGGTGAAGGAGTATAAAACTGGCATATTGTTTCTTAACTGCTCTATGAATGTTGATGCTTAAAAGCATAATTTCACAGTTTTTTCATTATTTATTTATTTTGAGAGAGATATATAGAGAGAGTAAGCAGGGGAGGAGCAGAGAGAGAAGGAGAGAGAGAATTTCAAGCAGGCTCTATACTGTCAATGCAGAGGCAACTGCTTAACTGAGCCAGCCAGGTGCTCCACATTATTTTAATGAGAAGTGCCTGTGATTGTCTTTAGGTCTTTGATAGGTTGAAAGCACTACATTCATTTATGCTTCTTTCTCCTCCTTTATTTATTGAACAATATTCAAGTAATATCTGTCCATTGCCTATTAGTATGAGACAGAAGGCGGACGCTTAACCGACTGAGCCACCCAGCCACCCCAATTACTTGCATTTCTTATGACTATTAACCAAAAGTCAGATTTAGTTAGCTTATAGATTTTTACCCAGTTGAAATGCAAATAATTTCTGTTCAGTGGAAATAACTAACTTTAAAGGTTATTATTCATTGTTCTGCAGGACAGTGAGCAGATTTTTATCTAGTCCGCCATGTTATTCTCAAATGCCTGTGTTAAACTGCCCCATAAATATATCACTCCTCAAATGCTCTATGAACCAGTCTTAGTATCTTCCAGTTTCTTTCATAAATTAATACATCAAATAAAATATTGGACACTTGTTCATTTCATATTTCCTGACAAACCTACTTATACTTTTCAAAAATATAATTAGCACATACTAAGTACTTTATAGGTGTTATCAAATTTAATTCTTAAAATAACATGTGGAAACAGGTATTAATCTTGTTTTATAAATGAGAATAATTGCCCGTTATGAAGGTTAAGTAATTTGCCCAAGGTCACACAGTTGGTAAGTAATAGATTTGGATTAAGACTCAGGGAATTCTGACTTGAAAGCCTTTTGCTATACTCCCTTCACATCTTGAGAAAAAGTGCTCTACACATTTTCTGATACTGGCAGAGATTTCTTCCACCTAAATACACAACTACAAGGCAACAGCCCTTGTAACAGCCCAGGAAAGCAGCTCTTTACTTAGGAGAGTCAGATTTTCTTTAATTTTTAAAAGAGTAAACTAGAGCATGAATATATGATAATTTCCCCAAGGAAATAGCAGAATTGTTCTCTCTAAAGTTACTAATCTTCCTAAAAGTCCAAAATTCACACACAAAAAAAATGTAGCAGTAAATACATATATTTGCAAAACAAAAGAAAACATTTTGGGTAAACATCACGGGTATAGGGGAATTCTTTTAGTTCTTATTCTCCTTAAGTCATGTAAAAGTCTAAGTGAAGAAGTCTTTAACTGGATACTACTTCGTGTGGCAATACAATTAATTGGACAGTTAAATTTCTAAAAGGATAGGTAAGTGAATTGATCATTGTGAACTCAATTATGCAGCTTGATCAAATAAGCTCCAAGTCTCAGGATGCTTAAAATAACCAACACATATTTCTCGTTTATGAGATAAGTCCACCAAAGGTCAACCGTGGCTGCACTCCTTCATCAGTGTCCTTACTCTGGACCCAGTCTGATGGAGTAGGTATCATCAGGAGTGTCACCAATGACCATATAAGCAAAAGAAGTGAGAACTTCAATGTTTCACAGCAGCATTTAATCTCTCTTCCCCCAGAAAGACACATCATTTCTTGCCAGATTCATTAGCCAAAGATATTGATGCTGCTCCACCAATCATACCATATGTCTGAAAAAGCGAAGAACTAGAATATTTGGCAAAAATAACTAATGAGTACCACAACATAAAATGAAGTGTACACCTACACCTATATTTATTTATATAATCTCTACATATTACTATATCTATTTCTTTGTAAGTCTGTGAAACAATACACAGGAAAATTTTTGAATATATATGTATATACACACATATATATATGCATACATACCTTATTCCTATATCTACATATATATATATTGCTGAGAATGTATGAACAGGATCGAACAGTGGTAAAACATATTTGTAAAGTCTTCATAATTAACACACCAAATATTTTTTCTGAAACTTTGTTTTAATAATGTTCTGGCATTTATAAAGTATTACACTTGGGGTTTTCAAATAATTAGTAAATTTATAAATATGCCTCTTAAAATGGTGAAATAGTCTTTTTTTGGATAAAGGAAGAATAAACTGAGAAAAGTGAAAGGAAAGGAAGAGATGGCAAAAGCAAAACATAATTAAATTATAGTAAGTGCTTTGTGTAAGGGATTTATCCAAAATTCAATTTCAAGCTATTATAGTCTAAATCAAATTTAGCTTTACTTGGCTCAAAGAAGATGTTTTTCCCCTTTAGACTGTATTTCACGTTCCAGATTTTATATAAATTTAGACTCAGAGCAATAGCTTTAGTCACTATCAATATTGTCATTCTCTGCTGTTTGGATGTTTCAAAATTAGTATTCCAAAAGCACATTTATATTATCTTTAAAGGTCTTAAATTAATGAGTCTGTTAATTGTTACAGGCATCTAAAACAAATTTGGAAATCATTATTTTACTGACATAAGAAACACACTTTACGTCTTCATGCTTTAGTTTACCTAATTGTCACCTTTTATTTTCACTCCCAAGAACCCTTTTCTTTTTTGCTCATTTTGCGCTCAGTCCCTAATGTTCACAAGAAGCTATGCTGTTACTGCTTTTTAAAGATAGACCAGCAGTTTTTACGTACTTACCAACATTTCATACATTCAAGCCTTCCCTTTCTAAAGAGTAGACCTTAATTCCCTGACCTCTGACCCTATTCAGTTTCCTTTCACCATAGTTACTTCAAGTAATCTGTATTCACTACTTTCATTTAAAATTTTCCACTTATTCCCCCATCCATAACTACTTTTACCTGCAATGTTTAAATTAATTTAATAACTGAATCTAATGATTCCAAAAGTCAGGACTCTTTCTGAACCCCTGACTTCTTTTTCAGATTTGATGCAATAGATCAGTTACTTCTTCAAGTTCAGTTCTCTACTAGCTTCCCTGACTGCCATTATAATTTTACTATTTCCCCCCATTGTTTCCAAGTTCAATCACCCAACTCTTAAATGTTGTTGTTCCATTGTGCTCTAGGGTCTACTGTCTTTTTTTCTTTTCTACAAGTTCTTGCTGAGTAATAGCATTTCCAAAAATGTCATTTACACCAATCTGACAATGTTTCCAGACTTGTTTCTAGTTCCTGCTGCTCTCATTGAATTAGAACTACTTGTTTCATTGTCACTTAGGTATACCCTATGCATGGTCCACAGACACATCAAAACGAACTTATGTAACATCAAACTGTTGATCCTACCCTCTCCCCAACTTACTTCTATGAATTCAATAGGCTACATAAACTGCCTTTTTCCCCTTATTTCTCTCTGATTCATTAAGTCCTTTGAGAGTATCTGAAATATTTCTAAAACTTTTACCCAACTATGCCATATTTACTACTAATACCCTCTTCCTTAGAACACAGTATTTTCTAAATTTAATCTTGAGAGAGAAGCAGAGCACGAGCAGGGGAGAGGTGGAGAGAGAGAGGGAACAGAATCTGAAGCAGGATTCAGGCTCTAAGCTGTTAGTGCAGATTCCCAACGTGGGTCTTGACCTGAGCCAAAGTCAGGCCCTTAAGCCAATCCTATTGACCCAAGCCAACCAGTTGCCCAAGAACACATTGAACTTTTAAACTTTCCCCAGGTTTCTGTTCTTCCATTCTAATTTTCATCATCTACATTTTCTTTTTCAAATTCCTAGATTGTATTATGTCACTACCTTTCTTTTTTGGGGGACAAAAAAGATTTCTGAGGTTTCCCCTTTCATAAAACATCAGGGTTAAATTTCTTCTAGCACTCTAAACTGTAAACACAGTATGCCAGATTAGATAAGTCATCACCCATGGAAAGATCATGGCTGGAATAAAGATATTCTCACTTTAACTCCCATTCAACCTCACTTTGCAAAATGAAATGTATATATATTTAAGCTAAATTTATCATAAATTGTTTAGCATCAGAAGATAGCAGGCAGTATCTGTCACATACCGCTGCTGACTTGTTCCTAGGCATAATTGTTTTTTCTTAGCTCCTTCCCATATCCTATGTTTTCTATAGTAGGATGTTCATCAGATTAACATAGAGAATGTCTATACCTCAGTCTGGAGAGAGAAGGAGAGAGAAAGAGAGAGACCAAGACCCAGATCCAGACCCAGATACTGGTCATTTAATCCTATTCATGTACTACTTAAATCAGAATAGTGTTTTCTACAAATTAGAAAATTATTCCTGCCTCTTGTCTAGATCCTAAGATATAGCAATAATGAGATAGGACCTGGTGGCTGAACTGTAACTAGTGAGATATTATTAGAGAGGTTTATAGGTAGAAAAAAAAGATAAGCCCTAGCTAAGAAAAAATACAAATGTAACAATAAGGAAACCAGTGCTAAATATTATTTTGCAGCATGAGACATAGCTCAAAATTAAATTCCAAGAAAAGAGTCAGACAAGAAAAAAATTACAGAACGAATTTGAGGGCAGAATGGAAAAGAATGGAGACACAGTTTAGTATTCAGGGCAGAACCGATTCAAAAGTATTAAAAGACCAGTTTCTTTCATTGTGAAAAGTAAGTCCTGGACATGATCTTCTATTATTTGTTTCTTTTTCTTCGTATCTATTTCTACCTGCACTGGTTGATATTACTAACAGATTTGTAGATAATATTGCTGTGGGCATATAGATAAATTTTTTATTTTCCTTCCCTAGGTAAGTAACACACCTGACTCCATAAAAGCAAGAATAAATATTTGAAGTAATCAATAAGTACAGGATAGGAGAAAGAGCATTTGTTGGGGGACAAGGCACTGGCTATATCAGTGATACTACAGTGGAAGTGATTCTATCCCCTCAAGGAAAATCTGAATTTGCCGGGAACCATTTTAGGTTTTATCAACTGGAGAAATAGAAACAGAGATGCTGAAAAAATCCTATAATGCACAGGAAATTACTCTACAACAAAGAATTATCTGGCAGTAAATGCTATGATTATAGGCAATTCACCTAATTTTAAACTAAAATGGACATTTAATATTTTTCTTATGGGCTTGTAGGTGTTAAAGAAGATAACAAATTATAATACATTAAACTAATGATATTTACTGCAGCAATATTGAAAATAATAAGTTTTAAAGCCCACAACAAGTTTCAATTAAAAATAAACTTGTGATTCACAGGTGAATCAAAAATAAAATTTAAATAGTGTCACAGAGAGAGACAGAGCATGAGAGCGGGAGGGGCAGAGAGAGAAGGAGACACATAACTGGAAGCAGGCTCCAGGCTCTGAGCTGTTACCACAGAGCCTGACATGGGGCTCGAACCCATAAACGTGAGATCTGACCTGAGCTGAAGTCAAAGGCCTAACCGACTGAGCCACCCAGGCACCTCAGAAATATTAATAATTTTTTAAACTTTATAATCAAGTGTAGGTTCATATAATAAAAAAATGAATACCTTCGAGCAGAATCAAGTTAAATAAATAATGGATCCAAGGCAAGAAGTTTCAAAAGAAAGTTTTGTTGGAGACCAAATAATTAAACAATAAGGAGACACACAGACATTAATAGATAGTAGGGTTTAAAAAGAGTCACTTGTTAAAATATATGTGTTGTTACTCACAGTGACCAAGACAGACCCTACCTAAACATGTAACAACCTGATAAATTCAGATAGCTCCAGATCAAGTTATATACAAGAAGTGGCTGTCACTAAATGAAATCACTCAGGTAAAATTCTCTTGGCTTATGGTTTTCTTGGAGATAATTTTTTAAAAATTTTTAATGCTTTTTAAAAAATTTTATTTTTTAGAGACAGAGACAGAAAGTGAATGGGGGAGGGGCAGAGACCCAGAATCCAAAGCAGGCTCCAGGGTCTGAGTTGTCAGCATAGAGCTAGATGCGGGGTTCCAACACACCAACCATGAGATCATGACCTGAGTGAAGTTCAATGCCTAATTGACAGGGCCATCCAGGCACCCCTCTTGGAGATAATGTTTTAAAAGTTTCCTTGTCCTTTATTTTGATATTATGCTCATTTTTTCCCCTTCAGACAACTTTATTTATATTTTTCCCGAGTACTGAACGTTTTCAAATATTTAACCTCTTTTAACTTTAATATTATAAAGGGGTTCACTGATCACCAACTATAATACATAAAAAAAAGATCTACACTAAATTATGCTATTATAGAATTTCCAAATTCTGTGTAGAGGGGAAGATCCTAAACAAATGGAAAAAAATCCATGTTAAATAATTGAAACTAAGAATAACATCTGACTTGACAACATAACAATTCTATCAATATTATGAGGAAAATATTTCCTAAATTAGAAATGTTCTATCACAATATTATGAGGAAAACATTTCCCAAATTGGAAATGTTCTATCATGTGTGATGGTAAGGATATTCTTTGATGTCAAAGATTTAAAAAGAATTAAATCTCCCAAGGACCATCCCCACCTCGCCCACCAGATGCTAATGGAGGAAAGCCAAGAAAGAAAAACCAAGATCAGAAACTAGTCAATTTGGCCTCTGCGGTGTTTAAAAAAATAAATAAGTAAAAATTAAAAAAAAATGAACTGGTAGGTTAATAAGTAATTTAACATTGTATAAAATTTTGAGTGGATGATGAAGAATATGGAAATAATAACTGTGTGAACAGTAAATGTTCTTAACTCTGAATCTAAACTCTACTCATTTTAGTTTAATTGGAAAAAAATAAAACAAACTCTATTAGAAACATTAACCTATTAAAATGTTAAAACCAGAAACTGTTTTGTGTGGTAAACATAGGAAAGACAAGCTATAGAAAAGGAAAAAGCTAATTAAGAAAGGAAAGAGGCAACATATGAAGGAAGAGAGGAGCTCAAAAATAGGGCTGGATTTCTGAGTTTCTGAACAATAGGAGTAAAATTCTATCACAAACCAATGGGAGAGTTGTTAATCAACAGTATTCTTGGTATATTCTTTACAAAAGTTATATTACAAATTTATATTGTACCATACACCAAAATTAAATCCAAAAAGTTGAACTCATGTCTAAACAAAGAAATAAAACAGAATGAAACAGATGCGGAGATATTGTCCTTTTTTTTAAATGTGAAAAAGTTTTAGTTATAAAAAGCAATAGCAGATATCACAATGAAATGTCTAGCAGATTAGAAGAATCATTTCTTTAAAATGCATATAAGTAATAGAATAGAGAGGCTTTATTGTACCAAAAGAAGAAGATACCAGGCTTAATTAAAAGAATTAAAATGCATTGTGTTGGTGCATTAAAGTAAAATAAAAATATAGATATGAATATACATACAAATCATAACATTTTACGGAAAGACAAACAACAGGCAGAACCACAGAATGCTTACACACTTGCAACCACAAAGCTAGTTAGGGTCAGAGTATTAAACTCATTATCTTTTTGGTACAACTGAGTCACTTATGCACTAATCCATTGTCTCTGAAAACATAACTTCGCTCTGTGATGACTCTGCAAGAGGATCCATGAACCATGCATAAATAATAATTAGAGGTGGTTAAAAAACATGTAGTTTAGTTAAATTCATCCCAGGCAGGATTTGGAATGGGAAGAATGCTTTGGACCAAGATAAAGATAGAAGAAAAATAAATTGATTACATTAAGAGAATTAAACAAGCCATTCCATGTGAATGCATGAAGCTAGAAGTACTTCTTTAGTGTCTCCTGTTCTAATAACCAAGATGATAAATTAAGTAGCTTTAAATCTATAGTTTCACCTAACATCAGCTAGGACTGACAAACAGCATTATCTCATCCGCTGGTAGACAATGTGAGCAAGCTTTACCTACCTGTTACTTATACTTCTCTCATTGCCTCTTGCTATTATGCAGAAGTCGGTAGTGGCATAGATTAGGTAGGATTAAATAAAAAGACATAGGAAACTGTTTTAAAGTATACAATAAATGTGACAAATATGTGAGAGTGAAAAACAAATAAAACCTTCCAAAACGGGAAAGGAGAACTAAGGTTATGGAAAGCTCATAGAAACAATGCAGTTAACAGGTTTACAATATAGAATCAAAGTTGCATATTTTAAAATAGTAATGAGGTCTTTTGGACTGGGTAGTAAGGAGGGGAGACTATGACTTTCTTTTTCTCTTCCTTCTATCAAATTGTCAGGGTTTTATGCAGAAACTCACTACAATAAAACAAAGACAAGATGGAGTTCTTCCTCTCACAGCTCTGGATTTATATTCCATATGTACCGGCTGTGAGCTCTCACAGCCTAGAAGTAAGCTCTGTGAATAGTACTTAAACAGAAAACTAATCATAGGTACAGCCACTATTACTTTTCTGATGAAATGTTACCAAGTATGATCATTCAAGAGTTATTTCATTTTCTTGGGTATCTCTTATGTATACAGAAGGTGTACGTGCTATTACATTTCTACTTGTTTTCCTGCTATTGATCTTTTATAATGAGGGGTCTCAGCCAGGAACCTCAAAGAATAGAAGGAAAATTATATTACTCCCTTAAGCCATACATGGGATTGTAACTTCTCTATGAGTGAAGATTGTTTTAGGTTCACTCTACATTCTCCTATGTGTTTGATTATTTCACACATTATGTTTTTGTAACATTATTAAATGAGTGAGTGAACAAATGAAAAGAATATTACAAGCCAACATTTAGTTCCATGCCACGGCTATCTTTACCATGTTACATGAATCATGCCAGACACCGGGGATATAAAAAATAATAACATATGTCCCCTGCCCTCAAGTTAATTAAATGAGAATTCCACAATATCATCTAAATTAGTGTTTAAAACGTGGACTCCTTCTACGTCAACATAGCCTCCATGGATTTACTTACTTTGCTTCATTTCTTAGAGAACAAAGTAAATGAATTGGTTTATTTAAATTTGAAACGTATGTAAGTGAAACTTCCCAAATAAGGTTAAAACTAGTAGCAGTAAAAATGGAAGTTTAGGTATCTCCTGTGTAGCAATCTAATCTTATTTATTAGTTTAAAATGCTGGGAGTAGCAAAGGGCCATAAGAACCCTGAATGGGTATGATATATACAGAATATTATTTATACATGAAAAAAACAAACCACCCTGAACTTCACCAGTAGATATAAAGAGAGGAAACAGAGATTGAGAGGTGTGTGTGTGGGGGCGGGGGTGATGATTTCAGAGAAAGAAAATGTGGGGAATGAAAGTCCGATGGTTGAGAATGTGTAAGAGTTTTGTGGAATCCATTGACCAGTGCTCTGAGTGGAGAACTGGGAGGAGGAGAAAGAGGTTTTGAAAAGTGATTGTGTGTGTAATGAAATGAATCTCCTCTAATGTTCTTTAAGAGACACAATTAAGGGTTGCAATTTCTTTTTAATTATGTACGAGCACTGGTCCATGCTTTAATAAATGCAAATCTCTGCAGAGTCTTGGTCATTTGGGCCTTGGGATTTGTAAAGGTTACTGTTATTTTATTTGTTTTTAAAATGTCATTTACTTTGGTTTTGCTCCTTTTCATGATGCTGAGATTGGGAGTGCGAAATACGTTCAATATCACAATTGCACATTAGTAGTGAAAAATAATACTTCCACAAGATGGTCAGATTCATGAAATGGTAATCTTGTATTTGATTTTGCACATGGACCAAGACAGCCTTAACATTCCCCTCAGTTGGGTTAAACTTTACACAGATTTCTTCCTAACTCTAGGTCCCTGGCCTCCCTTTCCTTAAAGCATGGATTTTAGTACACTTGTAATTATAAATTCTATTCCTCCGCCCCTTTCAGTGATGTAAGTTTGTTTAAAGTCCCTTGTCAGTTTGACAGTCCAGGATTGTCTTTCTCAAGCACCTGGGAACCTTTGAATGGTAATCATCCAGGAAGACAGTGCCCTGTCTCCTGGTCTCTGTGGGAGAGTGGCAGCCTAACCGCAGTGGGTATCTCGCTCCAACTCATAAAACTACCTCATGTCACAGAGAAAATTTACCTTTTCTTTGGGTAAAGCCAATTAACAAATACATACAGGTCTGGAATTTCCATCACCCCAGCTGCTAAAACATCTGTTCTTAATTTCCGTGGAGTTGTCCAGTACAACTGTGCCAAAGAAAAAATAAAAGTCCAATAGTAATGGAAAGTTACAGACATACCTGTGTTATGTATGACCTTTTTGCTATTATTGCATCACTCATTGTTTACACTTCAAAATATAGGTATGAAAATCTTTGCATTCCTTGTTTCTCGACATCAAATTTAGTATCTTCTGAGCCACCAGCTGACCATCTGGCAAGAAATTCAATATTGCTTGTTCTAGGGACTAGCCCTTCTCCCCTTCCATGAGCCCCTCCAAGAATCTTGGCCTTGGTGGCGTCAAAAAACTGGCTAAGGACATAAAAACATGTTACAGAGGTGATACTAGACTTTTATTCCCAGAGCTCAGGTCTATGTGATTCTTTTCCCTCGTCAGGAGTTATTGCCTCTGGCATATCAAGGGCTACTTTGCCCAGTAGTTTTTCTCCTTCCTCTGTCCATCCTCCTTTCCCAAATGATCAGTAAAAGGAAGATCCCGGACTCTGTCAGTAGGATTCCTTTCTCCACCAGTATTTGGTGTTGCTCAGAATTTACCTGAAGACTATTATTTCCTTGTCCCCAAATAAAAAAAACAAAAAACAAAACAACACACACACACACACACACACACACACACACACACACACACCAAAAAAAAAAAAAAACCCTCTCCTCTGTCTTCATTATTTTTTCAGGGCTTCAAACACCTCCTTAGATTTATTCTTTTCAGTTTTAGAACTCTAAAGAAATCTATGTCCTTCCCTGAAGGAGGGCTAAGGAAGATACAGGGTAGACTATCCTCTTGAAACAGGGTGCTGGTTTTTTCCCCCCAGATATGTGAAAAGAGTTCTATTTTGGTTAATCCTTTATCTTTAGTTCACTCTGCAAACAGATTTTATATTTTAGAAATAAGAACAACCATAAATGTACATTTGATATTTACGTGGTAAACATCACCTTAAGATTTCTCAGATACTGTATCATGATCATAACTGGAAACTTTAACAAAAAGTAAGTTTAAAAGAGTAGGCCATTTACTACATTAGACTATGGATACTAGTATAATAATAGAAACGCTTTAGGATGACCTTTATATTTGTGTACTTAAATTAACATGCAGATATCCACCAAGGAAAAACGACATATCCTTAAATTAAGGGCATTTTACTGAATCCTTAAAAAGAAAGTAAATAAGTATGGTGTGTTGTTACTGAACTACTCTGTATTTAGATTATATCTAGATCTCTTTGAAGAAAAGCCATTTGGTAGCCTTATCTTCCAGAGGTTTTTCAAATATATATGTTAGGTTTTGTTAGATTTTGCCTTTGAACAATCCTCTCTCTGTAACTGGTACTCTGGTCCCTGTTTGTCCATTCCCTGGCCTATGCCCCTTTTAAAAATCATCTTACTCAGCAGAATGCAACAGTATACACAGATGGCAACTTTCCATGACTCATTTGCATTTGCCCATCACACAGGAAGGCAGTGCCTTCTCCCTCTCTCCCTCCCTCCCTCCCTCCCTCCCTCCCCCCCCCTCTCTCTCTCCGTACAAATATACATGATCTGAGTTCTCTTTTTTTTCTGTCATGCACTTTGTATGGCTCAATGACTTTGAAAACTAAACTTTCTTCCTCTTTCCCCAGACTAGGATTCTAATTTAGGTATAATGGGATCTGAATCTCCCTCAAGCCTTTTAAAATATTCAAGGGAGGCATAAAAGAAATAGGAGAGAGACATTCACTTTTTATTACTCTGTATGATGAGGATATTGTATTGCACACATACTAATGTAAATTCCTCTAAAATATATAATTTCCACCCTTTTATTCTCTCATTGTTCCCTTTCCACAATCAATTTGGATTCCTGAGACCTTACACAACTGAACTAAATGGCTTCTCTGAAGCTGATGTGCCTTGGTCTTTTGAATTCAGTAACTGCGCACTAGATAGAAGCTATAAGTAATAAATTTCACTTTGTGACTCTTCCTGACAACAAGAAAAAAACATTAATTTAACTTCTCTGGTTAAACTTGAACCAAGGCCTGAAAATAGATAAGTGACTCAAGCTATTTTCTTTACTCCTTCTGCCCTGTAACCCTCCCAGGGAATGAAATATTGCAAGTATCCTAAAGCTTAGTTGAAAGAAGAGCTTTCATATTTAGAAAAAGTTACAGATATATGGCATTAAAATTTAGCAATATCCATTTCTACTTCTGCAGGGCTTCTATCTCTCCCTAAATTTAGCCTGGCTCCTCTTAAAGCTATATTGGAGGAAGTATTTTAACTTTAGAATCAATTTCATCCTCCCTTTTATAATTCAAAAATATAGAATATGTTTTTCAATCATTTCTGCAAAACCAAACTTAAACTGCAGGATTTCAGATTTAAGATATTATTTTATACATCCTATCCTAATAGATTCCTGTAGTCTCTTGTTGGCTACTACTCAGGTAAATATGGCCCAGGCATCCCAGAGCAAAGAAGTCACTAAAACAAAGACATATAGGAAATGGAAGATATAGATTATTCATGTTGATCATAGGTAAAGCACAGTATAATTGAGTAATGATAATACCAACTCTATCATGTGAACAGATGCTAAGAAGCAACATGTTCAATTACTATAGGAATACATTATCTTATTCTCTGTCCCTAATAAAATTTCCTGGTGCCACAATTCAAAATGTCTTGAAACTTTGATATACTGCTGCCAGGAGCTACAGAAGTTTTAACAGTCACTGTCTAATTCTTTTGCCTCCAACAAAAAAATACTTTTGCTGATAATTAGAGTGAGTTAATCTTATACCTACTCACACTATTCATAATAAAGCTCTCTCTTCAGGATCTTTAAAAATAAACTGACATCTCCTTATGATATTTGCTGATAACTTCAGAAATAATTATAGGTGACACTTTTTATGCCAATTTAATATTGATGCTGGTGTTAGTGATGCCTACTAGAGCATATCTTGATGTCAATGCTGGAAAGCACACTTATGCAATACTATAAACAATAATCAACTTAGGTTAAAATAACAGCTAAATAGAGACCTTTATCCTAGTACAAAAATTCATTTGTTTTTAATACAATTGGCCTATAAATTAAGTAATGCATATATGTTCTAAATCTTACAATAATGTAAGGACTTAACTGTGGTAAGATTGAACCAATAGGAAAACAATGATGCAGCCAACAGATTTCAAAGACCAAAAAAATTATTAAAAAAATATACTGATGGCATTTTTGACTGGTGATGCAGAAGAATGTCCTATAAAAGTTGAGTAGAGGCTTATGAACTTCAATAAACATTTAAAATCTATTCTCAGAGGTAGCATGCATTTACCCATCTCTTTTATTGGCAAAGGGGAGTAAAAGTGCAAATATCCTTAAGAAGCTTGACTTTTTTTTTTTTTTTTTAGCAGAGAGCAACTGATACATCATGCAGAATTGTTCAATAGGTGCTCGTAGAAGACTAAATGTCCCAATTTCTTTGAGACTTAATATTTCAAATTGGCAAAGTGTGCCCAATTTTTTCCCCATATGTGATGGGAAGAAATTTAAGGACTTTATTTAATAAGTTCAAGTTGTCTGCTTATACAGAGCAAGCACTACTACTTCCAGTAAAATGAAAGTCCTCTATCCTAAGGAGCAGCCCTGAATCAGTTCATGGAGTTTCTTAAAGCAAAAGGAGTTTCAAGATGTAGGATCAACTTGATTCCAAATTCCTGGTTTCATATTTACTGTAATCTTTAATATGAAAAATCATGGTTAATTACCTAAGGAATAGAAAGTTACTGGTTAATACTGTTCTTTCTTGCCTCCACAGAAGATTCTTATTTTTTTTAATTTGTTATGTCACTACCTTTATGATGAACGCACATGTGTACATGTGTGTGTACATATACACATGACTATTCTGTAAAAAAAAATCTTGAAGAAAGCAATGTGCTAAGTTTCAGTACCCTTTCCCACAGGCCATCTCTACATATGCTTGCTTTACTGTGGGATTTTCTTCACTTTTATTCTCAATTATTTTCTGCGTTGATGACACTCTAGCTCCTGATCTTACATGATGCTCAAATTGTCAATAACCTACTTATCTTCACACATGTCAAATTCAACATGTCCAAAAATACTTTTGTTTTCTTCCCAAGAAAATCCCAAAAGTATATAATGAGTTTTAATTAGTAACTACATTTTTTAGTAATGTAGAGTTAAATTTTAAATACTTTTTGACTCATTTTCCTTAAATTCTAAATTTCAGCCATGTTTTTAGTCATGTATAGTCTACATTCACAATGTCTTGAACTTCTATTCCTTTTTACATTCTCACTCCAGTTACCTCTAGTTATATATTATCTGGAAATGCTCACTAATATCACAGTACTTCATTAGTATCTTCCTTGACTTCAATTCTTATTAAAGGCTGTGACAAAATAAATACTCCCAAACTGGCATTTTGATCATATTCCCATGAGCAGAATCTTTTTTAGACTCCCACTGTTATGGAATTAATTATGAATCCTTAACCTCCTCAATTTACTAAGATGTTATGAAGAACTTTTACTCATGTTAGGAAGACTATATTTTATATGTATACACACACATGAACACACATAAATACTTAATAAATGATTATTTAATTTTATCTACATTTCTGACTTCGCTTTTTTAAATGATTTAAATTTGAATTTTTAATACTTTTCATTATGAATAATTTTAACAAAGAAAAGTTGAAAAATAGCATAATACATACCAGTAAATCCACTGCAAGATTCCATATTCTTTGACATCTTATTAGATATCTTTGTGTATGTTCATGTTTGAATATATGTTTTTTAAAAATTAGTTGGAGACATTATAACACTTTATTCTCAAATGCTCTGGTAAACATCTCTTTAAAATCAGGATATTCTGCTTATCATCTCTAAGAATATTAATATAATCTTATTCATAAGAATATCAATCATAAGTCTTAAATATTAGCTAACATGTGGGTCTTATTCGGTCCTTCCCAATGATTCTTTTAATGTATTTCACAACTATTTATGGTTTGATTTAGTTTTATTTTTTAACCAAGATATAATAAATTTTCCTGTACTGCATTTGGTTACTAGAAATGCTTTATCTTGGGGTACCTGGGTGGTTCAGCTGGTTAAGTGTCCAACTCTTAATTTTGGCTCAGGCCACGATCTCATGGTTTGTGAGACTGAGCCCTGCAATGTGCTCTGTGATGAGTGTGGAGCCTGCTTGGAATTCTCTCTCCCTCTCTCTCTGCCCTTCCCCCACTCTCTCCCTCTCTCAGAATAAATATTTAAAAAAATGTTTTCTCTCCTTTCATATCAAAGGGCCTTACTTTAAAAAAAGAAGTCTATCAATTGTTTCATAAAATATATATTATTATGCAATTACCAATTGTTAACATAGTTTTTCTAAACTCTGTATTTCTGCTAAATTGAAACTTAAATCTAAAGGTCAAATTAAATCATGTTAACCATTTTTGGTAAAAATATTCATGAGTCCTTTATATAGTATCGCATCAAGAAGCATATGTCAGGTCTTACAAATAATGTTAAATTTGACTGATTGTTTAGGATGATGATTTCCAGATATTTTTCTTGTAGAGTGTATTTGTTACTCCTGTCCTAATTAGAAAATATGCAGTCATCTATACTTTTACAGTGATGGAAAAACATTTCTCCTAAAGGTTTTAATATCTACTGGGGGAATCTTCAAAAATCAGGTGTTTAAAAATTAGAAGTTGGAAATTCATAATTTTTCCAATTGTCACTTTCTTTTGTTTCTTTAATATTTTTTATTTACTTATTTTATTTTTTAAAAATTTCTCTAATGTTTTATTTATTTTTGAGAGAGAGACACACAGTGTGAGCAGGGGAGGGTCAGAGAGAGAGGGAGACACAGAACCTGAAGACAGGCTCCAGGCTCTGAGCTAGCTGTCAGCACAGAGCCCGACACGGGGCTCAAACCCACTAACCATGAGATCATGACCCGAGCTGAAGCCCAACGCTTAACCGACTGAGCCACCCAGGCGCCTTCCAATTGTCACTTTCATACACTACAGAATTATTTTTTTCTTCACCAACTAGGGAAGAATTACAATTTCTCTTATAAAGCCAAAGTAAATGATTATATCCTTTTAATTGCCAATATTAAGAGTAAGGAGTTGAGGGACGCCTGGGTGGCTTAGTTGGTTAAGCATCCAGCTTTGGCCGAGGTCATGATCTCAGGGTTCCAGAGTTCCAGCCCTGTGTTGGGTTCTGTGCTGACAGGTCGAGCCTGGAGCCTGCTTCAGTTTCTGTGATCCCTTCCCTGTCTCTCTGTCCCTCCCCCACTTGCTTTCTCTCTCTCTCTCTCTCAAAAATGAATGAACATTCAAATTATTTTAAAAAATAAGGAGTTAAATAATCATTTCTAATGACAATAAATAAAATTTTTCTCTCACTTTTTTTGAGGTAACACTAAGAAGTTATGGATTTCTCTGTTATTTGATGATCACTTGGTCATTATTCTTTCTGATCTCACATAATGTCATTTTTCACAACTGGTCACTCAGGGTAGGTCTTATGTCCTTTCAATACATCTCTGTTAGCTTTTGGGTATCAAAAAGAAATCTGATCTTCATGTACCAAAATATATGCCACTAAATACATGCTATAGGAATACTGTGTTAAAACTCACTTTAAATAATTCTTTTCCCTATGTAGTATTCTTATGAACTATATGCAAACTAATTTGCTTAGCTTGTTTTTAATTTTACATTTTTATAAATATTTCTTGTTTTCATGTCATGACTATTATACATTTAACATGAAACCATGTTTATATATTTACAATCTATTTAATAAGTTCAAAAGTTACCCTTTCATTCCTATCCCCTTCTTCCCAACCCCCTCCCCTAGCTACTCTTCCTCTGAGATGAGATTTTCCTCTTTATTAGTTTCCGGTTTATCTCGCCAGTGTACTTAAAAAAAGAAAAAAAAATCCTGCATAGCTTTCCTTTGGCACTTTATCTTTGTAAGTAGCTTACATACTAGGAATTATTCCAGGTAAACAAGAATTTTTCCATGCTTTTTAAAAAAAATTTTTAAATATTTTTATTTTTGAGGGAGAAGAGAGCGCACAAGTGGAGGAGGAATAGAGAGAGAAGGAGGCAGAATCTGAAGCAGGTTCCAGGCTCTGAGCTATCAGTCCAGAGCCCAACACGGGGCTCAAACTCAAAAGCTATGAGATCATGACCTGAGTCGATCTGAGCCAACCAGTCACCCCTTCCCATGCATTTTATAAATGTCTTCTTAGTACACCTTTATGTAGATGCTTCATCATTATTTTCCTGTCAGGTCAACTATTAGTGGATATTTTGGATTGTTTCTAACATCTTGATGTTATATGTAACACTCTAGGGAATAGCCAAATGCATATATTATTTCTATTTGTTGAAATATATTTTAAGATAGAGTCCTAAAAGTGCAGTTGGGGTGCAGTGGTTAAGTGCCTATGTAATGTAATTATACTGTAATTATACCAAATTGCCCATGATATGGCTAAATCATTCTCACACCCTAATGTGAGAATTACAGCTTTGACAACTAAATATGTTGTTATTACTTTGGTTATTTACTGAAACTTTAAAATGGTATCAAAATACCATTTTTCACTTAATTATATTTCCTTTAATATGAGTGAGATAAGTATTTTTCCATGGAGTTAGTGGCTATTTGTCTTTCTTTTTCTAGAAATCTGTATGTGGGTATCTTGGCTATTTTTCTCCCCCCAAGGTTTTTATCATTTTCTTTTTACTTGCTAAGAGTTCTTTAAAAGTTATGGAGATTAGCTCCTTGCCTTATTTTCTCTCTGTGGGTAATTTCTAACTTTATTCTTATCTCTTTCACAATAGCTATCCTCCTTTGCAGGCCCAATTATTCCACAGAAAAAAGTAAATTAGATTCCATACATGTGAAAACAAGAATTTTTTTGTGTGCATTACAATGAGGGGTATATAATATATATTTTAACCTAGATGACATTAAATAAAATTCTATTCAATATGCAAAAGAGGTCCAAATGGAGTTTGGTATGAGTATTTGTGTGTGCTAGAGTCAAGGTAACTGAAAGAGAAAGTAGCAGCCTAAAAACGCAAGGAAAACAGAAGGATAGGCCTATAAGCGCAGAAGAGGGGAGCCTACCTCCAGAATGTCAACGTGAGCTGTTGATGCATGAAGCAATCTGAACTGGTGAGAAGTATAACAAAAACAACTATTCCATGTTCCAGAGGCAGGCATACAGCAAATGAACAAACATTTTCCAGGAATACTTACTGAGTTTCATAAGAACATGAAGGCCTGTGCCACCTGAGCTAGAACCCACTAACTGCAGCTCCTAGCTCAGTGAGGTGGAATCCCACTTTGGGTGGGTGTGGAGAAGGAGGAGAAGCTCCCTCTGCCCTCACCTCAAGAGACACAGTATCTCAGGGTGAGGGGAGACCGCCAGCATTTCTCTCCCTCTTCATCATTGAGTTGCAGAGGCTAAATTCTGGGATTGTGACTGAAAGGTCAACTCCACTCTCACTCAGGGGGCAGAGTTCCACCTCTGACTAGAGGAGGCCAAGAATACCAGGAGCCAGTTATTCCTAATCCCTGCTTGCCTACAGATGGAGGAGGGTCCACATTCAGAGGAAACTAGAGGTCACCACATCAGGGTGTGAAACTGTTGCTTAGAGGTTTTGCCCAGGAGGAGAGGCAGTGCATAAAACAGGGCTGCTACACTCCTTAAGGAACTTATTTTATTTGAAACAATATGGATGAGTTCAACCCTAAAGGAAATTTTGAAAATAGTGGAGATTTTAGGAGGCTGGTATATTTAGGAAAGTAATAGACCTAAACTTAGGACAGTTAGTTTACTAGAGAAAAACAGAAAAAGAGGCAGCTAACAAAAATACTGGGTGGGGGGATGGAAAGAGAGAGGGGGTTGGGTATGGGGGGAATGTTCAGAGTAACCCTCAGAAACTAGCTTCAAAAATAGCTACGTTAGGTATTGGCATAAGAATTTGTATCAGAATAATCCTCTTGCAGATAAATTTTTTATAATCTGAAAATATAAAATATAACTGAAGGCACTGGAGAGGGCAAAAAAAAAAAAAACAAGCAGAAACTGGAGGAGATTCAACCTTACAAGAAATTAATTGCACTGAACACAATTTGTTACTGAATTTCTACTGACTGAGGATGAAACATAGTGCCTCATGCTTACATGTATATGGGTGGCTAGAGATCGAGTGTAAAGCTGCAACCCCATTGGCTTGACAAATCAGAGGACAGAGTGACAATAACTGAAAGAATAACTGGACAGTGGGGGAGGGGGCAAATACTAGTTAAAAGAGTGTCACAAGATGGGAGTCCAAAAATCTGAATTTGTTTGAAATCTTCACCCAGGTCCTTGAATAACCCATGAACAGTTGATGCACAGGGGAGACTCCAAGGATCCCAAGGGATGGTAGTTGCTATAAAGTTAAAGATACTCAACTGAGACTTTACTATTGCCCACTGTAGGGGAGACTGAGCTTAGGGATTTAATCCTGCAAACTGTCTTCTCTGTAGAGAAGTCAAAATTTCTCCGGAAAAAGACTCAACAACACATCCACCACAATGTCTGGTATACAAAAACGTTTTCATATACACGTGAAGAAAAACAAGACATTTTAACCTGTATATTAATTTTGCCTCTATCCCTCAAAGGTTTTAGCTAGTCTTAATTAACAAAGAACTCAAAGCAGCCAATATTAAAACATCCAAATAGTTAAAGGAAAATGTGGCTATGATGAATTAACAGATAGGAAGTATTAGCAGGGAAATAGAAATTATATACAGTAACAAAAGGAAATTTTGGACCTAAATATTATACTAAATTAAAAATTTACTGGATGTGCTTCATTTGAATAAGGCAAAAGAAACTGGATTCAGTCACTAGATAAACAGAAAAGGAAAGGCAAAAAGATATACTCAATAAAATAAATGAAATATTAAAAATCTTCAACCAAAAAATAAATACATATAAATAGAGAAGAGGATGAAAAGGAGATTAAAACCGGAGGCGATGCATAAAAATTAATAACCACAGGTAGACCCAAACCCAGCCATAAAGTTTGGAACCTCAAAATGGATAAAAATGGAGCCAAAGTATATAGCCTAATAAAGATCTGTAATTTAAATATAAATACACAGATAAGTTACAACAAAAAGAAAAGGATGGAAAAATACATAAATACAAGCAAGAAGCATAAGAAATCCAACGTTGATATATTCATGTCAGACAAAAAAGTTCAGGAGAATGAATATTACTAGAGATAAAAAAGCAATTTCCAAATGATGAAATAAGCAAAATATGAGAAAGACATAATGATCCTAAATACAAATGTAACCTCCAGTTCCATCCACATTGCTACAAATAGCCAGATTTCATTCTTTCTCATTGCCAAGTAGTATTCCATTGTCTATATAAACCACATCTTCTTGATCCATTCATCATTGAAGAATCCACTTGGGATGAACACTGGGTGTTGTATGGAAACAAATTTGACAATAAATTATATTAAAAAAATAAAAAATAGATGATAAAAGAAAATAAAATATACATAAAGTAGAGAAATAAATAACTGGAGATTTTAGTTTCTTTTTAGGGATTTGATACACAATCTTGAAAATACAATAATGACATTAAAAGATGTAAATTAAGTTTTCAAGCACCTAGATCTAATTTACATAAAAATATACACTCAATAACTTCAGAATATAACTTTTTCTGAAGTACATATGAAACATAAACCAAAGAAAACAACATGCTGCGCTATTGAGTGTGTCTCAGTAAATGTAAGAGATTAGAATCTTATAGACATTCTCTGAAACAATAAATTCAAAAGAAAATAATTAAAACAATATATTGAATGAAATCACACATATTTGGAAATTAAGCAATGAACTTCTAAATCATTTAAGAATCAAATATAAAAATCACAAGGGAATTAGGCAATGCTCTTAATACAAATACTAAATATACAAGCAACTGCTAAATCTTTTTTTAAAATGGGGAGATAAATGAATGGCTAAAGAAGATATACAATAAAATATTACTCAGCTATATAAAAAATGGAATCTTCCATTTGCAACACCATGTATAGATCTACATAGTGAAGTAAGTCAGAGAAAGACAAATATAGGATCCCATTCATATATGCAATTTAAGAAAGCAAATGAGCAAAACAGAGAGAAACTGAAAAACAGACTCTGAACTATAGAAAATAAACTTGATGGTCATCAGAAAGGAGGTAGGTGGGAAGATGAGTGAAACAGGTGATGGGGATTAGGGAGGGCACTTATCATGGTGAGCGCTGAGAAATGTATGGAATTGTTGACTTAATCTATTGTGAAAAAATTGGGAGAGAATTTGAATGCAAACTTCGTAATTATTTTAAAATGATTTATATTAATGAAGACAGTTTCAAATTACCTCTTCCTGATTTTTTTCTTATAGAAAATATTTTATCTAGGTCAGAAAGTTAAATGATAATAGCTTAAAAATTAAAAATAAAAATATATATACGAATAGATGTATTTTTCAAAAATGTGATATTCAATTTTGTTGAATTTGATTTGGTGTTTCTAACAATTACTTTGAGAAAGGAGTAAACATCAGTTAACTATTAAAGTAAAATGGAGTAAAACTTTTATCTTTGTACTATTGGTTAAAAACATATTTTTTTCTTTTTAGCTGCCAATCCAGATATTTTATGTGATTCAAGTTTATCTAAATAAGAATAAGTTAGCCATTCTCTTCCAAGGTAATTAGGCTTTAAATATACTTGGACAGTTTTTACACATTTGAAAAGAAACATTTCTGAAAGAATAGTGCTCTAGGATGGATGTTTGTAGAAGAAAAACTGTAAATTGTATATATTCTTTCTACACAGATAAAATACAAGATTAAGCCTACTAGTATCAATCCTTCATGATTATTGCTCCCATGCTTCTCTAAAGGACAAGAAAGTCTTGATTAATATGCTCATACATATGTGTCACACACATGTGCATAACTTTAAAAACTTTATAATAGACTTAAAAATAAATGTTACTAATTTTAAAATAGGTGTATTTACTTAAACCAATCAATCTGTGTAATCCGTTCAGAAGGTTATGTGTGGTATTTGAACAGATCTGGAAAGATGAACCGCCTCAAGGAACATCTGCAAATCCTCCCACAAAGTAACAGTTTCCAAAATTCTTTCTATTGAACTCTGAGTTCTTTCTAGTTTATACTGTCAAGGGCCATACAAAGAACACAAAATCAGAAGAAGTTTTCATTATTCATTTATTTATTTAGTAAACTTTTATTGAATATTTAATGCTATATATACTCTGTACTGTGCACTGTGGATACAGACATAAATATTTAAAAAGATGAATTCAAGCATTCCAGTATAGAACTACTTAAAGGATAACTAACAGGTTCTATGGAGAACATGTGGTTTTAGGTTTAGGAAAGTCTGAATAGCTAAAGCAACACTTTAAGCAAGGCATGAAGGAGACATATTTTACTGGTAGAAAAACAATTATCTGTCAATATGAAACATGATTAAATAATACTGTGATTAACCTATTTTTTTGCACTTTCAAGAATGAGGAAGGTTCTGAGATTTTTGCCTCCCTCTCAAGCTAAAACGTTAACTTCCAAGTATTATGCAGGATGGCAGAAGAAAAAGACAAAGTCAAGAAAAAGAGCCTGATTACTCATAGCTCATCAGGTAGGAAGTTTTATATATTTTTTGTGCCCTTTGCTCCTCAAGCCCCACAGGGCAGTGTCAGAGTGACTCAGGTGGCCAGAGCTCATGAAGCGGGTTTGTGCCACCCAAGGAACCCTGAGCTTGGAAACCCAAATCTTTTATAATGAGTTACAAACCACCTTACCACTGCTGCAAGGGCAGTATTTTATTTATACTGGACAGTAAACAAATTTGTTCTCTGTCCTGAGGGGAGGTACCATCCAGACTGTTTGCTGTATAAATATACCAGAAAAGACAAAGGTAGTCAGTGTCTGTTTGCAAGGTGTATAAGGTACCTGAGAAATCAATGAAGAGGTGTCTCTCAACACACGCCTCGGGACAAAAACTATTAAATACCAAATATTAAAAGTGAATATTTTAAAACAATTTAATTGTAATTATCAAAGTCTTAATTTAAGCAAAAAGTCAATTCAGTGCCATCATCTGTTTTTCATTTTTTCATGTGGAATAAGATTTGTATGTGAGAAGCTAAATATCTTAATAAACCTCCAACACATGAAAACTTCAGAGAATAATTATTCTGGTGCTGTATTTTAATTCAATAAAGGTATTCATAAAATGACATTTAGCTATATTTATATGTATCATCATCCAGACAAAGCCCATTTGAGCCTTGTTATAATAAAAATCCCTGAATTTATTTCATGTACCAGCTTTCAGAAGGATGTCAGTGTGAGTGTATATTAGTTCTTAAATTCAACAAAGTAATGAAAAATAATAAAGCAGAAAAGTTTATGTAGGCTAAAAATTGCCACACTAACAATACCTTAAAATTTTTAAAATTTCACTTATGTTTTTGTTTATTTTTTTAGAAATAGAGTGCAGGAGGGCAGAGAGAGAATCCTAAGCAGTCTCCATGCCCAGCAACTGTGAGATCACAACCTGAACTGAAATCAAGAGTCAGACACTTAACCAACAGAGTCACCCAGGCACCCCATGCCACACTACAATCTTTGAAAATTATCTAATATGTACGATTGAATTTCAACCAATTTGAAAGAACAATGTAGAAGACACACAGTTCTCTCACTTAGAAATGCAATACAATGTTGTTATAAACATGTGGAGAAGATCGTGAAGGGCCCCAAAAATATTTTTGGAGAGGCAGGAACAGAGGAATGTTGGATCGCACAAGAGTGGAAAATCTGACAGGCAACCCCCTGCCTCCTCTGGTGGCAGTAAAAAAGAGGACCAAAGTTAAGCCTTCCAATGCTATTTCCCTACTATTAATCCATCATTCTTGTAAGAATGAGCAAGATACTAAGAGAAGTTCACTTTTTTAAAATATTTATTTATTTATTTACTTACTTATTTATTTTTGAGAGATAGGTAGACTGCGGGGTGGGGGGGGTTGCAGAGAGAGAGAGAGGGAGACAGAGAATCCAAAGCAGGCTCTATGCTGTTAGCCTCGAACTCACAAACTGTGAGAGCATGACCTGAGCCAAAGTCAGACACTTAACCATCTGAGCCACCCAAGTGCCCCAAGAAGTCCACTTTTTATTTAGATGAAAAACATGTATGAGAAGAAAAATACATACTGACATTTCAAATTAAATTTAGGTAACTCCTATTTCAAGAGAGTGACAAATTTTACCTTAGAAGAGGTGAATGAAAGGGATTCTCAAAAATGCCTCCTCTCAGAGAGCTACTTTCTTCTAATTTAATGGAGAACCTGAGCTTTTATGCATTATTATATAGGACTGAAAGACTAGAAGAGCCAAAACAAACGTGAAGGTCATGATGTCTGCTGTACCACAAATCATCAAGTCCTTCATCTTTGACTTAAATTGTCTCTTGTATTCTCCCAGCATTTATGAAACTGTGGCAGTCTATCTTGTAAGCTTGCAAGTGGAGTGAAATTTCAGACTCTTCACAGTTCTTGACATATCATGTTTATTCTGAATACCATATGTGTATTCAGAATACTTAATCCATCCAGAGGGCAAAGACTATACACACAGACATAAACAATGCACCAAATGATCTTTCTATGTACGACTGGAAAATACATAGAAGTATAATACTAAAAATATATATCTGGAAAAGTGATGAAAATGTGAGCCATGATTATCATTGAACATTAGGACTTTCCTTTATTGGGCTTCTTTTTCTTTGGTCTTTTCTAATGATATGTATCATTTTGTAACATTTTTCTATTCAAAGACATGAAATACATATTCATTATAAAAGTGATATTGGGGCACCTGGGTGATTCAGTCAGTTAAGCATCTGACTTTGGCTCAGGTCATGATCTCACAGTCTGTGGGCTCAAGTCCCACATCAGGCTCTGTACTGCCAGCTCAGAGCCTGAAGCCTGCTTCAGATTCTGTGTCTCCCTCTCTCTCTGCTCCTCCCCCATACATGCTCTCTCTCTCTCTGTATCACCAAAATAAACAAAAGTTTAAAAAAATTTTAAAGTGATATTAATGGTCAGTGTTTTCAGAAATTTTAAATTTTAAAAAGGGGTTTCTTTGATAAATATGTAAACATATTTTAGGAATAACCTACAGACCCTTAAATATTAGTCAGTATCCCACACTTAAAAATAAAATTTGCTGGAATACATTATGAGCAATTTTTCTATACACTGTTAGTTATATGAAGAAGATAGTAATGCCATCTATTTTCTTATTTCTTTTTTCTATATTATAGATCTATAAATTTACCTGTATTTTAAATATTTGTATAAACAATTTATATTCAAAAAGCTATGTAATTAAGCAGTATCATTACTCATATGTATACCTCTATTAGGAAAGTCAGAAGATAATTTGCCATAAATAATTTTTATATGTTTTTGGTGTAGTAAATATATGAATACTAGTACTGGATATAAATTGTGTAGACCATTGAAATCCAAAATGAGAAGATAGACTGTATGAACAAGCCATTAGCTAGGCAAGAAAATTTGTCCTACAGGGAAAGGATGAAGTAACATGTTGTTTGCATTAAAATGCAAGATACTCCAGGCATCTTGGAGGCTCAGTTGATTAAGCATCTAACTTCAGCTTAGGAAACGCTTTCATGGTTCATGAGTTCAAACTCTGTGTTGAACTCTGTACTGATAGCTC
This sequence comes from Suricata suricatta, assembly GCF_006229205.1. Lineage (NCBI taxonomy): Eukaryota > Metazoa > Chordata > Mammalia > Carnivora > Herpestidae > Suricata > Suricata suricatta. The sequence continues at coordinate 56,209,589 of NC_043706.1, forward strand.
TGAGCCTGCTTCAGATTCTCTCACTTTTTCTCTCCCCCCACCCCCCTCAAAAATAAACATGATATACCCATTAATATGATAGACCATTTACTTTGCAGATGATAATGTCATAGGCAACTGGTGATCTTGTTGGTCACACTTTATTTAGGGCTTCTTACTGTTTTTGGGCTTATTTTTAAAATGTTTATGACCTACTTTTTTTGTGCCCTTCAGCTATAAATCTAGGAATCCACTTGTGGTTTGTGATAAACTTTTTTCATGCTCAATACATCCAGAATTAAGACATGAACTTTCTCAAGTATGAAGAAGAAATACAAAAATAAGAATATGTTGTAGGAGACATACTTTCAAAAGTAAGTATTTCCTTTTGAAAAGTAGGTGGGGAGATAAGCTAATAAATATAAAAAGGGACATGAATATACTCTTTCTAAATTTTTTAAAAGTTATTTAGTTAGTTAGTTATTTTGATTTTTTTTGTTTTTTAAATTTATTTTTGAGAGACAGAGAGAGACAGCATGAGCAGGGGAGGGTAAGAGAGAGAGGGAGACACAGAATCCAAAGCAGGCTCCAGGCTCTGAGTTAGCTGTCAGCACAGACCCGACGCGAGGCTCAAACCCATGAACCATGAGATCATACCTGAGCTGAAGCCGGACCTTAACCAATTGAGACACCCAGGCGCCCCTGTTAGTTAGTTATTTTGAGACAGAGACAGTGTGAGCAGGGGATGGGTGGAGGGGGATGGGTAGAGAGAGAGGGAGAGAGAATCCCAAGCAGGCTCCACATTGTCAGCACAGAGCCGGACACAGGGCTTCGACACATGAAACCATAGGATCATGTCCTGAGCTGAAACTGAGTCTGACACTAACTGACTGACCTACCCAGGGACCTTTCTCTTTAATGATTAAATCCTCATTGCACACATGACAAATATTAGATACAGAAAATTAAGTAGATTGCCCAAAGTGGGACAGCTAAGAATTGACCAGGTTGAAAATCCAATCCATTGTTTGACAACACACAGAAACAAAATCAAAATGGATTAAAGACTTGAATTAAGATGCAAAACCACAAAACTCCTAGAAGAAAACATAAAGGGTAATCTCCTTGACATTGGTCTTGGCAATGACTTTTTGGATTTTACACCAAAAACAAAGGTAACCTAAGCAAAAAAAAAACAAGAGAGACTACATGAATTTAAAAAGCATCTGGTCCTTAAGGAAACTACTAACAAAATGAAAAGACAATCTATAATATGGGAGATAATATTTATAAACCATATAGCAGATAAGGGGTTAATATACAAAATATGCAAAGAGTTTATGTAAGTCAATAGCTAAAAAAAACACCAAAGTTCTCCCCCCAAATCCCAAATAATCCAATTAAAAGTGGGCAAATGCCTTGCATAGACATTTTTCTACATTTCATACAAATGGCCAATGGGCTCATCAAACAGTGCTCAACATCACTAATCATTGAGGAAATGTGAATTAAAACTACAATATCACTTTATACCTGTTATGTCTATTGTCAGAAAGAAAAGAGGTAACAAATGCTGGCAAGGATGTAGAGAAATGGGAATATTTGTACACTGGGTGAGAATGTAAACTGGTGTAGTTACTAGGAGGTTCCTAAAAGAAAATCTAAAAATTGTATATGATCCAGCAATCTCACTCCTGGATATAAATCCAAAAGAAATAATTATCTTGAAGAAATATCAGCACTCCCATGTTCATTGAAGCATCATTCACAAATAGCGAAAATATGAAAATAAAAAGAAACCTGAGTGTTGACAAATGAATGGATCCAGAACATGTGGTATATAAACATGCAGACGTGCTGTTCAGCCGTGAGAAAAAGTAGGAGATCCTGTCATTTAAGATAACATGGATAACTCTGGAAGCATTATCCTAAGTGACAGAAGCCAGACAGAGAAAGACAATACTACATGGTATCAGTTACGTGTGGAACCTTAAAAAAAAAAAAAAGGAAAGAAAAGAAAAAGGAAAAGAAAAGTCAGGGTTAAAGAAACAGAGTAAAAAGAACCATGATTGCAAGGGTCTGAGGGGTGGGGGAAATGGGAGGCTTGTTAAAAGGGAACAAAGTTGCTGTTATAAAATGAGTGAATTCTAAAGGTCTTACATATAACATGATGGTTATTATTATAGTATATAATTGAAATTTGTTAAGATAGTAAAACTAAACCTCTTTCCTACCAAAAAAGAAGACACATGTTGAGAGGTGATGGACATGTTAAATAACTGGATGGTGAAATTTTTTTCATTAATATACAGGTATGTCAAAACATCATATTGTACACTTGAAATATCGTACAATTTTGTCTGTTAATTATATCTCAATAAAGCTTAAAAAACTCCACAAATCCATTATTCTCTTTATGTAGATATTTTTCACAATACTTCACAGAAAGTATTGTCATATTCATAGTAATCTTGTGTCCACTCAAAATACATTTAAAATGCAAATATTTTCACTTTGTACATATGCATTTGTTCATACACATAAAGCAACATTTAGTCCAGAAAGTATATATAATGATTATACGTATAATATTTAAAATGGGGCTAAACTTTGGATGAATAAAAGTGTGACAAGTTTACTGGATGCAAAATGAATTTAGAAAATAGCTTTTTCTGTATAATTCTATTCTAGGTAAATACATATATAACACATAAATAAATATGTGTATTTCAAACAACATGATTGCTTGAAGGACTTAATACTTGTTTTATGATGTAAAGCCATAATAAAAGTTTAATGAAAAATTTCAGAGCATCTATTATTAATTACTCATTATAACCTAAAGTAAACAAACTTAATACTACATCTGTAGATGGTTTAATTTTGACCTGCTTCTTATCCTCTGCAACTCAGAATTTAATTTATTCAGAAAAGACATTAAGTTTTCCAGATATTCCTGAGAAATAGTGAATCGATTTTTGAAATACTGAATTTTTAAAAAAAGATCATCTAGGTTATATGTTAGTTT
>NC_043706.1:56212695-56270465 GCF_006229205.1 Suricata suricatta
CTTCACTGAGGCATAATAATGATGATTTAAAAAGAATCAAGCAACATTCAAAATATCAACTAATGAGATGTAAGAGAGTTCTGCATTTAAAACTAATAGGCTGTCACTGAGCAGTAGTCTTGTATCACAAATACTGGGGATTGAAATCGATGTGAAAAATACTGCCCATCATGAAAAAGAATCCCACTTGTTCACATAGCTCCTTTTAGGATGTAGTTGGGGAGATCACCATTTACTTCAGGTTGCTTAGTTTTCTGTGGAACATTTATACAGGGACTCACACAACAGGTCTTGGGTATAGCTTGAGTTATGGTCAGGACGACTTATTTTATAGTTCAAAAGCAGCAGCCTGGTTTTCACTTTATGAAATAATATAGTTGCTGCCACCTCTCATAAACCTGAAAGTTACACAGGGATTTTGTGAACCTGATGTCCAAGGACAGAGAAAAAGTATCACCCCGAGAAATGTACTGGAAGATGGAAATGCAGGGATTTCTGTAGAATACAGTTTTCTGACAAGGTCATCTCATCCTAGCAAGGCATGAATCAGCTGTTAATTCTGTACTTAGACACTCCTTTACTGACAATCAAAAAGATATTTTTTACCTCACAATGGCACCAGTAATTGATTTACATGTAAATTGATAAAGGCTTTAAAACACCTGCTCCAAGCTGAAAATAACATTGTACTTTAATAGTTGAAATAGCTGAACTCAAAAACTCCCGTTTCAGAACATAGGAAATACTCCTTTGTATTGCAAAGATGGTTAACACTTAAAACAATTTAAACACAACTTTATACCTTATGCACATATATATGTATACACAATAATTTGTTCAAGGTTGAATTATGTCATTGACTTCCCTTCATGAGACAAAAAACCCTAAAAAACTAAGAGATTTTAATTCATGGGTTTATGTGTTGTATACATATCAAGATGAAAGTCTATTAAACTTGGCCAAATGATTATTATGACCATGACCATTAACCAAGAAGCACTGTGTATGGCATAGTCCTAGGTGTGCCTGAAATGCAAAGACTGTCAGCTTATTTATCTATTTAATTCTCCAGAAACTGTAAAATATTCATCCAAAGGTATAAAATGTAAGAAGGTGGATATTCAGGGATACACGTATGGCTTGATGTACAGAATTGTATAAGAATAATACATGAATTTAGAGAAGAGACTGAACATTGGTGTCTCTGAATAAATGGGCCAAGTCAGAGAGGGAATTATCATGGGAGTCTTATGGAGTTGTTTAGAGAAATTATGTTTTATTCATTTGTATATCCTTAGAGTACAGTGCTTAAGTCATGATAGGTACTTAGTAGGCACTATAATACATAAGGAGATAAGTAAAACCAGTTTAAAGAATGAGCAATTGCAATACTAGGTAATTATCCAAAGGACACAGAAATGCTGTTGCAAAGGGGCCCGTGCACCCCAAAGCTTATAGCAGCACTATTGACAATAGCCGAAGTATGGAGAGAGCCCCAATTTCCATCGGCAGATGAATGGATATAGAAGATGTGGGGGGGGTGTGTACACACCCACACAGGAATATTACTCAGCAATCAAAAAGAATGAAATCTTGCCATTTGCAACAGTGTGGATGGAACTAAAGTGTATTATGTTAATATTAGTCAGAAAAATACAAATATCAGATGACTTCACTCATGTGGAACTTAAGATACAAAAGAGAGGACAGAAAGGAAGGGAAGCAAAAATAATATAAAAGCAGGGAGGGGACCATAACATAAGAGATTCTTAAATACACAGAACAAACTGAGGGTTGCTGGGAGGGTTATGGGTGGAGGGATGGGTTAAATGCAAAAGGGGCATTAAGGAAGACGCTTGTTGGGATGAGCCCTGGGTGTTATATGTAGTGAATGAATCACTGGAATCTACCCCTGAAATCATTACTGTACTATATGCTCACTAACATAGATGTAAATTTAAATATATATATATTATTAAAAAATTAGTCCAACCTAGCTAGCTAGGTGGAAGAAGAAACTCTGAATTCATATTATTAACATGCTGTTCCAGAGCCTGAAACAAGCTGTAGTGGGAAGGTGTGTGTGAACAGGAGTACAAGACACCCTCTTCATGTAGCTCATCTAGAGTTTACATGGAAATGTCAGCCTAGGCGGCACACAGCACAGGTGGAACACAGGGAGCACTGATCAAGGAGGGAAGGCGATTGGTGGAAATATGACTGATCTATTCCAGAAAGATAGCTCCGGTAGCAATGAGAGAATGGTTCAATGGTGATAATGACAACGAGAAAGGAGGCTGGCAGGGATTGTGAAGTTACAGGAATTTCATATGGAGTAAAAAATGAGGATCTTGAACAAGAGTGGATAAAAGCCAGAACTAGAACAGTACTTTAAAAGGGGCGGGTATGGTTAGAGAAATAGTCATGACTTAATATTCTGTAAACGGTAATGATCCTAGAGAACTTAATCTTGTAATATATTTATCAGAAAGTAGCACTAGATACACAAGACTTCTTATACCAAAAAGTTGCAATTCCAACATGGCAACTCCATCATTACTAGTGCCACGAGGGCCATCACACTAACTTTGTGAACAAGCAATTTATTCATCTCTCTTGCAATTTGTTTCAGAGTGAAAATACTGAGGCACTTTGCTACCAATGCCCTGGAGAAGTAGTGGGAAGGCTGCAAAATGAAACAGAAGGTAACCGGGTAACAACAGAACAGAATTCTCCAAGGCAAAGGAGTATAGCATAGCTTGTTTCAAAGGATCAAATTCATAAAGCCAAACATCAAAACAACTGTTAGAACAAGGCATTCTGAAAGCATCCCTGATACCACTGACACACTCAAAATATTCATAAACCAAACCAAACAAAGTTCAAGCATCCATATGTCCCTATCCATCTTTTGAGGTGTAAAACAGCCAAGGAAAATGCATTTTTTAAATAAATGCACCTAATATGACTTTGTAAAGTAACTTTATGTCCTAAAATGCCAGTGTTATGGGCAGTAAATATAAAATCAAAGCAGTAAATATTCCTTCAAACATACTGAAACACTGAGCAGTGTTTTCTTTTGGGTCTCAGAATGTGTTCTCCAATACTGAAATAGAAAAAAGTAAAAAAACCTGGCTTTGAATTTCCTCCTGCTCCACACCCAACTTAATCTCGTCTGCATTGGAACAATGGTCACCTGTAATCTCTGCATGGACTGTGACAGCTTTCAAAATTCTTTTTATGATACTTGTCAGCATGAAGACTCACAATCGTGCCCCAAGCTTGATCTTTTAATGGCATTACTTTTGAGCAGAGTTTTGAATAAAAGAATTATTATTTTATTTGTTTAAAAGAGAGAAATATCCTTTATATGTTTATAAAGGTCTAAAGGTCTAGGTGTTATTCAGCTAACACAGGTTCCTGAAGGCATCCAGTCAAGCAACTTGGCAGCAGGTACCTTGCGGAATTCTGGGAACTTAGTAAAAAGAAAATATGAACCTGTAATGCTTGAGTACATGTTTACTGAAGGGCAAGACAAGTTCATGGTGGCAAGTGAAATGAACAATTCTGCAAACCTAAAGCCCCTTTAAATTACTGTGATGCTGAGACCTAAGCACAGGCTACTTAATATGCATGTTAAAGAAGGTCTTCTGTGAGGTTCTTATCCGAAGAACGGCTTTCCTGTACGTCTTATTGCAGAGTTCCTGGAAGAGGACTATCCCACTTTGGCAAAACTCCATGAAACTAATAACCATGCATAAAAATGCATTACTGCTTGAATTAAAAAAATGCATTAATGCAGGCATTATATTCCAATACATAAGGTTCTCTTTCTGCATTTTTCAAAAGCTCACAAAACCATAGATTTGCAGAGGCCTAATTGTGCTCATTTACTGTGGCTTTTTTAATATCAAGCTAAATCTGTTGGTATTTTAAAAGATTAATTTGAAAAAATAGATTCCAGATATGCTTGTCTCTGTGAGACAAGTTGGAATTATTTCAGCAATATAGTTTTAAGGTGATATGATCTGCATTAGAATGGTGGTTAAAAAAATAGGAGCACTAGGAAAGATGATAGAAATGCTGGAATAATCATTAGAAACTGACAAACTGGGGTGCTTGATGACCTAAACAAACCATAGCTTGAAAAATACAGCACTCTGTTTATTTCAAAAAGAGTCCGACTTCAGCTCAGGTCATGATCTTGCAGTTTGTGAGTTCGAGCCCCTGGTCAGGTTCTGCGCTGACAGCTCAGAGCCTGGAGCCTGCTTCAGATTCTCTGTCTCCCTCTCTCACTGCCCTGCCCCTTCTCAGGCTTTTGTCTGTCTCTCTCTTGTGCTCTTGTTCTTGCTCTCTTTCTTTTAAAAGTAAATAAAGATTAAAAAAATAATAAAAATGGGAAAAAGGAAAACTATTTTGGGGGAAAGAACAGGTTATTTATATATTTACTGAATCTAAGGGGCATCTGGGTGGCTCAGTTGGTTAAGCACCAGACTCTTCATTTCAGTTCAGGTCATGATCTCCTGGTTCCTTAGAGCTCCGTGTTGGGCTCTGTGCTGCCAGCGCGGAGCCTGCTTGGGATTCTCCCTTTCTGTTCCTCCCCTACTTGTGTGTGTGCACAGGCTCACTCTTTCTCTCTCAAAACATATTTCTGAATCTAGGTTACAAATTCAGATAGAAAATAGTCAATACGGGGGCACCTGGCTGGCTCAGCCAGAAGAGCATGTGACTCTTGATCTCAGGGTTGGGAGTGAGTTCTAAACCAATGTTGGGTGTAGAAATCAATCAATCAACTTTGAAAAAGAAAAATAAAAATAACCAAGCCTTTAGTGTGGAGGCCATGATGCAATGGATTTCATTGTCAACAAACAGATGTTTTAAAATCCTCACCCAACAGTTGACTGATGTTATGGGGAAAGTTATTTGACTTATTTGACATTCATTTTCATGATCTATAAAATAAATAGGTTAATAAGACATCTACCTACCCTCATTGTTGGGGGAATAAAATTAGATTGTGTATAAAGTGCTTCGAACTTATTAAGCACTTGAAAATATTCTCCTAATCTCCCCTCCCTGCCTTCCCCTCCTCGTACTCTGTAGTTGTGCCAAGGTATATATGACCTAAACAAACCGTAGCTTGGAAAATACAGCACTCTGTTTATTTCAAAAAGTGTATAAAATTGAAGTGCATGCCCTTTAAACTATGCTATGAGGCTTTTCTTAAATTTCCATCATGTGATTGCTATGGGTGTTTACACTTAGGTTTAAAGTTGAGTGAAGCCCGAAATTGCAGTAGAATGCTGATTTATTGGGTCCTATGAGGAGCGTTAATACCTCAAAAAATCTTGAGAAAGGATTATAATATATATTTAATTTCATCTCAATGTGACAATGCCTCAAAATTATTTATCTTTTATATTGCTTTTTCGATGTGTGCAGAAGGCACGTGTCTCTATATATAATAAGCTCAGGCACTCTTATGAAATGACACTGCTCTGAGCTATTTTGCCTCTTACTATAGTCCATTTAGTTACAACACTTGCTTTGTAAACACAAATTCATTCCAGTGTAATTGACATATCAGGGAACAATTTGAGCATAACGTGAATTTCATGTTTGTCATGCACGAATTCAGTCCTGAGAAACACGAGGTGAATGCAGAAAACTCTTCCTTGCTGAACAAAGGTCTGTAGGAATCCACCATGCAAATGTAAACACATACCTCAAACATACACCAATTCCCTCAGTTTACCACGTGTGTGAGGAAGCACATCGGAGCACATCTGCAGTTACATCCTTCCATCTTATTTCATATAACCTTCCTTTCACTACTTCACACTAACACACAAGCTGAATCCTTCCAAATGTCTGCTTCAAAAGCAAACTTAAGGTCTTTTTCAAGGTAAAGTGCATATATAATGTAATTTAAACATATTATTTATGTGTATATAACTGTACTACCACTTTATTAGTTCCCTATATTTTTAAAATATGTTCCTAACTATTGTTGAATATCATGCCCTTTACACATCTTTCACATAAGGCTTGTGAATTTTATTGCACGATTTTGCTTAGCATAGTACTTTTTTATGAATGCATATGCCACAAAGCAGAATTGGCTCTGTCCATGATTGTCTTGACCGGCTAATATGAGCCTCTACAATACTGTTTTTTCTTCTGTGAGAAGGTGAACGTTGTGGTGTCAGTCTCATAGGGCTCTTGAAGAATTAAGAGAATAACGTGCATTGAGCATTTACCGCACACCACGGGGTTTCGTATCCTTGTAGGCAGATGAACAGCCCTCCCTCCCTTGAATTCCTGGAATTTGCAAATGTATGGGAAAATGGATTTTGCAGATGTAAGATCTTGGTCCTTAAACTGGGGATTGTATCTTGTATTATTCAGTGAACCCACTGTAACCACAAGAGCCCTTAAAACCAGAAAACTTTCTTAGGTTGGAGTCAGGAAGATGCAACAGGATTGAGAGGTTCAAGAGAAGGACTGGACACATTGTTGGTAATTTGAAATTGGAGGGAGGAATTCTAAGTGGGACGGCAGGAGGCTTTGAAGAGAGGCTTCAGACTGACAGCCAGGGAGAGAAAGGGAAGGTCAGTCTCGTAACTACAAGTAATTGGAATCTGCTGGTGACCTGAATGAGGTTAGAAGCCAATTCAACCCAGCAAGCAGACACCTTGATTTTGGTCTTGTGAAGCCTGGAGCAGAGAAACCAAACAACTCCACCCATCTTCCCACCTATGGAGTTGTGGGATAATAAGTATGTGAGGGTTTTCAAGTGCTAAGTTTGTGATAATTACTATAACAACAGAAACCTGATATGGATATTATTATTTATACCTTTTATCACAAGAGGAGTAAGCTGTTATTGGGAAAGGGAGACTATTACTTTATTTTTCTTTTTTAAAAAGTTTATGGTCAAATTGGTTTTCATATAACACCAAGTGCTCTTCCCCACAAGTGCCCTCCTCCATCACCACCTCCCTTCTCCCTCCCCCTCCCCCTTCAACCCTTGGTTGGTTTTCAGCATTCAATAGTCTCTCAGGTTTTGTGTCCCTCTCTCTCCCCAACTCTCTTTCCCTCTTTCCCTCCCCCTGGTCCTCCATTAGGTTTCTCCTGTTCTCCTGTTAGACCTATGAGTGCAAACATATGGTATCTGTCCTTCTCTGCCTAACTATATTTACTAAACAGAAACTTTTGGGGGCTCAGCCCTTTTAAACTTTGGCTATGGATAAGGTATATGAACTTGGTTTCCTATAAAAATATCAGACATTTAAAAATATTTCATCAAGAAAACTAATGTTTCTGGACATAATTTTTTCTATATATAAGAGAATCCTTCAAACTTGCCTTCAAACCTGAATGTAGTCATATTTCAAGTTTTTAAGTTTAACAATTCAGTCATTGGTTACTACCTTAAGGAGAAGCATGAAAGGAACAGAGAAAAAGTTCCAGAGAAATGAGCCTCAGAAAGAAGGAAAAGGCACTGCAGATAAATTGCATTTGCCCCCTAAGTAGTTTTAAGCCAGTATTTTCTTATGCTTCACTAGAGTTTGTACACATACAAGTAAATCCTGAATCCTGCAATTGGAAGAGGTGTTAGCCTATGTAATGTCCTCTTGCTACTGTAACAGATTACTTCACAATTAGTGTCTTAAAACAATAGAAATCTACTATCTTACAGTTCTGGAGGTCTGAAGTCTGGAGTAGGTAATTCAATGTGTCAGCAGAGCACAGGGTGTTTTCAGGAGGCTGTAGAAGAGAATCTGTTTCTTCATCTTTTTCAGATTCTGGAGGCCACTAACATTCCTTGACTCCTAGCCCCTTTTTCCATATTCAGAATTAGTAACCGGACATTTCCAAATCTCTCTCCGACCTTTCCTTCTATAGTCACATCCCCTAATCTCACTCTACCCCCCCCCCATCTGCTTCCCTTTTATAAAGATCTTTTTGATTACATTGGGCCCACCTGGATAATCCAGGAGACAATCCCCATCTCTGGATCCTTAATTATATTAGCAAAGTTCCCTTTGCCCTATAAGGCATCATTTTTCAGAGGCTCTGGGATTAGAATACAGACATCTTTGGAAAGCCATTATTCTTACCACAGCCCGGAACAAATATATTTTTTATGTTTTCTATATTTCTATGGTAATAATAAATGTTTTGCAAATATTAAGTAGTTACAATTCTGTTTCTGGTTTTAAATCATGATTCCTTACAGACTTCTATCTTCTGGAGTCTTTTTTACTTAATAAGTAGCTGGAACATATTTTGTAAGACAAATAGGCTAAACGAGAAAAATTGATTCCAGAAGAAAACCATATTAGTAAAAGGTGAAAAAAAGCAAAACAAAATATGTTTCTTAGTTCCTCTAATATAATGTGCACACACACCTATCTTTATTTTAATTTCCATCAATCAGTTTATCAATTTATAACTAAATGATTTTGGGTGGTTCCTAGGTATCCTACTTAAGTATCTAAATGTATAAAGATTTGCTTATACTTTTTTACAACAGCTTAATAAGGTATGGTGAGCCTATTTCATATCTTTTTAAGTTTATTTATTTATCTTTGAGAGAGAGAGAGAGAGAGTGAGCAAGGTAGGAGCAGAGAGAGAGAGAGAGAGAGTGAGCAAGGTAGGAGCAGAGAGAGAGAGAGAGAGAGAGAGAGAGAGAGAGAGGGAGAGAGAGAATCCTAAGCAGGCTCCACACTGTCAGCACAGAGCCCAACATGGGGCTTCATCTCAGGAACCATGAGGTCATGACCTGAGCCGAAATCAAGAGTTGGAGACTTAACTGACTGAGTCACTCAGGTGCCCCTTATTTATTATTTTGAGCACATTTTAGACATCTTAAACCAGGTTGCATTCCATAAACTAAAACAAATATAATAAATTATCCATATATTCTCTAAACCCAATATTCCAGTTTATGCATTCAATCTACAACTACTTACTGTCTACAAAGGGCCAGGTGCTATTCCAGGTGTTGCTAATTTAGTAGTACCACAACAAACAGTAACAACAGGAATAGGAAAAAGCAGACATGAACGTCAATCCATAGAGAGCTTACATTCCAGGTATTTGGAGAATGAATGGGTGGGTGAATGAATGAATGAATGAATGCATGCATGCTTCTTAAATAGGTAAAATTTATTAGATAATAACAAGTGCTAAAGGAGAGTGAGGAAAGGCAGGGATGAGGAACTAGGGACAGGTGTAGTCTAGGAAAAACTCCAATTTTAAATAGGGTGTTTATGGAAAACATTACTGAGAAGGTCACATCTGAGCAAAGAAAACGGAAGTGATGGATCCCATCTTGATTTGAATCTCTGGGCAAGAGAGTCCTAGAAGAAGAAAGCACATAGTCTCAGAGCAGGCAGTGAGACTTATTCTTATTTCATCTTTTTAAAAAAATGTTTATTTATTTGAGAAAGAGAGAGACAGAGAGAGCATGAGTGGGGGAGGGGCAGTGAGAGAGGGAGACACAGGATCCTAAGCAGGCTCCAGCTCTGAGCTGTCAGCACAGAGCCTGATGTGTAGTTCAAACCTACGAACCTGGAGATCATGACCTGAGGTGAAATTGGATGCCTGACCGCGCTACCCAGATGCCCCTCTTACTTCAACTTTTAACTAATATTCGTGATGGCCTTCAAAGGGTCAGGCAGTCTAAAAACACTAGGAATATATCAGTGAACAAAAAGATTCTTTTTCCTCAGGGAGTTTATACTCCTGGGTAACATCTCTTCCTTTCAATTAATTCATCCTACTCTACCCATCACCTTTATGAAAATGAGGGAAAATTATACACTCTCCTCTTAACATTTCTCAATTTATGAAACAAACACAGCCTGCTTACTTCAACAGGACACTTTAGAGATTTTGTTGCTTACAGATACAGAGTACTAAAAATGATTTTCATAGTAATATGTTTGGCTGGTACAAGGATGTGAAAATCTGGTTTTAGTTTTCTTATTGTTAGTTTGAATTTTGCTTCCATTGTAACTAGGCCTTACATTTGTAGGCCTCCTCAGTTGGAACCAGATGACATTCAGAACAAAACTGATTTTATGAAGATGATTTCCTAGAGTCTAACACTCAGTAAATGGAGTCAGTTTATTCAAATGTTACACAGTTTCCAGAGTAACGTATGTTGCACAAATAAAATAAATCAGGGAGAAGCTAAAGCATTGTCAACTGGGCTGTAAACGTTTCAACATAATAAACAGTATAGCGGAATGGAAATGGTTCCGCAGTTGAAGATTTCAGTTTGTGATGAAGGGAAAAAAAAGATCTGCTTTAGGTAGGAAAGAATACAGAGCACTGTATTCAATTTTAACAACGGAGATGATCTAAAAGAAATAGCATATATTGGGATTGTCAGTGTGGCAGTAGTCAGGAGTGTATATAACAAAGTCAAAAGATATTTTGACAAGAAAGGGGATAAATCTGACAGCTTCGCAAATCAGAATCCTAGGCAGCACCGATGAGAAAATATAATTGAATGTTTGCTAGGCTGATGCATAGTTAATTTTCCACAGCCCAAGGCAACAGAGTATGAGAGATGGACAGGAGTGTTAGCAGGTATAATAAAGGGAAGAGGCAGAGGAGAATAAAGCAAATAAAAAGAGAAAAAGGGCAGCATTCTATCACATATAAAATATTATTTTCAGTAACTTATTTGGGAAAGCAAATTAAAACATAATTCTGAATGTATTCAAAGCTATCATTTTGAACAATACAAAGCTAGATTTGAATACTATTATAGTTTACCTAAAAATACAGTACCTCTTAATATAAAACTTAATTTTCTCATAGCCAAGAAGGGAATGCACTTCATTACAAGTGTTTCTCAAAATAATTCTAGGAAATAAGCTCATTTCAATAGTATTAGGTGTTCTTTTTGACACAGGTATTTGAGATAGTGTTCCTCTGGCCATTAACATCAATTGAAACTACTATTATTTTAAGGGCAATTCTAGTTTAAGCAAATTTGTAATGTGATTTAAAAATGGATAAGTTGAATAACAGATTGCCCATGTTCCCCCCAGTAACTGTCAACTTCTAGTGTTATATAGGATTTCTGAATTGTTATCATAGAGACAAATATCTCAACTTTAGGTTGAAAAATATATCCTTTAAATTCTGAATACTTTGTTAGTCTATCTGTAGCAGATACTTTTTATATTAAAACGTGGAAAGGGTAAAATGCAATGGCTCCATGGTTACAGATTTCAGAGGATGAATCTCTTTCCTCCTAAGATGTCAAGCAACTGATTCAAAAATGTATGATCAGGCATCTGGAGAGGGGATGCATTCTATATCCACAGTCCACATCCTTAATGCCCTTGCCATTCTGACTCCCGAGTCATACCTGCAAATCCTCACCCACTCATTACCCTTGCCAGTCACTTAGGCATTTACAACAGAAAAATGAGACACATATCAAAACTATTTCAGAAGAAATGCAACAGTAGAGACAGACCAATGTGGTCATCTTTAAAAATCAAGAGTGTCTGTATATCTTCTATGTAAAGTAGAGTGCCCAGAGAGATTTTCTTTTTATAGCCGAAACTAAAAGTGGCACTGCTAGATGCTTTAATAATCTTTATTGCATCATATTTGTGAATATTATACTACATCACTGCCATCTGTGGCGATTCATAAATCACAGAGCAATAAAGCCTCGTAATAAATCTTATGCTCACTCTCTTCACATTATTGGCCCCTTTTATTTGCTGATGCAAGAACTCTTCCATATGTTGATGCAGCATCTGTGATCTATGTATCATTATCCTTTATGTCTAATATCATTTTCTATAAATCAATATCCCTCCTCCTTGAAGACAGCCCTGCAGAATGAGTCGCTGTCTGCTAGGTGGAGCACTGTTGGAAAGCTGGATGCGTGGCAGGGCTTGCCGTCCCTTAGGTACTCTGCGGAAATGTGGAGATGGTTTGGAGACCTTTCACAAGGTCTGTCACAGCCGTGCCCTGTTAGCTCTTTGGACGCAGCGAGCAGACTCAGCGGTTTTATTCTAATCACGGCCCTGTGTCCAATGGTCAGCAATCTTTTATCTGTGCTTATCATCTCTGTAACTCTGCTCTGCTACTTGACATTCTCCTTCACCATAACCTCATGGTGGTTCCACTTCTATCTGGCTCCATCTGCTAAAGAAATTGATCACTGAGGATTTATTTAGCACTCATAAGAGTCAAGTTATTGTTGCTTTTGTTATTTTGTTTTAAATGTTTAAAGCAAAGGGCCATGCCACAAGTGCACTTAGTGCTGATTTGACAGTGAGCCTGGTTGCTGATTTAAGAGCTTAGAGGTGAAGTTAGACATATACCAGCTCCCCAAGCCATGCAGGCTGGGACTTCTAGAGGGAACGCTATCAGCGATTTTGTGTTATATTTCTTGGGCCTGCCAGCATCTCAGAGCACGTGCAGTTTTGACATAGTTTCTGTTGTCTTACCCACCAGCACAGGCAGGTGACAGTGCATTGCTGAGAAAGAATTCAGGTTGCTTTCCGTTTTCTATCATAAGTGCAGAGTTTTAATTTGAAGCAGAAAGGCCAGTGCAAATGGAAATATATCTGCCTTCATATTTCACAGTCTCAGTCTAAAATGTGTTTGATTTGATATCACTTTAAACCAGCAACGTCCATGTGCTGCTCAAAAATCATAAAACATGCAATCCTATTTCTCAGTACAGCATACTTTATATCTTAAAATCAGATTTCTTTCAAGACTTCACGTGCTAGCACAGAGCATTAATAATGGATGGGGAAAATACGGAATCTGTAGCAATAGATCAGATACCTTCACAATAAATTATATACATATATATTTATGTGTGTATACATATATAATTGCATTCTCATTTGACAAAGATTTAAAATGTGAAATCATTTTACAAATGTTAAATTAAACTCATTTGCAAAGAAATAAAAGTTTCAAAAAGAGAACAAATAATATATTACTAATACAAATATACCACATGTAAGTAAAGTAAATTTTAAGAGCCAGCTTCAAATTTTGCTAAATAAATTTCTGAAGAAGCAAGTTACTACAAGATCCCTTATAGTACATCTCAATAGTCTGACTAAAGTAAGAATCTTAACACAGGCATTGAAACAAAACAAACAAAAAAAAATACAAAAAGAAGAGATAATATATTTACTTGGTATAATATATAAAGTACAATGTAGAAAAAGATCATAGCACCAAATGTTTTCTTCTCTCTAATCTCCCATCCCTGGTTTCATATGGGAAGATCTTACATTCAAAATTATCTTACATATCCTAAATGGATACGGCTTATAATAAATGGCATATTATCCGTCAGCCTCTTTTCAGACCAGGATTTTACTGACACTAACGCCTCATACGCAGATACTTCTATGCAGATGGAAAGTCACTGTGGTGGAAACGGATAAACAACTGTTACCTGACTAAACAAGTAATGCAGTCCGTGCATCCCACTCATTGAGGAGAGGCTACAAGGCTTTGTGACATTTTCCTACTGTGCTCTGCCAGCCTAATCTACTTCCATCTGGCCAGAGTGAGGGTCTGATCCTCCAAACTCCTGTATCTCAGTGGCTTATTTACTTCTCAGACTCACTTAGAGAAGCAATAATTTAAATCATTATTGGTTCAGTTGACTTATCTTTGTAGAGACAATGCGCACCTAAAATCAGATTCAAAACATTTGTATACCTTTGTCCTTGTTATCAGCGCTGTGTTGAATCTCACTCATCCATTCAGACAAATGCATTTCTAAACAGTAACTATAACCCATTATTTTTATCTCTTTTCCCAATTTCTCAAATAAGTGGTCAGAATAATAAAAAAATTATATGTATAAGTCACTATTTGTAGAAATTCAGTTTTCCTTTTGGTATTATATTACACTTTTTAAATTTGTATTCCTAGGTTTAAAAATTGAATTTAACAAGAATTTTACCTGTCCTCCTGATTCTTATCCAGAAGCTCTTCCTTGACTGTTCAGTCTCCTTTAACACTAGCTATTCACTTTTGCCACTTTCCACAATGGTCACTTAGAAATCTGGAAAAAGCAGCTTTCCCTGGCCTGTTCCACATTTTCTACCATTACCTACTGGCTCCGTGCACATACACACATGTGCTGTTATGTCTCATTTCTATGCAGTTTGTATTTTGTCCTCACCAGTCCACCAAACTGCCTTTCATTTTCAATACACTTCTAATTATAATCTTAATAATGTTTTCTCTTATTTAAAAAAAACATATTTTCCAAGTTTAAAGGTCATAACCACCTCTTTGCTTCGTAAGGCTTTTCTCCTTTTAGATTTTTAAGACAAAAACACTTTTATTGATTTCCATTCTTCCTGATCACCACTTTTTTTCCTTTAGCAGACACTAAATATCTATATTTGCCAAGATTTCCTTTTTACATCTCTTCTTCCTTTATATTTTCTCCACCTGAAATATTCATTTTCAAGTAATTCTCTATCACCTCTATGCAGATAGCTCTCAAGATTACATTTTTCTTTTTAAATGCTTGTTTATTTTTGAGAGAGAGACAGAGAGAGAGAGCGAGTGAGCATGAGTAGGGGAGAGGCAGAGAGAGAGACAGAACCCAAAGCAGGCTCCAGGCTCTGAGCTGTCAGCACAGAGCCCAACACAGGGCTCGAACTCACAAACTGTGAGATCATGACCTGAGCCAGAGTGGGACGCTTAATCAACTGAGCCACCCAGACACCCCTCAAGGCTAACTTTCTATGACTCACTCCCCAAACTGCAGATATGATTTTCAGCTACAGGCTGGATATGCAGCTTGATATTTTAGTAACACCTTAGATATGACTTGCCAACAAGGGCTTTTTAATTTTCAAATACAAAAGTTGTTTTTAAAATCTTATCTCAATAGCGATTTAATATTGTTGGTTTCTTTGATGCCATCTCTTTGCATGGATTGAGTCATACTGCGACTCCTTCCTGGTGTCCTCCTCTAGTCCCTTCATTGTTTATCTTACTAGGAATTTAGTTAAGATCTTTTCCCCCTTCTGCATAAATGTACCTGTTTTTCTTGGCATCCATTATCACCTAGATCTGATACTGGCTACATCTCAGTTGCTAAACTAGAAACAATTCCAAATATTTTAATTTTTTTCTTGATATCTCTAATGAACATCAGATGGACATCCCAACATATCAAAAATTAAAATCATATCTTCCCTGACCTGTTTCTCTGAGTCTTACTTCACAAATAAGCAGTATCACCATCCAACAATACCTCCAGTCCAGAAGTTGGAAGACATCACTGAATCCACATCAACCTCTAGATCTATTTTATATGTAAGTCTTATTGTTTCTACCTTCAGAATTGCTTTTATCAACCTTGTTTCCTCTTCCTCTGTTATTATACTCTATAATTTCTAGGGAGCTAGCCTCATAAAACATGAAATTAATAATGTCACTACCTTGCTGATATACTTAGGGGATGCTCCAATGCCTACAAAATGTAATCCAAAATCTTTATCATGATGCAGTATAAACCAAAGTGTTTTAACAACTTCTATTTTTAATCAACTCTTCATGTTACAGATTCAAAGAGCCTCTTACTTTTCCCACTGTTTTACAATTTGACAAGTTCAAAGACTTTTTTCCATTTCCCTTTTTTATAAGTTGCCTCTCATCTGTTCTTCTCCAAACAAAACCCAACTTATCCTCCAGGGTCCAATTCAGATCTCACCCCTATTTTATGAACCTTGCACTTAAGCATTTTTTTCCTTCAAATTACCAGACAAACTTAATGGTTTCCTCTTCTAGACAGTAAAATTATTTGGTTGTTATTATGTGTGATGGATATCAATTAATTTATCTCCCTGCTTGCAAATGAGCCCTGGAGGATAGAGAATGTCTAATTCACCCTTGAATTCCTAGCATTTCAAGCATTTCAACATTGCCTAGCACTTGAGTTCATAAATATTTATTGAATCAACTAAAATTCTCTAATCTTTTAAATATGCAAACATATTTAAGTAAACATGGCTTATGACTTAAGAGTTAATCACATGTAGATATTATATAACTATTTTGTTTCAGGGCAGTCACAATATTTTTCTACCAAAATGTCAAAGTAGAAAAAGAAGAGATTCAGGTTGGAAATGTCCTTGGAAAGGACACTTTTCTTCTATGGTAAATGTAAGAATACAGTCCTGACTAATTCAACCACAGCAAAGTCCTTTTATAGAATTTAATCCTGTGACTCTATTCAATGAAGTTAATGGTTGTTTCACATGAGTGATAGTGATGTATTGAGATTTAAGGAAGGGTGTGGAAGATAACACAGTAGAAAGCAGATATAATATTTAAAATATAATTCCTTTAGAATGAAAACAAAATCTATAAGAGAGGGCTCCATAGAAGCATAATGTTCCATTTCAGGCTTTCAGAACAGATTTACAAATGAAACATTTCATAAACAATGAATAACGTGCACTTAAAGAACCTCACATAGAGGAAAATTGCAACTGAGCATGCATAATTTGCACTACAGTAATCTTATTTTCTAGCAAAAGCAATGAATCCTGTCACCAAATGGGAGAAAAGACAAAGTGACGAGATGCATACTGATGTTACTGAAATTCTCTCTTGAGGACTAAGGAGATAAGAAAATAATTGCAATGAGTCTTGTATTTTTAATTCTTAACTGGCAATAAATGTAAACAAATAATTTGAAGCCTGTTTTCATCAAAGTATAGATCTGTAGCTTAAAATATTAGGTGACTCATTAAATTGAATAATTAAATATATTAAATACTATATCATTCTAGGGGACAGTCATTTCTGCACTGTATAATTCTACTTATTATTATAGAATCTGTTTGTACCAGCTTTTCCACTTCCCTCAAAGCATAAAATTCTGGGGCTTAAATTTATTAGATATTGAATTTTTCTTTATTTGTATACATATAATTCATAGGTCATCCAGCAGTTTTAAATTTTCTCAGGAATCAACTCCCTTGCATCAACCTATAATCAAGCAGCAGCCTTATTACCTATTAGGTTGTCAGGAAACATAGGTTATTGGTGCTTTTTTCACTCTCTCTAAATGTGTTATAGTAGTTAACTACATAATTATCTTCTGAAACTGAAGTAGTAAAAAACCCTCAGACATCTTGTGAATGAAGATGAAGATATCACCATAACAGCATAGCAAAAGTAAAGGTGAGACTGAACAACACAATAAACTGCCTGGATCTAGCAGACATACACAGAACAGTCTACCCAATGACAGAATACACATTATTCTCAAGTGCACATAAGACATTTTCCAGTATAGACAATATGTTAGGCTACAAATTAAATGCAAATAGATTTTAAAAGAAAGATAATATGCAAGGTATCTACTCTAACCACAATGAGATGAAATTAAAAGTTAATAAATAACAGAAGGAAAACTGGAAAATTCATATAAATTTATTGAAATTAAATGCATTTTTAAGCAATTGTTGGATCAAATCAAGAAATCTGAAGGGAAATTAAGAAAAGCTTAGAGATAAATGAAAACAAAAGTGCAGCATACCAAACGTGTGGAACAGAGTAAAAGCAGTGCTAAGGGTTAAATTGATAGCTACTAACAGGAGAACAGGAGAAACCTAATGGAGGACCAGGGGAGGGGAAGAGGGAAAGAGAGTTGGGGAGAGGGATGCAAAACTTCAGAGACTATTGAATACTGAAAAACTGAGGGTTGAATGGGAAGGGGGAGGGGGGAAAAGAGGTGGTGGTGATGGAGGAGGGCACTTGTGGGGAAGAGCACTGGGTGTTGTATGGAAACCAATTTGACAATAAACTATTTTAAAAAAAGATATATAAAATGTATAGCTACTAATGCTTGCATTAAAATAAACAAACAAAAATAAACCAAGAAAGATCTCAACTCTGTCTTTACAACTTGAACTAGAAAAGAAAACAAACTAAACCCAAAGCTAGAAAAAGGACTGACAAACTGTACCTAGCTGGACTGAAAAGAAAGAAAGAAAGAAAGAAAGAAAGAAAGAAAGAAAGAAAGAAGGAAGGAAGGAAGGAAGGAAGGAAGGAAGGAAGGAAGGAAGGAAGGAAAGAAAGAAAGAAAGAAAGAAAGAAAGAAAGAAAGAAAGAAAGAAAGAAAGACTCAAATTATTTAAATAAAAAATGAAAATGGAGGTTTCACTAACAATTCTATAGCAGTAAAAAGGATTTTAAGAGATTATTATGAGCAATTGTATGCCACACAATGGCTATCCTACACAAAATGGATAATATTTTAGACTTATAAACTATGAAGAAATAAAAAAAATTGAATATACCTGTAACTAATAAGATCAAATCAGTAATAAAATATTGCCCAAAAAAGAAAAGCCTTGAACTTGATTGCTTCATTAGCAAATTCAAACAAACATTCGAAAGGATCTTAACATCAATCCATCTCAAACATTCCCTCCACCAAAAAATAAATAAATAAATAAATAAATAAAATAAAAAGAGAGAACATTCTTTAACTCATTCTGTGAGTCAATCACTACCTTGATACCAGAACAAGACAAAGACACAATAAGACAAAAACTGCCAGGGTGTCTCAGTGACTCAGTCAGTTGAGTATCAGACTTTGGCTCAGGTTGTGATCTCACAGCTCCTGAGTTCAATCCCAGCATCAGGCTCTGTGCTGACAACTCAGAGCCTGGAGTCTTCTCAGGATTCTGTCTTAGTCTCTCTCTGCCCCTCCCCCACTTGTGCGCACACACGTGCTCTTTCTCTCCCTTTCTCACTCTCTCTTTTTCAATTTTAAATAAACATAAAAATAATTTTAAAAAACTACTTATCAATATCCCGTAAGAGCATAGATGCAAAAATCCTGAACAAAATAGTAGCAATACAAAACAGCAGTATATAAAAATGATTATTCACCATGACTAAGTAGAACTTTTTCTTGTAATGTAAAGCTGGTTCAACATATGAAAATTGATCCATACAACACAAAATATGTTTTTAAAAAGGAAAGAAGTCCATAAAATCATTCTAGTTGATACATAAAAAACCTTTGAAATTCAACATTTCATGATAAAAATACTCAACAAATTAACAGTAGGTAAAAATTTCCTCAACATAATAAATCCATCAATGAAAATCTCACACTGGACATCATAGTCAACGGTGAAGAACTGAAAGTTTTTCATCTAAATCAAGAACAATGCAAAGAGGTCTGTTTTTATTACTTCTATTCAGCATATTACTGGAAGACCTTGCCAGAGTAATTATTCAAGAAAAATAAATAAAAGACATCTGATTAGAAAGGAAGGAGTAAAATTATCTCTGTTTATAGATGATATGATTTTATATTTCAAAATCCTAAAGATTCCACAAAAGGCTATTAGAATTAATCAATGAATTCAGCAAAGTAGCAGGACCCATCAGTATACAAAAACAATTGTATATCTATACACTAACAATGATCAGTCCTAAAAGGAAATTAAGAAAACAGTTTAATTTACACTCGCATCAAAAATAATAAAAACACTTAGAAATTAATGTAGCTAACAGGGTAAAAATATTGTACAATGAAACATAAAAACATTTATGAATTAAATTAGAATTAATAAATGAGAAGATATCCATTGGAATTTAAAATGGTGCAAATGCTGGAAAAATATGATAATTCCTCAAAAATTAAAAACAGAATATGATACAGCAATTCTATTCTGAAAATACACTCAAAGTAATGGAAAGCAGAGTTTTGAAGATATATTTCTACACCAATGCCCTAGCAGCATTATTCATAGTAGCTAAAATGTGCCAATAACCCAAGTTTCCACTGATTGATGAATGGATAAACAAAATGTGTTATATGCATATAATGGAATATTATACAACCTTAAAAAGTAAGGAAATTCTGACTTGCTATAAAATGGATAAACTTTGAGAACATTATGGTAAATAAAATAAGACAGTAACAAAAAGGCAAATATTCTATTATTGCACTTATTTGAGGTAATCAAATAATCATAAATTCATAGAGTAATCAAATTCATAGAGACAGAAAGTAAAATGATGGTTGCCAGGAACTGGAGGACAGATGAATGGGGAGTTATTGTTTAATGACTGATCTTTCACTAATGATTAAATTATGATAGAATAGAGAATCTGAATAGACCTTTAACTAGTAAGGAGATTGAATGAGAAATAAAAAATCTTGAGATTTACAAAATAACGATGGAGTAGGAGGACCCTAGGCTCCTTTTGTCCCATGAGCACAACTATATAACTATCAAATAATCATCCTAAATACTCTGGTAATCAACCTGAAGATTGAAGGACAAGCTCCACAACTAAAGGGAGAAGAGGCCACATCGAAGAAGGCAGGAAGTATGGAGATGTGGTTTTAGGGGAAAATGGATCACGGGTGCTGTGGATGGGAGGGAGCTATGGTCATGGAGAAGAAAAGGATAAAGAAGAACACACAGGAGAATACGAGAACATTTCCTCAAGGCCACTGGCTTTGAATATGAGAAGGGCTAGATCTTATTAATTCTTGCAAATAGTGGGGGGTAAAGCCTAGGGTTTGAAAGGTTGGTGGGCTTGGCTGGGATAGAGCCAGGAGGGCAGTGTCCTGCTTCTGGAGATAAAGTAGGCAAACATCTGGAGGCAGACAGTGTGGAAATAGCAATCTGAAAAACACTTGGTGTACACAGGGGAGAGATTAGTAGCTATTCTAGAAGCACTTCCTTGAGAGGCAGCATTCATAGAGATACCTCTCTGGGAGCAAAGGAGCTGGCTGGGGCCAATTCCTTCTCATCCCTTATCATAAACACAGCCACTTGTGAGGAGTATTTCGACGTGGACACTGGCTGCCTAACTTGCTTACACTGCACCCCCTCCCCTGTGCTCTGGCAGAACTGCCCTTCTCAGTCAAGCTTGCCTGAGTCCCACGTGCCAGGCCTTGGGCACTTTCCCCTTCTCTCTCCTCTCCTCTCCTCTCCTCTCCTCTCCTCTCCTCTCCTCTCCTCTCC
Organism: Suricata suricatta; assembly: GCF_006229205.1. Taxonomy (NCBI): domain Eukaryota; kingdom Metazoa; phylum Chordata; class Mammalia; order Carnivora; family Herpestidae; genus Suricata; species Suricata suricatta. The sequence continues at coordinate 56,233,746 of NC_043706.1, forward strand.
TCTCCTCTGTCTCTCTGTCTCTCTGTCTCTCTGTCTCTCTCTCTCTCTCTCTTTATATCTTTCCTTTTTTCTTTCAATAGACTTCAGGACCAGCACAGAACCCAAATCAGGGCTTGAACTCAGAGACCCTGAGATCAAGACCTGAGCTGAGATCAAGAGTTAGACACTTAACCAACTGAGCCATCCAGTCACCCCAACATAACTGGTTTTTCTAACACACAGAAGAACGCAGAGACTTAGAGGTGAAGAATGCAAGAAACACAACTGGAATGAACAGCAGGCTGGAACAAACAGAGGAAATAATTAGTGACCTAGGAGATAAAATAATGGAAAATAATGAATCTGAACAAAAGAGAGAAAGAAAACTAATGGATCACAAGAATAGATTTAAGGAATATATTGACTCCATCAAATATAGTAGCTTTCATATCATAGGAATCCCTGAAAAAGAGAGAGAAAAGGGGGCAGAAAATTTATTTCAAGAAATAATAGCTGAAAACTCCCTTAATCTGAGGAAGGAAACAGATATTCAGAGCCAGGAGCCACAAGGAATTCTCCTCAAAATCAACAAAAGCAGGCCACCATCAAGACATTAGAATTAAATTTGCAAAATCTAGTGATAAAGAAAAAGTAGAAAGTAGTAGTAGTAGTGGAAAGGCAAAATAAATCCTTAGCTTACAAGAGAAAACCCACAAGCTGAAGATTTCTCAACAGAAACTTGGTGAGCCAGAAGGGAGTGGCATCATATATTCAAAGTGTTGAATGGGAAAAATCTGCAGCCAAGAATACTCTATCAGAGTAGAAGGAGAGATGAAGCCTTTCCCAGACAAACAAAAACTAAAGGAGTGTGACCATTAAACCAGCCCTTAAAGAAATACTAAAGAGGACCCTCTGAGTGCAAAAGAGAGACCAAAAGTGACAAAGACAAGACAGGATAAGAGAAAATTGCCAGAAACAATGACAAAAAAATTAATAAAATGGCAATAAATACTATTTGTCAATAATTACTTAGAACTATTTAGAATGAAACTGTTCTAAATGCTTCAATCAAATGATGTGGGTGTCAGAATGAATAAAAAGAAAAACAAGACTCATCTACATGCTGCCTTTAAGGGACCTATTTTAGACCTAAAGACACCTACAGATTGAAAGTGGATGGGTAAGGAAACATTTATCATGCAAATGGGTGTCAAAATAAATCTGGTAAGGCAATACTTTTATTAGACAAACTAGACGTTTTTGTTCTTATATTGTTTTTATCCTACTTTGGTTTCAGGGTAAGACTGGTCTTACAGAATGATTTTCAATGTGTCTTCTCTATTCCATTATTTGTAAGATTTTGATAAAAGCTGTCATTAGTTATGTTTAAACAATTTTGGTAGAATTCATTAATGAAACCAGGTAATCCTGGGCATTTCTGTGCTGAGAGATTTTTGAATCCTAATTAAACTTTCACTCTTGTTATTGATCTGGGAAGACTCCCTATTTCCTGGACTCAAGATTCATGATTCAATTTTGGGAACTTGTGAATTTTTAGGAATTATCTATTTTTTACCCTACGTTAGCTGATTAGTTAGTATATAATTGTTTATAGTCATTTTTATCACACTATGTATCTGTAGTTTCTGTTATATTGCTTTCTCTTCCAGTTTTCATTTTGGTTTGTGAACCTTCTTTTTTTTTTTAATGTAGTTAAAGCAATGGCAATTTTGTTTATTTTGTTTGAAAAACTGGTGATGACTTTCAATGTTAATTGTTTTTTCTGATTTCTATTTTACTTATTTCTGGGTTTTCTTTGTTATTTCCTTTCTCTACTAAATTTCAGCTAAGTTTCTTCCTTTCTAGTTCCTTGTGGCGTAATGCTAAGTAGTTTATTTGAATTTCTTTTCTTAATTCAAGCATTCATATCATAAAATATTAAAATAAAAATAGAATTAACAAGCAAAAAAAAAAAAGAAGTCAAAATTCTCTCAGCAAAGAAAAGTCCTGGATCTGATGGCTTCAATAGTGAATTCTTAAACATTTAAAGAAGATCCTAACACTATTGACTCAAAAACTGAAATTTTGCAAGATGAAAAGGGTTCTGGAGATGGATGTTGGTGATGGTTGTACAATAGGAATAGATTTAAGGCCACTAAACTGTACACTTAAAATTGGCACAGTACATTTTTATGTTGTCTTTTAAAAATTATTTTATTTTATTTTATTTTTAAATGTTTTGTTTATTTTTGAGAGAACAGAAGAGGGACAGAGAGAGAGGGACAGAGGATCTGAAGCAGGCTCTGTGCTGAAAACAGCAAGATTTGGGGCCTGAACTCACAAGCCATAGTTTCATGACCTGAGCTGAAGTTGGGCGCTCATCCAACGGGCTCACCCATGTGCCCCTTATGTTTTTTTATGCAATAAAACAATTAGGAAAAAAATAAAGGTGAGACCTGTTTTTATGTTTATAAGTATTCCGTAATTTTATCTCAATAATATCTAGTCTACAATCTCATCTCATCATGCATGAACAATGACCTAATCCTGGTGCATAGTATGGGCTGCATTTATGTCTGATACACCAAATGTGAGGACATAGATGTAAAATAACTCAAAAGAATAAATGAATTTTAGGGGTACTGGGAGGCTCAGTTGGTTGAGTCTGATTCTAGATTTCAGTTAAAGTCATGATCCTGGGGTCATAAGATCGAGTTCCTTGTTGGGCTCTGGGCTAAGTGTGGAGCCTACTTAAGATTCTTTATCTCCCTCGGCCTTCCCCAACTCATGCCCTCTCTCTCTCTCTCTCTCTCTTAAAAAAAAAATGAATAAGAAGTGGCCCAGTCAGCGGAATGTCTAATGCCACATGCTCAACAGAATACAACAATGCAATGTCAAATTCATATCACTTCGAACTCTGTTTGAAAATTGAAATCAGGGCCCTGGGTGGCTCAGTCAGTTGGGTGTCTGACTTTGGCTCAGGTCATGACCTCATGGTTGGTGGGTTCGAGCCTCCCATTGGGCTATATGCTGACAGGTCAGAGCCTGAAGACTGTTTCTGATTCTGTGTCTGCCTCTCTCTCTGCCACTGTCACACTCCTGCTTTGTCTCTCTCTGTCTTAAAAATAAAATAATAAATATTTAAAGAATGAAAGAAAGGAAGGAAGGAAGGAAGGAAGGAAGGAAGGAAGGAAGGAAGAAAAAGAAAAAGAAAGAAAGAAAGAAAGAAAGAAAGAAAGAAAGAAAGAAAGAAAGAAAGAAAGAAAAAGAAAGGGAAAGAAAAAAGTTGAAATCACTGCCAAGGCTATGTAGTATCATAAAACCCAACTGAGGTAAGTTAGATTATTGCTTAGCAAATACTCATGACCTATTTCCTTCCATGAGAGGACTATATTTCCCTGACCAGTTGACGTTGGGCATAGCATTTTGACTTGCTTTGTTGAGTGGCATGAGAGTGGAAATGATATGAGCATAACTCAAGATTTCCTTTTCTGATTTGACTTGGCCTTACATTTCTATCTTTTCCCAGAAGAAGAATGTGCCTCAGGTAGTTGGAGGTGTAGAGAATGAGAAACAGGTAAACTCAGTTCACAGCTAGAAAACAAGTGCAACTGAGCTAAGTGTAAATAAGTTGAATTCCAGTTAATCTACAGATGAGTAAGTGTGAAACAGATGCTAACTGCTGCACATGTTATTATGGCTGTAACTAACTGATACACTAAGGAAGAAAGGGAATTCGTCAAAACACAAACAGAATCAAGATATTAGAAGTCTCAGCTTTGTGAGATTATATTGGTTTAACTGGGTGATATAGTTGGAAAAGTGAAAGTTTACTTTTGTTTATGCATGTAAAGATAACAACTGAATATTTTGAAAGGTAGAGTACCTAGTGAGAAGATAAAGAAGAAACAATAGCAAATATAGATAAGCCTTAAACTTTTTATTGATGAGGGGACACCCGAATGGCTCAGTCGAATAAATGTCTGACTCTTGATTTCATCTCAGGTCATGATCTCACAGTTTGTAGGATCGAGCCCCATGTTGGTCTCTATGTTGACAGTATAGAGCCTGCTTGGGAATTTCTCTCTTTCTATCTCTTCCTCTTCCCTGCCCAAGCTCTCAGTCTCTCTCAAAATAAATAAATAAACATTAAAAAAACATAAACAATGTTTTAACAGATGAAAGAAAGGGAAGAAATAAGACTGATGCTAGTAAGGGCATTTGGGAAGAGAGAAAACTTTTTGATTTTGTTACTCATTTTTTTTTCATAAAAAAGAAAAGATCACAATACATTTACAATTATAAGAGAAATACCAATAAAGCAGAATTAAAATGCAAGAAATGAAGTTATTTACTGATTTTAAATAAAACCATAGCTCAGTTTGTTTGAGAATGACATTCAGCACACAGTGAGAGACAGGAAACAAATTCTTCCTCTGAGATGGAGAAATAGAAGAATAGTGAAGTTGCAAACAAGTTCTAAAAATGTGTGGAAGCTATGCCCAAACAGAGCTGTTGAAAGGAGAACAAACATGTCATTGTGCTAGATGGCTTATATTTGCCATCATGGGATGAGGGGATTGCATTGTGGAATAACAGGGAGAAGACTGCAAACAACTTTTGTGGGGAATTTATTGTCTGTTTAAAGTGTATGTTAATATGACTGTTGACAAATAACAAAAGCCAAGACTGCGATAAATACACTTACAGTGGCAACTAGGTTGAGACCATGGTTCCAAGATCAAGAATGGAAGAGCTAGTACAGGGAGTGACTTTGGTTTGAAGGTCTTTCAGGTCTGGCTCCACTATTTTTCCTCCACCTTATGTCTTACTAGCAGACACCATAACTTCTGACCAAAGCCTTTTAATGGCACTCCAGTAGCCATGTGGCAAAGTTCACTTTCTTTGATGTGATAGATTATGATTTAGCAAATATTCACATACTGTATTCCAACCAACAGGAGGAATAGATTTCCCTAATCTATTATAGAACTAGTTATTTTCTGTGTGAGCTTTTACATCATTATTCCTCATATCTCAGGGCTTTTCTCCCTTAATTACCTTGAATGTTCCTGACCATTCTAACTTTTTCCAAGCTTTTTTTAAATTACTTTATCTCCTGTGGATTTCTTATACAGAATTGTTTAGTTCTTACTATCTTTCATTATTTCCTTAACATAATGCAGTTTTTCGTTGTTTTTCTCTCCATGAATCTACCTATCTAACTTTCTTTTCTCCTCAAGTAGAATTGCTAGCTCTTAGGGAGAGAGTGTGTTGATGAAATTTTTATCCCCTCTACTTAGAAGTCTACAGTATACCTTTGTGAATATTAACACATATTTATATCAATAGCAAAGAATAATTAACAGGTCACACTTTCAAAAAATTTGACATTATTCACATTATTAAAAAACACCATCTCTCCCTCTTGGTAAATTTATTCTAAGGTCTGACCTTAGCTTCAATAACTAAAGATCCCTCTAGAGCAGGAAACTCAATGTCTAATGACCCTTTATTTCTGCTTTCTTGTTTTCAATATAGAATAACTAAAAATTCACCTTGGAAGGTAGAGAAACAAAGATATTTGATCAAAACAATGTCATCTTTTATATAAACCAGATTACTACTTACTTTCTTTAGAAAAATAAGGCACAGACATGATAAGAATATAAATTATATGAATTATACTAATTTATTTTTATAAGAGATAGCAAAATATTTAAAAATAACAATATATGATGCCCTCAGGATTGCTTTATTTAACATAATAATAAAGCAAATAAAGTCCTGAGATGTGATCCATAATTTCTATTATATTTTTAGAGCCTACCCAATCTTTGACCTTCTGTTCACATCAAAGATACTTTGAGGGGAGGGAACATATGGTGGGGCCATATAAAGAAATTCTATTTTGTTTTTTAGAAAGAAATTAATTCTGAGAGACAGAGAGAGCCAGATCATGAGGAGGGGAGGGGCAAGGAGAGAGGGACATACAGAATCGGAAGCAGGCTCTAGGCTGAGTCTTCAGCACAGAGCCCAACTCGGGGCTGGAACCCATGAACTGTGAGATCATGATCTGAGCCAAAATTGGACGCTCAACCAACTGAGCTACCCAGGCACCCCAAAGAAATTCTATTTTGATTAAAGTAATACAATCTGCAAAGACCTTTTTAAGGGACGGAAGTGAATAAACGTTACACTCCAATAACACACATTTTATTTGTATAAATTATCTAAAGAAAAATAAAAGGTTCTAACACTTTAAAATTTGTCTTAAGTATTCCTTAGCAAATTTGTTTATAGAGGAAAAGTAGATGTATGGTATATTCAATAGGCATAATTTTTACTTTGCATCTGTTTTGCTGCAATTTCTCTTCTGGAAATACTGCTAAATGAGCAAAGAGATCAGAATGAGATTGATCTCCTTAGCAGAAAATGTGAAGTTTTGTGTATATAACCAACCACAAACTGTTATTTTATGTGAACTTTTCTAAATATTTCTATTGTCCACTACGATTTTTTGTTAAACATGAGGCAACTATGCTCCATTTTCTCTAAGTCCTCTCTCAATACAAAGACATTTTTAATCTAAAATTCATTATTCTAGAAAGTTTATGTGTGTGGTGGAGGACGTTGTGTGCATGGAGTCTGTGTATGTGTGTACAGGAGAATGGAGGTGTGAGATAAAGTGCACACTGATAGAAATGGGTACAACTAGGACCCTTTCGGACATATGGGGCTAACAAAGATCACCATATTCTTTATTAATTTTAATATATCTTTGAGTATTCACATATGATATTCTCATTAATTGTTTCTAAGGAAAAATAAGGAAATCCATATTGATGATTCTTTTATTGTTCCTCCATTTTTCCTCTATCTTCCCCTACTATATGTCTGATATTGCATGGAATTATATTTAAATGAACCTAAATAAATGAACCTAAATAAATTAATGGGTAATTAAGTCATAAATTTGTAGAATAAGTTATATTTTAAGATTAGAATATAAAGTCTAAATCACTCAAATCATAGCACATTATAAGTTTTCTGACTTTTTCTGCCTTCTAGTTACATTAAGTTTGTATAATGACACAATTTATCTTAAAACTATATGGATATACCTCTTCCAAATACTAATTTATACACATAGGAAAAATAAAACTATCTGGTTTAAAAAATAATAATTAACTGTATAACTTATAATGTATCTTATTGAACTATTTCTAGTTTATAGCAATTAACTTATGTAATGAGTTTGGTTTCACTTAAAGCAAAATGAAGTGGTTGAATATATTTGAATTATTTTATATATTATTGAAAACAATAATACTAGGAAAATATATTTATGTTATAATTCATGTATAGGATCTGAGAAATTATTTTTCCTTTTGACTATCATATAGCTGTAGGTAGCATTCTGATTATTGACTATCCATTGACTATTCCATTGTATATCATAAAGTTTAGTGTTATATAAATTGTAATTACTTTGATAGACTGCATATAGATAAAATTCCTATTTCATGCTAGAATACAAATAAAGAAAAATACAAAGAAGTGATGATACATGTTGCAAATCTAAAAACAGAAGCTTATATTATAATTAGCTTAATTTAAGACTTTTTAAGAGTTTTATATTTCAGTTATGATCAAGAGGCTATCTTGGTCCTGGTGGTTCTATAAAAATGAATTTTAAATTTGATATTCATAATTAGATGCAAGCTCAAAAATTAGCTTCTGAAGTTTTCAAGCCTATCGCATATTATTACAAAATTTTTCCTCTGATAGCTTATACTACTCATTAATGAAAATTCATAAGAAATGCTTCTAAAAATGTGTTAATTTAAACTTTAACAATTTTTGAAACATTCCATGATAGTTTTTCAAATTTATTATTCTTACACTTTCCCCCTTATGTATTGGAAGAAACTTACATGAATACTGCCTTTTATAAAAATGAGATAGTTCAACAATTAAAAATAAATGAGGATTATATTGTTAAAGATAAAATTATATTTTAAGAGCATTAAATAAACAACAAAGAGATAATTGACTCCCTGGAATACTCTACATAAATTCAATATAAAAATCCATAAAGAATGGTTAAAGAAGTAACAGATATGTTAATTTCCTAAAATTATCTTCATTCTTCCACTGCACTAACTCTACTCAGTTGCGATAAAACTAGTTTAAAGTGTTTTTTCCCAGAATCATTAAGAGGTATTGATTACCAAATCTTTTCCAAACTCTCTCTACTCATTGACCTATTATCATAATTGTTACTATTTCACCTTTTCTGTGTAGTCTTTCTCCATAAGCCAAAAAGTAAAATAAACAAACAAACAAACATTGAGAGCGATAAATAAACATTGAAGCGGGAGGGGCAGAGAAAGAGAGCAGGCTTTCAGTTGTCACCACAGAGCCTGATGGGGGCTTGAACTCATAAATCCTGAGATCATGACCTGAGCCAAAGTTAAACGCTTAACTGAGTCTACCAGGCCCCCCTCCTTTCTAACTGCTTTTAATATATATCTCTATTGTGAAATGATTCCTTTATTAGGTATGTCTATGTTTTGTAACTGATCTTATTTATTAAGTATTAAGAGTTTCACCACTGTGTCAGACACTGAGCCAAGGATGAGGGATACAAAAGTGAACAAAATTAGTCAAGGAAAACTTACTAAAGACAAGGGAAGACAGAGAATAAGGAATAACACAAAAAAATGTAAAGTAACGGTCCTAAATTCTACAAAGTGAGATTTCATGATAATCTGAGGGACCTGTCCTTATCTGGGAAACCAAGGGATAAAACTTAGAATTTCATATTCCTTTATGATGTTTCATTGTCTGGTAATTCTCATCTTATTTTATTTTTAAATTTTTTTTAATTTTTTTAAATGTTTTATTTATTTTTGATACAGAGAGAGACAGAGCATGAGAGGGGGAGGGGCAGAGAGAGAGGGAGACACAGAACCGGAAGCAGGCTCCAGGCTCCGAGCTAGCGGTCAGCACAGAGCTTGACACGGGGCTCAAACCCACGAACGTGAGATCTGACCTGAGCTGAAGCCGGAGGCTTAACCGACTGAGCCACCTAGGCGCCACGTATTTTTAATTTTTTTATGGTTTTATTTATTATTGAGACAGAAACAGAGCATGCACGGAGCCGGGGGGGGGGAGGGGGGCGGGCAGACAGAGGGAGACACAGAATCTGAAGACAGGCTCCAGGCTATAAGCTGTCAGCACAGAGCCTGACATGGGGCTCAAACCCACCGAACTGTGAGATCATGACCTAAGCTGAAGTCAGACACTTAACCGACTGAGCCACCCAGGAGCCCCTCATTTTAGATGAATATACTTTGCCTCTGAGTTGTATACCACCACAAGTTGGGAAGGAACAATGTAATGTACTAGTTTTTATTCATTACTTTGAATCTAGGCACATGGAAAATGTGACTGATCGTTTATTAACACAAATGCCGAAGATCATTACTGTGGATGACATCTTGTAATAATCCACTGTGACATGACAAGTTTCTAGAGATGTATCTTTAAAAATGTCGTAAAAATAAAATGTCTTTACTAGAACAACCTAATTAAACTTCACTTTATTTAGAACAATGTTTGGGGCCGCCGAGTTTTGGCTGCCTCAGGCAAGGATATATCGCTCTCTAAGGAGCAACCAAAAAACAAGATTTACATCTGGAGGCTAGGAGAGTGCATTTCCTGGTCCAGGATTCAGAGACAGTTCTACTGAGCCGAAGGAGAAAAGCCAAAATGAACAAAAGATCAAACCGCATTTTGGATTATGCAGCGCTAAGCTTCCCCTCCCCAGCATTGCAGACCCTAGTCTGGGTGCTTCTTTTTGATGCTCTGTCCCGGAGTTTCAGTTTCGGTTTCTCCTTCCTCTAATAATCATTTGACTCTGTTACCTGGCAACCATCCTGGGTCAGTTCCCCGCCCCAAACCCTATATAAGAGTAAATTATTTTCTTAATAGAGGGGGCTTGATCAGAAATCGCTTGTCTTGCCTCACTCTCTGTTCGGCCCCTTCCTGCCCTATTTCTCTCTCCCTCCCTCAGGAAAGAACCCGCAAGGATTTACCGCACTGCAGCGGGGGGGGGGGAACCATGACAAGCGATGCCCCAACGTGGGGCTCCGTGAGGGAACACGACAGAACAATGATAATCACAAATAAAACAAGTCTAGACAGACCATGGAAGAAAGAAAAAATACTTATATATTGGTAATTTTAACGGCACAGTTTTTTGTTATTTGAATAAGAAGCTCATATTTTCATTTTGCAATGGACCCTACAAGTTATTTTAGTTGACCAGCCATAACTAAAAATAATCAAATAGTCTTGTCCACCCTCTGAGTAAAAAGGCTAATCATGCAACAATTATTTCAGAAACATCTCAATAACTTCATAATAATTAATATTTGGGTTTTGAAAACTAAAGATATTTACTCAAGTTGAGAAAATAAAACCATGCTGTGACACCATTTCCTAGAGAAATTCTTAACGCAGATATTTAAAATCTAAACAGGAAACAAGGTCAAAAGTACAGGCAATGTTTATATATTTCAACCAAGGAAGACAGATCATAATCTTATGCGCTGCAATATCGATTTTCCTATAAAAACAAAAGATGAACCTAATTATCATGACCACATATAAGCAAAGTTCTATGCTGCAAACAAAACATTGTATTATTACCACAGAGATAGGGTTAGGCAACTTAATTTCTGATAGTATCCAACAGATTGCAAACCTACTAAGATGTTCAAAATTATTTTCTTTATGTAGTTGAACCTATCATTCTTTATCAGACAGTTCCATCCAGAGCTCCTATTTTTCTATACTCATAAGGATCTGTAATTTGTTCTCTAACATAAATCCTTGTTCGTTGTCCTGAATAAAATTAAAAAACGGTTATTTACCAAAAACATTCTATAAGGACCTTAAAACAATACCACAAAACCTCCAAATTTTCAGAAATTCCAAACTATAGTTTGCCATAAAGGTTAGTGTCCTAGACTAACTCCATTAGGACTTCATCATCTATTTGGTGGTGGAGGAAGTAGAAAATCCTTATCATAGGAAAAGAAAACATTGAATAAGAATGTTATGTAGTCTTACTTAATGTTAATATTTACAGAAATGTGTCACTACTTACTTTACTGGGAAGTGACCACTTTAGAAATTGAGCGATGAAAGCTATGAGGCCATGGAAAAATAAATACAATAAAATATATGAAGCTATTGAGATTATAATAAATCTATATAAAATACATTTACAAGCAATTCCAATGAATTTTCTAAGTCTTGAAATGACTTATTGGATTGCAGCTACAAAGTTTACATTAAATATTCAACTATAATTTCAACTTATAAAAACAGAAATATGAGAATGACTGAGCTAGTCTTTTAGACTTAGTAATTCAGTCTAAGGTCATGGAATCTGAAAAACAATTGAAGGATTATAGTTTGACTGTATTTCTCACCTTGAGGAACAGCAAAACAAAACTTTTTTTGTTTTTGTATTTGCTGCTTTTAATGCTTTCTTTTATTTTAGTTTTATTTTGGAACCTAATTTATTTGGGACCTACATTCTATCATAATTAAGCAGAATGAGACCATACAGCATTTTTGCCAGAGAAGGGTAATGGCTCCACTCTGGTTGGTACCTCTCACATATGTGGGGTGGGGTGTGTTCTCTTTGACACCTGTCACTGCACAGCTAAAAGTTGGGGATCCATCTAAAAGTCACACATCCAGGATCTGTCTAGAAAGAACATTTGACATCGCATCTAATTTTTGTTGTTGCTGTTGCTGTTGTTGTTGTTGTTACTGATTCACAAGCAAGCCACATTCTGTTTATGAAAAATAACCAATTCCAGTATAAATTCTAGTAAGGAAGAGAATTGATAAAACTCCATTATTTTTCTTATTTTGAGAACTGCACACAAATGAATGGCATTCTATCTTATAACACTGTATGTACAAAATGATTAATCTTCTTGGCCACACACAGTTTGCAAATGGAGAAAGTCTTACATTTTATTCAGTGACCAGGATCTAGCCTGAGGCCATCCATCCATCCATCGCATATGGCATAGTGATGCTCTGCAGTCTATAGCTCAGGGCATATACGGGGATCTATTAAATACAATTATCTCTTCCTCTCTTTTGTTAATCTCTAAATTTATTTGAGGAGATTATGTTAGGGATTCAGATGAGGAGGAGAAAGAAGAGGTATTTTGAGGATTTGAAGCATGAATAATTCTTTAAGAGTAGGGAAAAAAATCATTGAGTTTTATAAGTACGAGCTGGTTACCTCTTCTTTGGTACATCCCCAGAGAGTTGCAGGACCTCTGAGGGAATGGTCTCGTGCACACAGCAAGGCGGATCATATACAATCAGTTTTCCAGTCTCATGAAAGCTTTCCACACTCTAAGTTGAGTATGAAAGCTCCAAAACCACTAGTGAAAAAAGAAATAATTCAGTGGCAAATGTGGAAGCCTGATGATCTGAGGATTTATTCCATTTCCTCCAACATTGGGCTGTCTTCCAAGATTTATTTGTTGTTCTGGGATAAGAGAAAGGGAGATTTAAAAATGATCCCAGTTGAATTTTCTTTCAGCAAGGTAAGACAGAAGCTAAGGAAAGTTTAGGCTGAGGCTTAATAAAGAAATAAGGTGTACATGAATTTATTGTATAAGACTAATAAGTGTTATGAAAGTTTGTTTCAATCATTTGCATTATTTACATATTTAAATCTGTAATTTATTTGGAATACCGATGTTAGTGTCTATAGAATGATAGAGTAATTTCATAAATGTGACATGTAGGTTGCAAGACATAAAATTAATCAGGACTAACATAAAATACCTCTTGATTTTATTGTATCTGACCAAACCACATAATTGCATAATTATATAAGTGAAAAAAAATTTTTGACAAATTTCAACCTGAGTTTTCTTGGTTCTGTATACTATAGAGTTCTTTTTTTAGAGTTTTAATATATTTACTATAGACCTTTGATTTAAAAATCACGTATACAATTCTTTTTTTTTAATAGTTTGTTGTCAAATTGGTTTCCATATAACACCCAATGCTCTTCCCACAAGTGCCCCTCTCCATTACCACCACCTCCCTTCCTCCTCCTCCTCCCCCTTCAACCCTTGGTTCATTTTCAGTTTTCAATAGTCTCTCAGGTTTTGTGCCCCTCTCTCTCTCAAGTCTCTTTCCCCCTCCCCCTCCCCATGGTCCTCCATTAGGTTTCTCCTGTTAGACTTATTAGTGTGAACATATACCATTCTTAACTACAGATATTTTAGAAAGTTCTCATCACCAAATGATCTATTCTTATTGTTCCAACTGTTTTTCAAAGAAATTGTAGTTACTTTATAATAAATAGGATTATCATATTATGAGATCAAATGTCATATAGCTTAGGGTATTTGTAGAAAAAAAGAGCATTACTCGTTCATTTTTTCAGGTAGCAAAAGTGTTCCAGATCATTTACTTGATTTTTTTATTTGAAAATTGTATCTGGAGATATTAGCTACTATGTATCTGTAAATAAAGGCTAAAATATGTGGACTCACTATAAAGAGAAAATAATTGAAGAATTGTTTTCACTTTAAAATAAACAAAAACTTAGATAAAATAAAGCAAAACAAAGCATAATGTAAATTGAAAAAAAGGGTAAAAGTTACCAAAATACTACTGCTCTTTAGTTGAAATATGTCTTATATTTTAATTATTGTTACATCATTCTAACAAATAGAAACTATTACCAAATCATTTTCTATTTTTACTGTAAGACAATTTTACAATGCATAGATGACTATCTTTGTTAAGTTTTGACATATGTTTATGTCTTTTAGATCAAAAATGTTGATGAGAAGCATTGGTTAGGGGTGTTGGGTAGCTCAGTTGGTTAGGCATCCAATTTCAGCTCAGGTCATGATATCGTGGCTCATGAGTTCAAGCCCTGAGTTGGACTGTGCTGACAGCTCAGAGCCTGGAACCTGCTTCAGATTCAGTGTCTCCTTATCTCTGCCCCTCCCCTCCTCATGTTCTGTCTCTTTGTCTCTCAAAAATGAATTAGCATAAAAAAATAAAAAGGAAAGAAGTATTGCTGAACTAGCAGTTTTTTATTAAAATGAACTATTACAAAGAATCTTATTTTCTAATATTTAGAAAAGTAAAACAGATATTTTGCCATTCAATGAGTTTTAGGAACAACAAAATCTTAAACATAGCATCCAGTAGCATCTTTGAATCATTTTACCAGTTAGAAAGAAATCAGGAAATGAGCTAAAACCACAAGGGCCCATACTACTAATGTATAAATTAGATTTTCCAGTTAAAAGAGATTTAAATCCCAAATTGGATAAGACTTAGAATGAGAAACAGATGCTATTTGTATGGTGCTTCTTATCAGATAGTGGATCTCCTGAGGCCATATTCAAGTGACACAATCAAGGCATCTCATCACCTGTTCAATGTTGGGTTTTTTTTTTTTTTTTTAGATGTTTGCCTGGATGGTTCTTGAGTGTTCATAACCAACATAATACAGGGAGAAGAGTTTCGCTGCCTGTATGGAAGTAGATTAAAAGTTAAATAATCTTCCATGTGCATTTATACAGTTAGGTAGTATAAGAATAACTGTATTAAAACCTAAGCTAAAATAAAGGTGGCAACTGTCAGATGAATAAGTGTATAATAATTCATACACATTATATATATAGACTAAAAGAGTCTAGTTTTAGAATACGCATAAGTAAAAAGAAAAATTTTTGTTTTCTTGGGGAAGAAATGAAATATGATCAATAAATGTTTAATTCAGAAAGAGTATTTATTTGAAAATTTAAAAACCGAAAAAGAATGGACAATTATTTTAACCATCTGGATTCAAAAAATAATATTTGACTGCAAAATGTATACTAGAACACTCTTAAACAATATTTATAGGTATAATGGAAAGTCTTCTGCTCAGAACTATTAAATTATTGGAAATAGATATGGGTTTATTTTTATTTTTATTTTTGAGAGAGAGGGAGAGACAGAGGAAAAGCAGTGAAGGGGCAGGGAGAGAGGGAGACACAGAATCTGAAGCAGGCTCCAGGCTTTGAGCTGTCAGCACAGAGCCCAGTGTGCAGCTTAAATCCACAAACTAAGAGATCATGACCTGAGCTGAAGTCAGATACTTAACCAACTGAGCCACCCAGGTGCTCCTTATATGTAAGTGTATGTATATGTATATATTTAATTTAAAACTCTGGATAGATATTGGCAAATTTCTATCAATATTTTCTTATTTTTGTAAAATCAAATTCTCATATGCAAGGTAAGGGACAGCAGAGTGTCATGTATACTATTTCCTTTTTGGTTTTATGGGAAAATAAAATATACTCATATTTGATAATATATTCACACAATTTTTTTAAAAAGAATAGTTTTATCCTTTCTTTTGAAATATCTCTCCAACAGCTTATTTTAGTTTTCCGAAAAGTTCAGGAAAAATTCTCTAAGCATTACAATGACCTTTCTGAAAGTCATGTAATAAAAATGCATACTATTAGTAAATTGATGGGAAAGCAGGGATTTAAAAAGATAAATATATCATACACAATATCAACCATTTATGAGTCTAATAGGGGAATAGACTCATAAGTGTACAAAATAAACATATATACATTTATTTTGGTAAGCAATAAACTTTTTTTAGTTGAGGTTAATTCATCCACAATAAAAAAAGAAACATTTTTGAAGTATACTTGGAAGTAGAATTTAGTACATTGATAATGTTGTACAAACATTATCGTCACCTCCAAAGAATATCCTGTGTCCATCTGGCAGGTGACAAATATTTTCGTCACCTCCAAAGAATATCCTGTGTCCATCTGGCAGACACTTAAGCAACAATATTTTAAAATTGATTAGCCCTTGGGATATAGAAAATGTGCATTACTATGTAAAAAAATCAGGAGAGAAAAGCTTTATATGGCTCTTGAAATATGAGGATTCTACGTTGACAAATCCTTCTATTCACAGTAATTTCAATTTTAGTGAAATACTTACAATGAACATTTTGTTTGCTTTATATGGAATATAATTTAAAACAGCTATAAGTGGTGTGGAGTATAACTTAATTACTTTGACTCAAAGTACAGGGGTATACATCTTATAATTTCATTCCATTTCATTACAAGTGTCACATACTTCCTTATGCAACCTTTCAACAGTAGCCTCACTAGGTTGCAGTGGACCCCATAGGGGATATAGAAAAGGAACTACTGGGGTGTGAAAAGGAAGCATTTGAATTCTCATACTTTTCAAATTTTCTATGGGGTATGTTTTCAAATGTTTATGATGGAAGAGTACAATAGTTCATCTATATGCCTTTTAAACAAGCAACTATTTGGAGAATATGATTAAATAAAGTAGTGCCATTGTGTTTCCAGTATCCATCATGCTTTTCCATGGCTTCCTCTTAAGTATTTTGAGTCATTCTACACCAATATCCATTCTTAGCAATCTTCTGTACAGGTTGTATATAAGCTAATGTTCTTCTTACAAGGATACAGCTCAGCCCTCATTGGTCACCCCACTCCTCTAACTCTTCCTGCGGGTTGTCTAATGCCCTTTATTGTAGTACGACTCCCCGGCAGTGTTACAGATTGTAATAGGTTGGAGAATTTGATCATTTCAATTTGCTGTGGCTGACTAATTCTGCCATGGTCCATGTCTGGTCTTGGAAACAGGAGTGCTCAGCAGATTACTAGCTGCTAAAAGCTTTCTTGCCTGGAGCTGTCTTCCTCAAAGCAACAGTTTGGGAATATAATTTTTCTCTCTCTAACTGCCTGCAGGCCACCAATGTTAACCATTCCATAGGTAAAGTTACAGTTAAAGTAAACACACATTTAGCTTAGATTTTGTGAGTGCAGAATACACTACAGTATGAATTTTGGTAAGGATCAATAAGACCTTCTAGTACTCAAAGGTCATATATTCTAGGTCCAGGATAATTTTCCTCAATCTTCAATAAGACAAGACTTGAGCTAAATATAACTACCTTTAATTTCCAGAAATTGCTTTCTTTGGGCAATTCCAATGCTTTTCTGAAATCTTTTTTCTTCTATATATCTCCCTTTCTGGTAGACTTTATGTTACTGTCAGTTTTCATCTGTGGTTCTCAGAATATTTAATGGCTCCTTCATCCCTCCCAGTGATCTAGAAAGCCCTAGCATATTCAGGACTCAGACGGGGAGTTACTTCTCTCGTAAAGTCCCTATTCTCTCTCCTTCTGCTTTAGAATTTGCCCAGGGGGTCAGAATTATCTGCTTCTTTATCTTTTATTAAATCTCCCCCCCACACATATACATGCCTTGGAGGGCAATAATTATGTATGTCATTTACATTCAAGTTCTGTTTTCTATGCCTGATGAAAAACATTGTCAGTTATGTTTTTTTCTTTTATGCTTTTCATATAATATCTATACATATATACAATTTATATCAACCAGAGCTGTTGCAAATAAATATGGTTAAGAATATAACACTGATAAAAAGTGTTTAGAACATAGATTTTTACCGGTTTGTTAGTTAAATTGTACTGTGTGATGCTTATAAGCAAAGAAACATTTTCATGGTAACTTTTGTTCTTGGGTCACATATTATATTTAAAGACATATAATTCACTAGGAAACACACTAACCATACTTAATTTTAAATACACACAACACATTTCAGAGACATTGGCATTCCAGCTACCTTAAGTAGGAAAATTTGAGTACTCAGAAATACTGAGATAGCAAATATTTCAGTGTCAAATTTCTGTCAGGTATAGAACTTATGTCTATTTTGTGTGTGGAAGAGAAGGTAGATATTGAAAATTATGGTAAATAGACAATCCATTCTTTGTACATTGCTGTACTAGTCTTAGATCTCTAAAAATTCCTTTTTTTTTTAAACTATCTGTGATCTAGTTGATTAGTATTTCTCTTGGCTATGAACTTCCATAACTGATGGGTCACATCATTCTGCCAATTTTCCCTTAATAAAGGTCTTTCCCAATCCTGTGTCTCTCCCTGAATTTTCAAAGTCTACGAGGTTGGCCTTTGTAGCTAAGTATTATCTCTACTAGAAATACCTAGCCTTTCAAAAAAACTCATTTATCATGGTGCTCCACAAAAAGAATTGCATTTGTGAACCCCGTGTGTCTGGAGAAGACAGAGGTGGAGAAAACGCAGTGGAATCTGGATCTCCTGGATGTTTTAATTACCCAAATGGGTATGCGAATACTAGCATGCATCATGAACATCTTTATTCTCTAAAGGTTCAGGTTAAGAATTTAGAAAATTATAACTTCCATAATTTAAAAAATCCTATATGCCAGAGACTTTTATTAGCACATATCTTTAATATTAGCTGATTATTTTTAAAAAATGTTTTAATGTTTACTTATTTTTGAGAGGGGAGGAAGAAGAAGAGAGAGAGGGAGACATAGAATCCAAAAGAGTTTCCAGGCTCTGCATTGTCAGCACACAGCCCTGATGCAGGGCTTGAACTCACGGACTGCGAGATCATGACCTGAGCCACCCAAGAGCCCCAACATTACCAAAATTATATTTTCTTACCAAAATTATGGTATAGACAATAAAAATATATTTTACATGTAGTACACTGTTGATACAGACTGTATTTTGCTCATCTTTTGTTCATTTACCTTTAAGATTTTTCTAATATACAGTTTCTAAATGGTACAACATTTAGAAGTTATTAGATGCTCCATTTTCTTCTAAGATTAAAGAACATGGAGTTTGGAGATAGTTTACCTTTTTTCCTCTTTATTAAGAGTCTGATTAGACCTAAATGTTCAAAGCATAGTTAAGTGAAAAATGGCTATTGCTAACATTTGGAAGCTTACTACATGCCAACAGTGTATCGTGTAGGTCACATACTTGGTCCCTTAGAACTCCAAAGACCACAAGAAATAGTATCACTACTTCTGTGGATTGGACACCTTAATGATCATTCTAAAAATATTTTTATGTCTCCCTGAATAAAAATAAAATAAAATGAAAGGTTCAAAGTCAAGAACCAGACTCAAGGACCTCGGTTCTGTTAAACAAATATGTTACCAAAACCGTAAGGTAGATTTGAAGTACCATCTGCTCTTTGGTGCCCCAGATATGGTGCTACAGGGCGTTCTATGAGGAGGGTCAACTTATAGTCAAACCTTCTTCAGACTATCTCCTTTCTTTTGATGTTGCATGAAGCATGTTTTTTTGTTTTGTTTTTCTTGTTTGCTTTGTTGCTTTTAGAGTTTACTTATGTATTTTGAGAAAGAGGGAGAGAGAGTATCCCAAGCAGGCTCCATGCCAACAGCACAGGGCCCAAGGAGGTGCTTGATCTCACCAGTGTAATATCAAGACCTGAACCTACACCAATAGTCTGAGGCTTAACAAGTTGAGCCACCCAGCCACTTTGCACGAAACTTGTTTTTTAATCCAATGTGGAAATTTGGTAAACTACATCATACCCTATACAAAATTCCTTTCTGTTTATAGTAAGTTGGACTTTATTGTCTGCAAAGAATAGTATTAAAATAAATGTAGTTTATAAATGAGGTAATGGAAGCTAGAAGAAATTAATTGACTTGCACAAACTTATATGACTAGGCAGTGGCCGAGCCAGGACCCAGGTTGTCTGCTCTGGGGTCAATAGTTTTAGACATTGTGCTTTTGTGCATTTTTGTCTTCTTTCACAAACACTCTGACTTTTGATCTCTAAGTAAATGATGAAGTTTGGGAGGAGTAAAATCTAGTACATATGCAGATTAGAAAATATTTTAATATTTCTAATAATAGGATGCCTTAGAGTAATTGAGGTCATTTATACTTTCTAAGAATGTTTTATAATTGTATTCTATTATGTGATTTGGGATGAATTTGTAGAAAAACATGGTTTTTTGCATACTTTGTAAAACTCCATTTTCTGTATGGAACTGATATTTATTCCAAAAAGGCATCAAAATAATTAAGCATTTTATTACCTGGCTATCATTTTCAAAGCTATTCTTTACAAAGATTTTGCCAAAAGCTAAATATACAATTAAACAGGCAGAAAAAGAGGTACTAAAACTAAAAATCGGCACACAGCTTTTCCTAAGGTTTCATATGAGAAGCTTTGAGACTCATCTAGTGGATCTAGATCCAAGAAGTAATACAAGAGAAAAGAAGAGTAAAGAAGTAAAGAGTCCAAGAGTAAAAGAAGGCATGCATAAAGACAAAATCACAACTTTGAGTTTAAAGCACTAATGAAAGTAGCAGTAGCTAACACCTAAATAATAGTGATAGTAAAAATAACCAAGTGGTGAATATTTTTTCACCAAAATGCGTGTCATAATGTGTGTTATCCATAGAAACCTACATTAGAAAGAAAATAAAAGATAAGATCTAGAGTTATAAATTTAAAAGTCATCTGCATTGTTAAGGTGGAAGTATTCCCTTATAAACAGCAATTTAGAATAAATCATGTCACAAAAGGAATTTAAAGGCTATTTTACATGTCTATATAAATATGCATTTATATAGAATGGCATTTTATATTTATAACAACAGCATAGTCAAATTCATCAAGACAATATTTGTCCTGAGATTTGTTCTATTTGAAATTGCTCTTTAGCAAATTATGAAGCAAAAGTTATTTCCACCCAAAACAAATATATGAATTTAGTGTACCATAATAAAGTCATAAACTTACTCCTACATTCTTTAGGTATTAAACATTTAACATTTGTCCTGTTAGCTGAAAATTTGGTTCCAAAGTTTGTTTCAAAATTAAGCTGCATCTAGTTGTTCCAAATTCTTTTGACTTTTAGATTTGATTTATAACAGCATTTAAAGTCCTCAGCAGCACCAAAACATTTCATTCCATTTAATGATATGCTTGTAGGCACCTACTGTTTTTCAATATGAGACTTTAATTTGAACAAAGACTTTGCTTATTAGTCATTAGATGCATATAAAATATGAATGAGCAATAGGACCACAGCAGAATTCGAGTTGCGATGTTTCATAGCTTGTTTCCAAATACCTTAGATCTAAGATTATTTCCACAAATTTAAGATGTGTTAATTTAGCAAGTACATTTACACTATTTGCTAAAATAATACATGTAAACTTTAAAAAATCTTTTATGTTTGTAAGCGCTGGGATAATTATAGTTCTCCAACTTATCTTTATTTTTAGTTGAAAACAGTCATATTAAAATTGGAGCAGCATTATAGTTCATGTCTTACAAGACAAGCGGGCCCTTCTCCTCAGTGCACAATAAATCTTCCTGCATAGAGTTCACGGAGGTGAACTGTTAATCCTTCTATATATCATAGGTAGTTGTAGAAAAAAAAAAGCATCCTGAAAAACCACTGAAGAAACAGATAATTAAAATAAACTTCATAATTAAAATTAGCATATTTCCTGAATTTAAAAGCAATAAATCTACAGTGCTCTTTCTACAGGCATGGCATTTCTTGATGAACTTGTTCAGAAAGAAGAAAACTTTTAATATAGTTACTTTGGCATCAGGCTCATTTATACTCTTTCTGTAAGACTTGGTATGTAGATCTTCCCAAACACATATACACACACTAAATTATTATCTAATTTAAAAGATTTAAATTTTTTAATGTTTATTTATTTTTTAGAGACGAAGAGAGAGACAGAGACAGAGCTCCAGCAGAGGACAAACAGAGAGAGAAGACGACACGGAATCCAAAACAGGCTCCAGGCTCTGAGCTTTCAACACAAAGTCCCACGGGACTTGAACACACAAACCATGAAGTCATGATCTGAGCAGAAGTAAGGCATTCAACCGACTGAGTCACCCAGGTGCCCCAATTATTATCTAACTATAAAATACAAAATTCTTACAATAACATGGAAACACCTATATAACGTGTTCTCAACCTACTCCCCATCCTTATATACTACTATTCAACTCTCTAACTAAAGACCAAAATTCTCTCTTTTCCAGGAGACACCTGTCATACATGTCTGATGCTCTCTGTTGGTTAGGAATGTGGTCCCCCATCATCTCTCTGTAGAGAAGTCCTACTGTGCCTTGAAAAGTCACTCCTGTTGACTCCTCTTCTAGGACAATGGGCTAATAATCCTTCCCTCTGCTCCCTTACATTTTGTTCAGACTTCTATTGTAATACTTATTGCACTGCCTTGGAATTATCTTTTATTTAATCTTTCTACTCAAAAGATTGAATATTGGAATTTTGGAAAATTGGACATTTTGGTGTCATAACTATCCTATACTATTTTAAGATATATTATTTTAAAATGTATACATCCTTTTCATAGACAATTTTATCTCAATCCTCTAAATGAGAGAGAGAGAGAGAGAGAGAATGTTATGCTGCCTTATAGAATCAGTAACTAAATGGATCATGTCATGGGACTTCAGCTGTTCTGTTCTTTTTCCTATTTTTCAACTATTTGTACAAAAGAGTAACTTCTTAAAAGGTCAATTATAGACATGTCCTATTATCATACACACAATTCTTTAATGAGTGTCAGTCCAGTGTTTTGTTCTTTGTCCCAGCAGTCCATCAATAGGACATCTGGGGGAAACTCTTTGGGAAGTCTGGACAGCCTTGTTTGCCTCGTTGGCCACTATGAATTCCCCTAGTTGAAACCTTTGTGTCTTAGATTAAAATCATATTAACACAACTTGATTATAATGCAGGGCAAATGCTAATATAAAAATATGAGTGTGGCTAGATTTTTATTAATATATATTTTTTATATATATAGTTGGGTTATCAGTGATTGGTCAGCTTGGCCCCTGAGGGTTTGGTGTCTTCTGACTAGAACAATGACAAAGAATCTATGACTGTCTTCTCGGAGTGGTAACCTGAAGAAACAGAATTTGCACCCAGTCTGTACTATCATTATTGCACTTGTGGCAAGCCCCTGAGGGGTTTTTGTTTTTCCCTGACATAAGGACACAGACCCTGTTTCTTTATTCCTGGCAATGCAAGGTGTTTAATACCCTTACTGGAAAGTAAAGCAGTGACACACTACATTCTTCTTGGTATAGATTTATTTTCCTTCCTCTATATTGGACTAGGAGAAAAATAAGAGATGGAGCTAAGTCTACTTTTGTTTTACTAAATAGTCTGCTTTGGGGGCAAAGGGTAATCAATTTGCAGGGGGGAAAAAGAAAACATTCTTACACCTACATAAACAGTAGAAAATTAGTTTTTATTTGTAATTAGATAGGAAGCTATTAAGAGATAAAGGATACTTTGCTAGATAATCTTAGTTCTAAATAAGAAATTCTTTTTTGGAAAGAATATATCAATATATCACTGATCATTGTTTATTGATCATTTCATAGTTCAGTGCCATGATGAACTACTTATCACTACTTCTCTTAGTCTATGTTCAATTACACAAGTGATAAGTTATTTTTATGCATTTATAAATATAATTTTATCTATATTATTTTACCTAAAGCAATTCTTTTGTCATTTCACCTACTGCTATAGTGGAAACAATGTTCACATATAAAATGAATTGAAATGTATAAGAAGAGTCATCCTATTTTTTGGAAAGAAATAATATGACACTGATAGTTTAATTCCATTTCTATGATCTTATTTCAAAATATAATTAGTTGCATTGCAAGAGTAGAATAAATTAGTAATTGAGCAGTTAAAAAGGAACTCGAGTTTATAAATATATTTCACAGGTAAAGAGATAACTATATTTAAAATTAAAATAAAGGAGGCTGTGATTATCTAATGATCTACAAATAAGTGAGATAGAAAAATCACTGGTTTTGAGTTATTTTTAGTAATAGCAATAAGGATGAAATACTGACAATTAGCAAAGAGTAAATCTTCAAGCATAAGATTTTTAAAAACTGAGCTAACAAAACACTTCATAAAATGAGTAAGATAGCCTCTAGAGAATAGTACATGTTAATTCCATGGGTAGTGTCTATATGTAAGAGTGCTAAAACAAGTCAAAGCAAATGAAAACACCTTCTTATAACACTTGTCTTTTGTTAAATATTGAAGACAAATAAATCTTCAGCATAAAAATGTACATTGCATTTTGCTAACCTACCCCTGTTATTTGTGTATCCTCATTGAAAGTACCAAGGATATGATGTTTAAACATATTCTACCCTTGTCAGAAAGCTGAGTCCAAACTCTCTGAGTAAAGAGAATTTGGAACTGGCCAGGGTCCTTCCTGTCCTCTCACCCCAAATGATTATATGCTTTCTATCTTTCCACAGCATATGTACACTTCCATGTTTCTCTTCAGCCTCTGTATGTCACACACACTGGCCTCTCTTTGATGCTCCAGGCTAGTGAGGACTTTTAGATATTACATTGTATATAGGGTGACCAACCATCCAGGTTTGCCTACAATGTTCCCAGCTTTAGCACTGAAAATCCTATATCCCCAGAACTCCCTCAGTCCTGAACAAATCAGAATGGTTGGTCACTCAATTTGTATGCTCTCTATAACACAGCTTCCGGTTTCTGCCTGAAAGCAAAACTGGTGTCTGGGTAGAAGGAGGCAGAAAAGGAGAGAGCTAGACTGAAGCAGTCTACCAACTTGTATTCTCTTTATATGGCTGTGAGGTATGAAATGACCAAAACTATTTCCTATGGCTACAGCAAAGGAAGCTTAGAACTTTGTGCCAATGTCTCCTGCCAGATGCTGTGGGTTCATCAAAACCTAGAAGAAGCTATTGTGTGAAACATACTTGAATCTCAGTGGATCAGCATACCCTTTAATTGGGGCTTGTCAGTTGGAGGTGATGAGCAAGTCAAAGGTACAGTGCTTTCACAGGCCAAAAGAAATGTCTACATGTGACCCCAGCCACAGATGCTTCAGTAGGAACCCCATGAAGTCAGAGGTTGACAAAGACAACTGATGAAATGAGACATGTCAAAAGGAGCTGGCAGTTCCGATGAGGAATAGTGGGCCCCTCAGAACCAGACATCCTCCCCAGCACCTTTGATGTAGCTTCGAGGAGAAGGAACAATGAGAAAGGAAAATAAGGGTGCGTTTTGAAAATACTTTGCTAAAAGAGACTGTCTTAAATGAGAAATAAAGGACTGAACATTTTCATGTCACATTTTCCTGCCACTGGTGGATTTAGAAATTTCTTAACTCTACTTGAATTCAGTTAGAGGTTTCCGCATAAGTGAGTTGAAACCATCAAATATAAAACCATTACAATTTTGTCTCTAGGAAGGTGGAAACTTAAGGCTCAGCAGAGAATCATATGGAACAGTGAGGGATAAAGAGACACTTTCTCAATGAAATGTAGAGATTCAGCCTGTTTGAAGGTCAACCACAAATTCTGATTATCACTGAGAACTTACTTATAACTCCCCCTTCCCTGGGAAACTGACTCAGTTTCTTCACATTTCTCCATATTTAAATAGGAATAATAATAATACCTATGTCCTCACAAATGTTTTTAGAGGGTTATCAGAAACAATATATGTTTATGGTAAATATTAAGTGCTCAAACAAAAATGGCTAATGATGTTACTATTACTTTATATTATTTGTTTATATTTAATTTCTTTAAAAGCTTAAAAGCAAATAGAAAAAATAAACACAGGTTAAGCATACTGTATACACCTGATGTTTCTATTTCTCTCATTTATGATATAATATATCAAATAGCATTAATATGCACATGTAAAAATTTATTTTGTAACTTTTATAGTGATTGCTGAAAAAATAAAAAAGAAATTAATAGATTTCTCATTCCGCAAGTTTCAGAAGGCAAAGGTTAACTTGTGTCTGCACACATTAGGGGCTCTTTTCCTTGATTACCTGTACATCCATGTGCTAGAGTCTGAGTTGAACTCATTGGGCCCCTGAAAACCCATTAATTGCAGTTGACATTAGCTGTTTGTAAAGTTTCTCTAAAGAGCAACATGAGGGTGATATGACAGGGAATTGGGGCCTATTCTACTGCCTTTGCTGAGACTAAGACATGGTTAATTTCTCCAAAAGATGCATCTTCTCTTTTTGTTATTTTTTCTATTTACCCATACAGGGAGAAGCAAATAAACGCATGCATGTGGTTCCTAAAGTAAACATGCATATATTTTCAAATATTTTAGAATGTGTACACACACTCATATGCACATACAGACAGACACATGTTTCCATAGATATAAAATTGTTTAAAATGTATTTGGTATCTTGGGTCCCTTTCTTTGCAAGAGTGACTATAGCTTTTTATCCACCACTGCTTTACTGTCTTGAAAGAAAATATGCGTTTATAGTGTATTGATTTCAGTAAGTCTATCTATTGTCTACTTTAGGTTTGATTGTTCCAATTTTGAAATGGAATTCATTTCATAAAATTACCTGAGGAGTATCACATTAAATTCCCTGCAGAATAATAATATTACAAATAACTTACTATAAAACCAAACTCTAAAAGGGAATTAAAAATACAATATGAAACAGGCAAGAGATTGTTTGCCAATTATTTTTAAAACAAATTCATTGCTCTTTTTATTTTGTAAAAAAAAATATTTGCTCTAATGTTACAAATTACCACAGAGATACATTTTAAAGAAATGAAGCTGGACCTTAAGGAATTATCTTTGTTAGTACATCTCACAATTAATAAATTCAGAAAACATTTAGCACAAAACTTTCATTTGTACTTTACTGAGTTGTTGGCTCTGTTTTCAAATGATTAAGGCCCAGAAAAAATTAGCTAGGCTAATTTCAGCTAATGAGAATTTAGTTTTAAAAACTAAATTCTTATAAAAATATTTGTATCATTTTTTAAAAAGTGTTTATTCAAATTACAGCTAGTTAACATTCAGTGTAATATTAGTTTCGGGTGTCCAATACAGTGACTTAACACTTCCATACATCACCCTGTGCTCATCACAGCACGTGCAGTTCTTAGTCTTAATCCCGTCACCTATTTAACCCATCACCCCCCGCCCCCTCCTCTCTGGTAACAATCAGTTACAAAGAGTTTGTTTCTTGGTTTACTTCTCTCTCTCTCTCTTTTTATTCCTTTTGCTTTTTTGTTTCTTAAATTCCACGTGTAAGTGAAATGCTATGGTATTTGACTTTCTCTGATTGACTTATTTGACTTAGCATAGTACTCTCTAGTTTCATCCACGTCATTGCTACTAGCAAGATTACATTCTTTTTTATATGGATGAGTAATATCCCATTATATGTATGTACATGTATCTAAGACATGATTAATTTCTACATAGTTATACATACATATACACACATATATGTATATGTACATGCATACATACAAACCCTTCTATAATTTGGCTATTGTAGATAATGCTGCTATAAACATCACGGTGCATGTAGCCCTTTGAATTAGTATTTTTGAATTCTTTGGGTTAGTACCTAGTAATGCAATTGCCAGATTGTAGGTTGGTTCTATTTTTTTAAGATTTTGGGGAACCTTTATCCTGTTTTCCAGAACAGCTGCACCCGTTTGCCTTCTCACCAACAGTGTAAGCGGATCTCCCTTTCTCTACATCCTCAACAACACCTGTTGTTTCTTGAGCTGTTGATTTTAGTCGTTCTGACAGTTATGAGGTAATATCTCCTTGTAGTTTTGATTTGTATTTCCCTGATGATGAGTGGTGATGAACATTTTTTCATGTGTCTACTAGCCATTTAGATGTTTTCTTTGAAAAATGTCTATTTATGTCTTCTGCCCATTTCTTAATAATATTTTTTGGGTGATAAGTTTTATAAGTTCTTTCTGTATTTTGGATACTGACCCTTTCTCAGAAAGGGTCTCCTTAATTTTTTTATGTTTTTAATTTATTTTTGAGAGAGAGAGAGAGAGAGAGAGAGAGAGACAGTGTGAGCACGGGAGGGAGAGTCAGATTGAGAGGGAGACACAGAATCTGAGGCAGCTCCAGGCTCTGAGCTAGCTGTCAGCACAGAGCCTGACCTGGGGCTCGAACCCACGAACTGTAAGATCATGACCTGAGCTGAAGCTAGACGCTTAACCAACTGAGCCACCCAGTTGCCCCATAAATGTTATTTTAAATATCTTCTCTCATTCTATTGGTTGCCTTTTTTGTTGATTGTTTCCTTTGCTGTGCAGCTTTTTATTTTGATGTAGTCCCAACAGTTTATTTTTGATTTTGTTTCCCTTGCCTCAGGATGCATATCTAGAAAGAATTTGTGATAGCCAATGTCAGAAAGGTTACTGTATTCTCATTTCAGGTCTCACATTTAGGTCTTTGATCCATTTTTATTTTATTTCTTGTGTATAGTATGACAAAGTGGTCCAGCTTCATTCTTTTGGATGTTGCTGTCCAGTTTTCCCAACATCATTTGTTGAAGAGACTTTTTTCATCTGATAGTCTTTCCTGCCTTGTTGAAAATTAGTTGACCATATAGTTTAGGTTCAGTTCTGGGTTTTCTATTCTGTTCCATTGATTTATGTGTCTATTTTGCCTTTTAAGTGATACAAATATACTCTAACACCAAATCAAAAAGGGTAGGAAGTAAGAGGTAATGCCTCTATCACCTGCTCCTCAGTCTCAGGACCTCAAGGTACCATGACCTTTTTTGCTTGTTTCTTCCTTCCACCCTTCCTCCCTCTCTCCCTTCCTATATTCCTCCCTACCTCCCTTCCTTTCTTCCTTCCTCCCTTTCCCATGGAAAAAAACTATCCAAAAAATATTCATTGGGTTTATCCTATCATACTTTCATACTGGTCTTCTACTGAAAAACAAATTTGAGAACATTTCACAGATAAAAAAAACTCAAATGTATTTATTATTTTTGGTCTAATAGGTTGTTACTACAAAATCCTTTGAACAGAATTTGGGTATTTTATTGTTTTGAAGCATTAATTAATTTGGATTATTTCTCACTTTAAGAAAATGGTTGAATCAGGCAAAGGAAGGACTGATTCCCAGAGAAAAGAGATGCGTCCAGTTAGGTAAAAGGAAACTAAAAAGAAGTCAAATATTTTTTTTAAATCTACAGATCACTTAAAACTCTGAATAGAAGTGGAAGTTTAAAGTAAATATATATATATTTATATATATGTTATATATATTTACACTCATTACCCTTTAGGGTAATCAGAAACACAGTATATGTTCATATGGGCTGCAAATAATTCCTACTCCTGAACCAGGTAAAGAAAAAAATACATTGTTTTATGGATAAAGGTATCAACTGAATCATTGCAATATCCCCATTATTAAGATGGAATAAAGTTTAGCTTAGAAGAAAGAAGAAATTTCAAAATACCAACGTATTAAACTATTATATTTGGTTTACATATTTCAATATGAATATCTCAGAGCAGTAATAGAGTAGAATATCATTTTAAAATATTTTGTATCCTTTGTTTCCATCTCTCTGCCCCTCTGATACTCATGTTCTGTCTCTCTGTCAACAATAAATTTTAAAAAAACATTTTGCTATCAGTTTACATTAAAATTCTGAAAGAGTTTCTTAAGAATAAAAGCAATTTCAGAAATTTCATATTTAAAAAAATAGAATATATAAAAATGATGATGCTGAAAATGATTTTTAATAATGTATATACTTAGCAAAAGTGATACACAAAAAGGACTGGGTGTGGAAATTGAATTATATTTTATGAGCAATTTAGAACAGTTGAAACAGAGCCTGATGGTATGCTTTGGTCCTTTGAAAAGGTCATTTACCTTTTTGCTCTTTGTAGAAAATTGTTGGCAAGGAGTTCTTTCTATAGTGGTCACCAAAGTGAACCATTACCTTTAAGTATGTCCTTGGTCATATCAGAAAGTTTTATTATAACTTGAGGGTAGTTCTCTGATGACTTGATAAGAATGTCCTTATGAATATGCAACCATAAAATATGCCCTTTGGTGATAAAGTTCAGGAGTAAAAGTTTCTCTCTGAGGTGGTTTGAAGTTTGAGGAAAATCAAGTTGCTACCAACCACCTTAATGTGCAAAACTTTGACTGCAGGACCATTCCTTAACAACAAAGAAAATACTGTTTACAATCTTATTTTCTCCCCTATATCATTCATGTAAAATGAATGTCTGGAAAATATGTATATATTATTCATGTATATGAAATATGATTTTAATAACATTTATCTAATTATTTTTAATGATAAAAACACCAAACTTTAGATATTCCCTTTTAGTAAAACTTTAAGTGCACAAGACAGTATTGTTAACTATAGGCACAATATTGTACTTCAGCTCTCTAGAACTTATTTATTTTATATAACTAGGTAACTCAAACATTATACCTTTTCCGCAACAACTCCACTTTCCCCCCTTTCCTTAGCCCCTGGCAACCACCATTCTAGTCTCTGTTTCTATGAGTATGGGTAACAACGCTAAAGGCAGCCGAAGATCATGAGAAACTTCTGTAGGCACAATGATAAGGAAGAGTCTATGTTTCTTACATCGTTGATGATCTCAGGAAAAGAGTGTTGCCAATTGTCTATGTACTGAACAAGGCTTAACCAGCTGCCTCCTTGAGTCACCTAGTGGCTTGTTTATTGCACCTGGAGCCAATGCCAGAGGGTCACTCTGATGTTACAGGAAAATAAACCTGATTCTTCAAGAGGAAAATAAGAGCTTATATTACTTTCTTTTATATTCCAGATGAAAGCTACATCAGCTAGTGGGATAATGATTAAACAAGGTATGCTCCATTGCATTACTGAGGGCTAAATATTTTTTTATGCTTTTTGGGCTCTTCCTGAGGGAGAGCTAAGGCTTCAGCACAGTTATGGTGTTGCCCTGCTCCATTTCCAGCAGGTGTGCATGGTACTGACCACAACAATTCATTTAGAAGATGGAGAGTTTCTGCATCATACAGTATCAGAGGCAACAATAACGCAATCTGAGCTCCCACACCACTAAGGAGGAAAAGAAATAAAGATACTATTTTGTACCCTGGGGATTATTGAATGGAAAGGTAGTGAGAGCTTGAAGCTACATCATTGTCGGTTGATAATGGGGACAAGGTGTAGGAAAACATGTTCTGCGATGGGTCAGATAGTAAATATTTTTGGCTTAGTATTTTTTATAATTTCTGTTGTAACTACACAATTCTACCATTCTTGCTCAGAAGTTGCCAGTGACAATTTGTAAATGAATAGGCAAGGCTGCTATCCAATGGAGCTTTGTTTATAAACAATGAAATTTTAATGTCATATAGTTTTCATGTCATGAAATGTGACTCTAATTTTGATGTGTTTTTAAGCTTTTATTTAATGTAATAACTATTCTTAGTTCATTAGCAGTACAAAAACAGATGCCTGGCAGGATTTGGCCTTCATAGTTTGCCTACCTATGTTGTAGACAATCTAGTGAATGACTAACCACATGATTTAAATATAGCTTGATAAGTGCAGAGATGCAAAAGGACAGGATATGACTGGATCACTTAGAAAACATATTCAGGATGGCTCAGTTGATTAAGTGTCCAACTTCAGCTCAGGTCATGATCTCATGGTTTGTGAGTCTGGGCCTGTGTCGGGCTCTGAATTGACAGTATGAAGCCTGCTTAGAATTCTCTCTCCCTCTCTGTCTTTGCCCGTCGCCTGGTCAGATGCATTCTCTCTCTCTCAAAAATAAATAAATAAAAAATAAAAAATCATATTCAGACTGATTTTTAAGATTCAGGAAAGTTTCCTGATGGAGATAAGGAAGCTGATGCAGAAGACATGGATAGTAGGTATCTAGCTGAAGATGGGGATAAAGTGTGTGAAGTCAAGAGGGACAGCATAGTCATAGACTGAAGGAAGAACGTACAGCAAGTTTAAGAAACTAAGAATATTATAGTAAAGCCAAACAAATTCTGTCATGTCTCTATGTATACATTTTAATGTATGCTGATAAATATACAAGCTTATTTATTTCTTCTCATTCAGAAAATAATTTTTACTTTTGTCCTCAGTTTCCTTCACATGAAGTTTGATAATACCTTTGTTGAGAACAGGCACTAGCTAAAACTTGATCTTTGTTGTACTGCCCAGTAATTTCTTTTCTTTTTAATTTATTTATTTAAATTAAAGTTAGTTAATATACAGTGTGGTATTCGGTTCAGAAGTAGAACCCAGTGATTCATCACTTACGTATAACACCCAGCGCTCATCCAAATGAGTTTCCTTCTTAATGCCCATTACCCATTTAGCCCATCCCCCCACCTATCTCCCCTCCAGCAATCCTCAGTTTGTTCTCTGTATTTAAAAGTCTCTTATGTTTTAACTCCTTTTTTAAAATCTTATTTTTCCTTCCATTCCCCTATGTTCATCTGTTATGTTTCTTGAATCCATATGATACCTCTTTCTCTGCTGACTTATTTTGCTTAGCATAATATACTCTAGTTCCGTCCAAGTTGCTGCAAATGGCAAGATTTCATTCTTTTTGATCATCGAGTAGTATTCCATTGTGTGGTGTGTGAGCAGGCGTGTATCATATCTTTTATTTATTTATTTATTTATTTAGACAGAGGGAGAGGGGAAGAGGAAGAGAGAGAGGGAGAGAGAGAATCCCAAGCAGACTCTGCACTGAGTGTGGAGTCCAATGCAAGGCTCAAACCCATGAACTGTGATATTATGACCTGAGCTAAAATCAAGAGTCGTGCACTTAACCGACTGAGATACCCAGGCACCCCCCCTTTATAAAAAAATTAATCAATTTTATACCACCACCTCTTTATCCATTCATCATTTGATGGACATATGGGTTCTTTCCATAATTTGGCTACTGTTGATAGCACTGCTATAAACATTTGTGTGCATGTGCCCCTTCAAACAGCATTTTTGTATCCTTTGGATAAATATCAAGTAGTGCAATTTCTGGGACATAGGGTAGCCCTATTTTTAATTTTTTGAAGAATTTCTATTCTGTTCTCCAGAGTGGCTGCACCAGTCTGTATTCCCATCAACAGTGCAAAAGTGTTCCCCTTTCTCTGGGTCTTCACCAACATCTGCTGTTTCCTGAGTGGTTAATTTTAGCCATTCTGATTCTATAAATAATTAATCAGCAGGAAGCATTAGGGAAGCATACAGTGGGAGTTTGAGAAATTGTTTGGGATCTGGTCCTATGGAAATTTTTCTTTTGAATACCTCTTAAAATAATTACACAGAAAGATGTCAGATGTAAAGGATACACAGATATAGAAAGGAATAGAATGTCACTAAAGAAATTAAAAATTACTATTTAAATTTTTAATTTTTTAAATGTTTGTTTATTTTATTTATTTTATTTTATTTTATTTTATTTTTGAGAGACATAGTGACAGGGCATGAGTGGGGGAGGAGCAGAGAGAGAGAGAGAGACACAGAATCTGAAGCAGGCTCCAGGCTCCACACTGTCAGCACAGAGCCTGACACGGGGCTCAAACTCACAACTTCAAGATTATGACCTAAGCTGAAGCCAGACACTTAAATATCCCTGCCACCCACATGTCCCTAAAAATTATTTTTGAAAAGATCATATTAAGAACATTTGATTTACTGATAAAAAGAACATACATTGAGGGATGCCTCGGTAACTCAGTCGGTTAAGCATTTGACTCCTGATCTCAGCTCAGGTCATCTTCTCCTGGTTCTCTTACTGAGTTCAAGCCCCCGTGTCATGCTCTGTGCTGACAGTGCAGAGCCTACTTGGGAATCTGTTTCTCCTTGTCTCAGCCCTTCCCTTTCTCTTGCTCTCTCTCTCTCAAATATGTAAATAAATAAACTTTAAAAAAAAGAACATGCATTGAAAGCTATACAGATATATTTTTTTTCTTTTCGAACAGTTCTATTCAGAAAAGTCAGGCAATCTCTTCTCAGAGTAGTTGGTTTATCACTACTTGTTTTTATAACATTTTACTTTCTGCACAGAAAAAAAAATCCCAGAAGGTTCTATCCCATAGAAACACAGATTATTTACCACTGTAGTTGAGTGAAAATTAAGTGTATTGACCCATCACAGTTGTCAGTAATTCCAAAGTCCACTGTTTCAGTAAATTTCTTTTAAACTCAATCTTCAAAAACTAGATGCTGCTTAAAATAGGTGACTTTGGGAGACTTTAAAAGTATGCAGCACCATGATGAGTCAACTACTACTTAAAGTACGTAGTATCGCCAAGTGAATTATTATTAGCAGTAATAGTATTCATAAAGGAACCCTCAAATGAGCCTTTGCACTTGTACAAAGAACTCTTTGCTTGCATAAAGTATTTAAAAATGGTGAGGCCAGTGCCATTAGAGTTCAACAATACCACCAGTATCTTTAGGCTCATACTCTTTATAGGGTAATTCCTTCCAAGATACAGCAAAGTTCATTAACAATGAATTTTACTCTTTTTTTAACGTTTATTCATTTTTGAGAGAGAGAGACAGACAGACAGACCGTGAGTTGGGGAGGGGCAGAGAGAGAGCGGGAGACACAGCATCTGAGGTAAGCTCCAGGCTCTGAGCTGTCAGCACAGAGCCCGCGTCGGGCAGGAACCCATGGACTAGAGATCATGACCAGAACTGAAGTCTGATGCTTAACCGACTGGGCCACCCAGCACCCCACCAACAGTGAATTTTATACCAGTGCCATCTTTAGATATGTTTCCTGAAAATAATATGATTGAATTTTGGTTTTTATAGCAGTCTAACATAGGCCTTTATTATTAAAATATATATTTTATTTCACAAAGTTAATTTTGGTATAAACTTTTACATATTCTCTCTTGTATCAGCTCTCCTGTTTATCCTGGTCTTCTTTTCTGTCCTGGTAGTTTCTCAAAGTTCTGTGAACATAGTTGTTGTTTACTTTAGAGTATAAGGATCTGTGGATTAGTGCAGGCAGCTGTAATGGGTCCTTCAGTGGGAGTGCAGATCTTCAAGGGGTCCTGTGCCTTGGCTAGGAAAACCCCTTCTAAGTGGCTATGGCATGGTTTGGTGGGTACCCTTTCACAGTTGTTTGAATTATGAGGCGTTTACTATAAGACAAACATTTTTACTGATTTCTCTTCTTACCTTTTCTTTCATTTTTCCCTGTCTTTATCGGAGACCCAGAGT
Source organism: Suricata suricatta (assembly GCF_006229205.1). Classification (NCBI taxonomy): domain Eukaryota; kingdom Metazoa; phylum Chordata; class Mammalia; order Carnivora; family Herpestidae; genus Suricata; species Suricata suricatta. The sequence goes on from NC_043706.1 coordinate 56,268,836, forward strand.
TTACTTATTTAATCTCAGGGCCCATCACCCATGTTAATAGCCTTCCTATGGTGATCATTCCATTTCTTAAGAGCAGTCCAGTTTTGCCTGGGATCAGAACTGCTACTACTTGACTCAGAAAAAGCACAAGTTGAGCTAGAATGGCATGAAGTTTACAGTGTTATCTCTTAATTGCCCGGATTCCCCTGTGCTTGGGTCTTCCTCCTATTCTTTTTATGTGTGTACTGAGCTTTGATTATTACTGAAATTTCAATTGCCTCTACACTAGCTTTTTTTTTTTTTTTTCACCTTCGTGTGTTTTTCTGCTATGGCTTATTTCAGTCTTGCTTCTTTGACAATCATGAGTTTGTTTTCCAGAAATTTGTCAAATGCTTTGGCAATCAAAACTATGCTTTCTTAACTGCTGGCACTATTAAAACTTTATCCTAAAACCACCACCACCACCACCACCAACAACAACAAAATCCCAACAACAGGTTTTTGATTTGTCTAAGAATTTAACTGGAAGGGGATGTAAATGCATATGCACAGTTTATCATCTCAATCCAACTTCCAAATATTTTCTAAAATATTTTTTTCTTATTATAAATACTTTAAAATTTGGTTTTATAAAAATACAGAGCATCAATAAATAAAACTAGGCAAAGCTCAAGAATTCTATCCACGAGAGATAAATACATTTAAAATGTTACTTGTGTGTTTGTGTGTTTCTTTGTAGACTTATATGAGTTCATATACAATATATGGTTTCTTAGGCCATGATGTAATGATATTCATCTATAAGGTCATATTTGTTTCTGGATACAATTATTTGTATGAGAATACAGAAGAATGACTCCAGAAATAGATTCTTCCAGTGATGAAAGTTATTAAGGAAGAAAATCATAAATAATAATTCTATTTCTTGGTGTCTTCTTCAATCTCTTTCATAAGTTTTCTATAGTTTTCATCATATAGGTCTTTTACATCCTTGGTTAGGTTTATTCCTAGGTATTTGATGGTTTTTCATGCAATCGTGAATGGGATCAGTTTCTTGATTTCTCTTTCGGCTTCTTCATTTTTAGTGTATAGGAATGCAACTGATTTCTATAAATTGATTTTGTACCCTGCAACTTTACTGAATTCATTGATCAGTTCTAGAAGGCTTCTGGTGGAGTCGATTGGGGAAAAACATTCCCTGTTCATGGATTGGAAGAATAAACATTGTGAAAATGTCATTACTACCCAAAGCAATCTACACATTCAATGCAATCCCCATCCAATTGCACCAACATTCCTCTCAAAGCTAGAACAAACTATCCTCAAATTCATATGGAACCACAAAAGACCCCATTTAGCCAAAGTTATATTGAAGAAGAAAACCAAAATGGGAGCCATTACAATCCCAGACTTTAGCCTCTACTACAAAGCTGTCATCATCAAGACAGTATGGTACTGGCACAAAAACAGACACATAGACCAATGGAATAGATAAGAGAACCCAGAACTGGGCCCACAAATGTACAGCCAATTAATTTTTGACAAAGCAGGAAAGAGTATCTGATGGAAAAAAGACTGCCTCTTTAGCAGGTGGTGCTGGGAAAACTGGACAGCAAGATGCAGAAGAATGAAACTAGACCACTTTCTTACA
>NC_043706.1:56270565-56281485 GCF_006229205.1 Suricata suricatta
GGCCATTTGTAGGAAAGTAGATGGACCTTGAGGGTGTCATGCTAAGCGAAATAAGTCAGGCAGAGAAGGACAGATACCATATGTTCGCACTCATAGGTCTAGCAGGAGAACAGGAGAAACCTAATGGAGGACCAGGAGGAGGGAAGAGGGAAAGAGAGTTGGGGAGAGAGAGGGATGCAAAACTTGAGAGATTATTGAATGCTGAAAACGAACTGAGGGTTGAAGGGGAAGGGGGAGGGGGGAAAAGAGGTGGTGGTGATGGAGGAGGACACTTGTGGGGAAGAGCACTGGGTGTTGTATGGAAACCAATTTGACAATAAAGTATTAAAAAAATAAATTAAAAAAATAATTCTATATTACCTGACTATACACTTAAATTTGTAACACACATATAAACATGTGTGTTCAATCATATACACATGTATACAATATGTATCCAATCACTTACTGTGGGATATATTTTCAATGTTTCTATTATGAAAAAATTCTCTTGTACACTGACACACACACGAATAAATAAAGGAAACTACTCCCATGATATAATTTATTTATTGAATTACAAGAACTGGTACTGTTAGATCAAAGTCTTTTGACAGATATTGTCTAATGGACCCTAAAATAAGTGTATATTGTTATACATGATTACCAAAAGTATATATTATAGTATTTTACATCTGGCTAATTTAAAAAGATTAAATGATATTTTAGTTTTGTCAGAAATCTGCTCTTTAATTAAAATATGCATTGAAAATTTTAATATACTTGTTAGTATTCCCTATTTGTCCAGCATTAAATACTCATATTTTTGTTCATTTTATTGCTGTTCATGTTTTATTGTTGTTTTCTTATTGATTTTTAAAAATCCTTTACTTATTGTGGCGAGTGGGTAGCTCAGTCAGTTAAGCATCTGAATTCAGCTTAGATCATGATCTCACAGTTCATCAAGTCGAGCCCCATGTCGGACTCTGTGCTGACAGCTTGGAGCCTGGAGCCTGCTTCAGATTCTGTGTCTGTCTCTCTGCCCTTCCCCTTGTCACATTATGTGTCTCTCAATATCTCTCTAAAAAATAAACAAACATTAAAAACTTTAAAAAAATAAAAATTCTTTACTAATTTATAGCATGCAACAATATTTGTCACATTTTTTCAAAATTTTCCTTTGTTAATAAAATTAGCTTTATCATTTCTTGAGGTAAAGAACTTTTAACATTTTATGTAATCAAATTCATCAAAGTTTAGTATTTCTACTTAGGTCATATTTCTAAAGACATTCCCATTTAACTTATATATTTCTCTAATATTTTTATGGTTTTAACTTTTACCTATCAATCTGAATCCATTAGGAATTCATTTTATTGCAAGTGTGTGGTGCAGACCTAATCATGTTCCCCAAATGTAGAGCCTTTCATCCTGACATATTTCACTAAGTTCTCTATTTTTTACACTTATTTTTCATCCCACCTTTAATATATAATAAATATTCGATATCCTTGTTTATGTGTTTGTATCATCTCTCTTATCTTGGGATCTACACACCACCCTTATCATTGGAATTATGTGTAAAGTTATTAGAAATTGAAAACTACACATGGATAATTAAAATATCACCTATCATCTAGCTAATAGGCCCCAACAAAGACACTTGAAATCCCATTTAATAAAATTAAAAACAAGAATGCTATGAATGGACTAGGATAGAAAGTTCAGAAATAGGTTCTTTCAGTTGAATTAGCACATTTAATCAATGGAAATTAGTGGATTCCTTAATAAACTGTGTTGGAACATGTATGTCAAATCTGGGAAAGCAAACATAAAGAAATAAGCTGAATTCCTATTTCACATCAGACACCAAAGTATTTTCAAACCTAATAAATAATAAGTATTAACATAGAAATAATAATAGAAAAATACTGATAATCTATATAGCTGATAAGGTCAGCTAATACTTATTACTTTAGCAAAATGAGGTGACTCTTGTATATGTATTCAGCAATGAATAGACACACATACAAATATACAAATGTACATTCAGCAATGTCGTCTCCTCTCACTACTCCTTTCCACTCCATCATATGAAAGTCTTGGCAAAAGTAATATGACACAAAAAGGAAATAAAAATTTGTTCACAAATATTACTCTCTATATAGAAAATGGCAAAAAAACCTGACAATATAATATAATGCTATTTAAACTAGCAACAAAATAATGAAATACATGAGGATAAATTAACACACATGCACAAGATCTGTATGAGGTAAACTCTACAACTTTGGTTAAATAAATCAAGGGAAAATCAAATAAATGGAAAAAATGCTTCATGTTCACAATTAGGATTATGCAGTATTGTGAAAGTGTCAGTTCCTCCCAACTTGATCTATAGATTCAATAAATACCAATGAGAATACCAGCAAGGTATTGTATTAACATTGACAAACTGCTCCCAAAATTTGTATGTAGAGGCAAAAGACCCAGAATAGCAACACAATATTGAAGGAGAAGGACAAGTTTGGATCCTGATACAATCTATATTCAAGAGTTACCATGGATCTACAGTATATCAAAGTGTAATTCTGGTCAATGAATAGACGGTTAGATAGAGATCCCAGAAATAGGTCCACACAAATGTAATCTATTTATCTTTGAAAAAAAAAGTAAAGGTAATTCAAGAAGAAATGATAGTCTTTTTATGGATGATGTAGGAAATCATAGATATCAACATACTTTAAAAAATAATTCTTGACACAGACAATATGCCCTTTAAAAAATTAACTTAGAATTGATCATAGACTTAAGTGTAAATCCCAAAACTATAAAATTCCTGTAAGACAACATAGGAGAAAAACTGTATGATTTGGGATTTGTCAATGAATATTTAAATACAAAACCAAAGCACCATTCATGAAAGAAGTGATGAGTTGTACTGTAATTTTATTTTATTTCATCATACTGTGATTATAAAATCAAAAATTTCTGCGTTGCAAAAGACAGGGACAGGAAAATGAGAAGACAAAACAGACTGGGGTAAAATATTTGCAAAAGGCAGTTTGATAAATTACTGTTACACAGAATACAGAGAAACCTCTTAAAACTCAACAATAAGAAAGTAAACAACTTCATTTACAAATGGACTGAAGACTAACAGACACCTTACCACAGAAGATATATAGATGGTAACCAAGCATGTGAAAGAATGCTCCACACGTCATCAGGAAAATGCATATTAAAATATCAATGAGATACACTACTCACCCCTTATAATGACCAAAATCCAAAACACCTACAGCACCAGATCCCAGGAAGAATGTGGAGAAATAGTAATGCCCATTCATTGCTAGTGGGAAGACCAAAGTGAAAAAAGCCAATCTGAAAAGGTTACATTGTATGTGATTCCAATTACATGATGCTTTGGAAAAACTACAACGACTGAGGAAGTAAAACGATCAGTGCTTTACAGGTGTTGGGGGAGAAAGAGGGCAGCGCACCAAGGACAGTGAAAATACTCTGCACGATACCAAAATGATAGTTACATAACAATATATATTTGCCCAAATCCATAGAATATATGACATCAAGAGTGAACCATAAAGTAAACTATGGATTTTGAGTGAGTCAATGTAGGCTTATCATTTATAACAATTATATTATTCTGGCTAGGGGTGTTGATAACACAGGAGGCTATGTATGTGTGCAGAAGGCATAGGGGAAATCTCTAAATCTTCCCCATTTTGCTAAGTTTTGAACCTAAAACTTCTAAAACAGTAAAGTCTTAAGAAAAAAATTATCAATTTATAGAAGGCAACATAAAGTCAAACATAAACATATACACCACATTATGTATATTTAAATATTTATATGAAATGATCATTAAAGGAACTACCCTCACAGCATTCTATGGTTAATGAAGTTTAACTACCAGTGGATTTATATCCACAGTGTGAGGAAACACACAAACCAAAAAATTTGTTCATAAATCTTTGTTATAGCAAGAAATTAATCCTTGATCATGAAGCCAGATCTTCATGAGTAATAAAAAATGAGCATAACTTTTTATGATTGTAGTAATTTAGCTCATAGATAAGTATATGGGTAATACTGCTCAAAGCAAAATCAGCATTGTCAGTATGATCTGAGCATTGTCACATGAGCATATGAAGGGCAACAACTGTATTACATCTTACGTAACCTAGGGGCAACTTAGGCAACCAATAGCTGGCCTTATTTTTAAATTTTACACTAAGTAGTGGCAAAAGCTTCAAGAAAAGTTGAAGACTTAGAAAAACAGAACACAAGAACCTTGTTTTTCCCATCCTTTCCCTATGTCACCAGCAAGACCCCACATGATCAACCCCAAAACATGACCTGTACTGCCCACCTGCATGTACCCACTGACCATTGTCCCACATTTTCCTTAAGTTCCTATCTTCCAGTTTATCTTTTAACTCAGACAAATGACCAGCTGGGCAAAGCATCCCATGATGCAAACCAAAACTACCCCTTCAAGCAATAATGACTGCCCTGATGTAGAGCTCTGGCTAGCCGAGACCACCCAGACCAGTTTGAGCTCAACCACTGACTCACACCGCACAGATGGGTCATGGAGTGAGCAACAGTTACCTTAACCTAGTTCTAATACTAAAATTTCCACCCAAGGAAAACCATAAACCTTATTAACATAACATACCATGTGTGTATAGGCATGTTTCCTTAAGGTGTGTACACAACCTACCTCTCTATATAAGACACTACTCCCCTTTCTGTATATTTATCCTAATCCTAGATCAAAGGAACCCGTTCACCCTTGCCTGGGGAGTCACAGCTTTGGAAGTTATTTCCCATGATTTCTTTATTTGCTGCAAATAAAGCTTCCTTCCTGTGACAATTCCAGCTGGTGTAGTCTCTACCTGTAACTCAGCAAGAAAGGAACTTATGTGAGTGCAGTTAAAACCCAGTTGTAGATCTCCATGTGACCCACACTTCACCAGCCCCCAAAACCAGATATAAAAAGGCCCTGGTTCTTTTTAGGAGAATCTCACAAATTTCATGCTAATCTCTCTCAGAATTTTGCTTGTACTTCCAAAGTTTCTCCAGGGTTGATTGTGGAAAAAAGATTCAGGAAAGTGAAAATCATTTGCCAAGCAGTCTCTAATCTTTCCTTATCATTCCTCTTTCTTTTATATTAAATGGGAGGGGAAAAGGACAAAAAAAGGTTAACATAAACCTATGGTTATAACTGCAAAGCCTTGTAATTGTGGTTATTTAATGTTAATTTGCAAGTTTATCATCACTCAATCTAAGATCACTCCTAGACCCATGTAGAGAAGAAAAAGCATAAAAGCACCTCAATTCACTTATGTATCCACTTAGCAGGGAGTTAATTCTAGTATTTTAATTAAACTTAGAATGTTAATTTTAGCATTTGCTTTCCATTTCACTCTGTACACCATTTTTGTAGTAACGAAGGTCCCATCCTGATCTTTGACTTATGCTTCTACAAGGGCTTTGTCTTCTGCCTTGGACCTCCATCTGTCATGTTTAAAATATAATTCCTAAAACAGAATCTCTTGATAACATGTACTTGTTTGTTAATTGTCAGTCAACCCCAATCTGGCCTCTCTAAAATCAGATAGTCTCCAAATTTCTCACCTTCATTTGAAAGTTGCACTATAAAATCATTCTTCTCAGACTAGATTTTTGTCTCATCCCTCCTTGTAACTACTTCCTTTGTTAAACTTAATACATTTTACCTGAATCCTTCATTTAATGTGACACCCTGTGCTCAAATGATACTTATATTCCAACTATTTAACATTTTTATCAATGACTAGTGTTTTGTCCATGGGGAAGGTATTTCTAACACCTGTCAGATAACTATATTTACTTACTCTGTAAACTGGGAGTGCAAACTCAAATGCCCAGAGACGCTTGGAACAGATAAGGTGAAGAAGTGAAACTCTCTGGGGTAAGCCAGCACAGAGTGGTAAGGCTGAAAATCTCATGACTGCTTAAGTCATTTGAGAGCAAATCTAAAACTCTGTAACGTCCAAGTCAACAGACAAAAAAGCAAACAAACAGACCAAATAGGCATGCTCTGCACTGCAACCTTGAGCAGGCAGCAAAACTGGTACTAAGACATTCACCTCCAGTCCAAAATGTATTTACTTTTACTCCCAAGGCTGCATTCAGGCCTTCTGTGACTTTCTGATTTCCTTATACCAAGACTGCTCTCATGGTCTACTTTTAACATGCTTTTTTTCTTATGAAAATTTTTAAAAATTCATATTTAGTTTTGAGAGAGAGAGAAAGAGCATGCACACAAGTCTGAGAGGGGCAGAGAGGGGGAGACAGAGAATCTGAAGTGGGCTCCAAGTTGTTAGCACTGAACCTGATCTGGGGCTCCTACCCATGAACTGTGAGATCATGACCTGAGCCAAAGTCAGACACCCCACCTACTGAGCCACCCAGGTTCCCCTATCAATAAAATTATCCTGAGGCAACAGGATATTAGACCTTAGTTCAAATTCCAAAATATTTAGGAGCCGAATCACCTGAAGCAAAAGATTAACTTCTCTGAGTTTCAGTGTTCTCTTTTATTTACTTTTATTTATTTTTAAGTTTTTAACATTTATTTATTTTTGAGAGAGAGAGAGAGAGAGAGAGAGAGGGAGGGAGAGAGAGAGCATGTCTGGGCAGGGGAGGAGCAGAGAGAGAGGGAGACACAGAATCCAAAGTAGGCTCCAGGCTCCTCCCTGTCAGCACAGAGCCCTATGTGGGGCTCAAACCCATGAACTGTGAGATCATGACCTGAGCTGAAGTCGGATGCTTAACCAACTGGCTCAGCCAGCAAGGTGGCCCTAAGTGTTCTCCTTAACAAAATGAGCATAATTATTTACATATCGAATGGTTGTGGGAAGATTAAAGGTAAACTAAGAAAGAGATTCTAGAACACAAAATAAAAGGTTTCATGCTAATCCCGTCCTCACTATCATACATTCTACATATTGTATATATTTTATTTAGGCCACAAAACCCTCTTAAGAACAGTCCTGAACTTCAGGACCAAAGAGGCTTCAGTAGGGAAATATTATTATCTATAGTTAAAATTCTGAATAACTATATTAGTGCTTTTATATGGAAACTTCTTCAGGAATTCTTGTTAAAAGTCTGAAACCTTACAAATATATAGAAAAAGGCATAAATGGGAATGCAGCATTTCTATATTTGAAAAAGTGAAATGATAAAATATAATTGCTAGTTATTTGTGTTTTGTTTCCTCTGAGACTTATCTTTCATTGGTGCTGATATTTTAAAACAACATTTCTCTATCAGGTTCAAGTTCTACATACCTTTTACCTTTTCCCCTTGCAAAATTTATCAACAAAACAGAGCATGCTGCAGAATTGCTGTTGTCTATAAAAATGCAAATGGCACTAAATCAAAATGGGCTGCTGAAAAAAACAAAAATCAAATATTGTACAAATCACCCAGCTGCCTGGACGCAGAAGGAGAGCATTTGAAGGCTCATATGTGGACTGGTATTGCCAATTGACATACTCCGTTGTTTTAAGCAAACCCTTTAAAAATTCAATGGTTGAGCAGATCTTGCAAACCTGTTTTTCTGGCCAGATATGCTTTTCCTATTTCAGTGGCTTATGAAGTTTCATAGGATGAGTTTTAAATTACTCTAGAAATAGCTATAGGGGATCCTATTTACATCATAAAAAATACACTGACTGAACCAGAGGGTTTATGACAGTCTGTAACACTACACAAAGATTTTTCATTGTGATGCAGGGTATATAAGGAGCTGTTTCTTGAACATACATAGGAAAAGAAATAACCCTTTATATTTTCATTTAAATACACATTTTGCCTTTCTCATTCTTTGAAGGAGAAATTCTATTCAGTTCTCTGCCGACTACTGCTGTTTCTGTGTCATTATATAAGTTTATCAGAAACAGTAAGGCTGTCTATATTTAAAGTGAGACTGTTCTAAGCTATCACCATACATAAAATAACAAGGCTTTACTTTCTTTCCAAATAAAAACATAAATATATGTAATAGTATTTTCTTTTGGTGCTTAGCAAATGAATACCAATTGCCACACTGTCAAGTTGGTATCACAAGCTAAAATGGTTGACACTTGCTGAAAATCTCTTCCCATGCTTCATTAGCTAGACTAACAAGTCAGACAAGAACATTCCTGTCATTAGGGTCCCTACTAGATTTCAGATGTTATCTAATTATATAGCAAAGTGTGATACAAAATAGACAAGGCAGACTGCTGTATTAGGAGGAACTCTGGCTTCCAGATAATAACATGATTTTAGTTATTATTCCTTATACTTTGGAGTCTCAAAGCACTTGACAACCAGTGGCCTTAATTTGGTAGTGAACATGCTATTTGAATGTTGAGTCTGGTAAAGTTAACTAACCAAAATAAATAAATGGCAGCTAAAAGGATGAAGAAACAATGCACATAAAACTGTGTACTTCTTTTGATTTGTTTATAGTGTTTTAAATATCACACTCTGACCAGAAGTAATGAACAGGTCCCGAGCATTCCTTAAATGTGTTTTCTGTTTGCTTTGTTGTTAATATATTGATTAGTTTTCATAATGAAATCACAGCAAAGTTGTTACTTGGAAATAAAAGCTTTACCACAGGTTGAAAGTAGTGAACACTATAAACTATAAGTAATAAAATGCTTGCAATTTCTTCTTTGTTTTAAATTGGGAATATTCCTCCTTTGGTTCATATATAAGTATCTTGGGGGAAATTAACAAACACCATGCTCTAACTTACTACATCCTCTTTCTATAAACCTTAAATTCTAACAACAAAAGCTAACTTAACCTGAAGAAATTGTCATGAATTTGAAAATAATTTCAAGACCACGGCATAATTAATTATAAAATAAACCCTACATGTATCTAATGCTGGTAGACAATATTAAAGTATAGAGAATTATGAATACAAATATTTAAGGATAACATTAAAGTTTCTATGAGATTCCAGCCTAATTAAACAGCTGATTAAATGCATCTCTTTTAAATGAACTAGTTGATTTAGTTTGTTCCTTTTAGAAATGTACTGGTAGGTGTAATCTCATAATAATGAATAATCCAAAATCTGGCTGCTCCTTAGAATCCAGTATGTGTTTATATATACATGTATCAGATACCAGAAGAACTTGGAAGGGTCTGATGCCATTATGGCTTGAAGAATTTATCTTACCTTGAAATTGAGAGTCTTAATGATCATCAAGAGGAAAGGATCCACATTTGAAATGAACCTCATATACAGTAAGATATTGCTTGTTCCATGTTAAAAAGAATCTGCAAAAGCTTGGGCTTCAAGTGTTGGCATAGTAAAATTAAAAAGTCAAAATATTTGTGAAGGTTATGCATACTTAAAAAGAGGACCATTTATTCTTAGGCATTTTCCTCTATTCCTTTGTCAGTCAGATCTCTCCATTTCTGATGGATTACAATCATGAGAAAACTTCCTGCTAGATTGCTGCAGCTTTCTAAAAATTTAAGCATGAAATCTTCACTCAAAAAAAAAGTCTCTTGGGGTGTCATAAGAGAATAAGAAGGCAAGCCTCTGACTGAGAGAACATACTTCCAAAACACATATGAATAAAGGGCTGGTATCTAAAATACAAAAAGAACTTTTAAAACTGAACAATAAGGACACAATAGAACTTAAAGATGGGCAAAGCATTTCAAAAGACACTTTACCAAAGAAGATATATGGATGGCAAATAAACATATGAAAAAGATGCTCAATTTCATCCATCTTTAGGACAATTCAAATCTATACAAGATATCACTACATACCTATTAGAATGGATAAATCCAAAACAGTGACAATACTACTTTTAGAAGTATTTTACAATTGTAAACGTACTCTTTCCATACAATCAGAATATCATATTCTTTGGAATTTACCCCAATGATCTGAAAACATATTCCACAAAAACAAAACAAACAAACTAGGAGACAAATAGCATATTTATTAAAAATTGTCAAACCTTGGATGCAAGCACCCAACCATGCTTCAGTTGGTGAATGAATACATAAACTGTGGTACATCCAAACAATGTTTTCTTCAGTGACAAAAGAAATGATCAAGCCACTCAAAAGAGGAATCTTAAATCTATAATGCTATATGAAAGAAGAAGATTTTAAAAGGCTGTATTATATGATTCCAACTGTATGACTCTGGGAAGGTGAAACTATGGAGTCAGTTAAATGATCAGTAGTTGCCAGGGGTTGAAGCTGGGAGGATGGAAGATTAGGTAGAAGGACAACAATATTTCTACAGCAGTTGAACTATTCTATATATAATGGACTATATATAGAATATATAATATAATGGAAAATTAATGCCATTATACAATTCTCAAACCCATAGAATAGTACCCATAGTAAACTATGGACTTTAGTTAATAATAAAGTGTCATTGTTTGTCTATTAACTGTAACAAATGCTAGATGTTACCACATTCATGCAAGATGTTAATAAAAGAGAAAATTGGGGTGAGGTTAGTGAAGTATATGAGAACTTTTTGGAATTTTCCACTCACTGTTTTTATAAACTTTAAACTGTTTTAAAAAGTCTATTAATTGAGGTAGGATGGTGAAGAAGTAGGGAGTTCCATACTTTCTGCCTGCATCTCTCAAACAAAGAAGGATTAAAGCCAGAGGACTCTGAACTGCAAGAGTCTGGGAGGAAAAGAGATGGAGTCCACCAAGAAGACAGCCTCACAGGGCTACCTCTTACACCATACACAAAAATAAGATCAAAATGGCTGAAGGACCTGAATGTGAGACAGGAAACCATCAAAACCCTCGAGGAGAAAGTAGGGAAAAACCTCCTAGACCTCCACCGCAGCAATCTCGTACTTGACACATCCTC
>NC_043706.1:56281585-56396251 GCF_006229205.1 Suricata suricatta
AAAAAAAAAAAGAAACAAGCCAAAGTACACATGGTAGAGACTCCCAAATATCACCACGAGTAGGGAAATAAAATAACCAAAGTCTCAACAAGAGAGACTAAAGGACACCATAAAAGGAACACTTCCTGAATGGACAACCCCTGGACAGTCTATGAGTCTCCTTCAATATAGCAGTACTTGTAGGGACAGAGTGCATAACAAGCTTTTAAAACTTACAAGAGACAGAAAGCTACCTAAAATGATGAAACGGGAGAACTCTCCTCTAAAAAATTTCCATGAAGGAGTGACAGCTAAAAAAAATTGGTAACATAACTGACCAAGAATTTAGAACAACAGTGATAAAATTAATCGTTGGGCTTGAAAAAGGCATAGAAGACACCAGAGACATTATTGAAACAAAGATTATGGACCTTAAAAATAGTTGTGATGAATTAAAAAATACTATAAATGAGGTACATTAGATGGAGGCAGCCACTGCACGGATTGAGGTGGCAGAGAGGAGAATATATGAATTAGAAGACACAATTATAGAAAAAGAGGAAGCGGAGAAGAAGAGAGATAAATTGATCCAAGAGCACCAAAGGAGAATTTGAGAACTGAGTGGTGCAATCAAATGGAACAATATCTGTATCATAGGAATTACAGAAGAAGAAGAAGAGACAGAAAGGGACTGAAGGGTTACTTGAACAAATTATAGCTGAGAACTTCCCCAATCTGAGGAAGGAAACAGACATTGAAATCCAAGAGAAACAGAGAACTCTTCTCAGATGTAACTTGAATTGATCTTCTGCATGACATATCATAGTGAAACTGGCAAAATATAAGGATAAAGAGAGACTCCTGAGAGCAGACAGGGATAAAAGGGCCCTAACATAGGTAGTAGAAGATCTATCTAATGAAACTTGGCCAGCCATAAAGAAATGGCAGTAAATCTTCAATGTGATAAACAGAAAGAATATGTAGCCAAGAATCCTTTATCCAGCAAGCCTGTCATTCAGAACAGGAGAGATAAAAATTTCCCTTCAAAAAACAAAAATTGAAGGAATTCATCACCACTAATACAGCCCTATGAGAAATCCTAAGACGGACTCTATGAGGGAAATGCTTCAAGGAACACAAAATACCAGAGACACCACTACAAGCATGAATCCTACAGAGAAGACAATGACTCTAAACCCATATTTTCCAATAATAACACTGAATGTAAATGGACTAAATGCTCCAATCAAAAGACATAGGGTAGCAGAATAGATTTAAAAAAAAAAAGACCCATCTATTTGCTCTCTATAAGAGACTAATTTTAGACCTGAGGACACCTTCAGTTTGAAAGTAAGGGGATGGAGAAATATCTATCATGCTACTGGAAGTCAAAAGAAACCTGGAGTAGCAATACTTATATCAAACAACCTGGACTTTAAAGTAAAGGCAGTAACAAGAGATGAAGAAGGGCATTATATAATAATTACAGGGTCTATCCACCAGGAAGAGCTAACAACTATAAATGTCTATGCACCAAATTTGGGACCCAAATACATAAAACCATTAATCAAAAACAGATACAATCTTATTGATAAGAATGTGCTAATTGACCAGGATGTTAATACTCCATTTACAGCAATGGATAAATCAAATAGACAGAGGATCACTAAAGTAACAAATAGATCTGAATGACAAATTGACCAGTTGAATTTGACAGATATATTTAGACTGTACATCCTGAGAGTATGGAATTCACTTCTTCTATAGTGCACATGGTACATTCTCTAAGATAGATTGTATACTGGGTCAAAAAGCAGCCCTCAATAAATATAGAAGAATTGATATCATACCATGCGCATTTTCAGATCACAATGCTTGAAACTTGAAATCAATGACAGGAAAATGACTGGAAAGCCTCCCAAAACATGGAGGTTAAGGAACACCCTACTAAAGAATGAATGGGCCAATCGGCAATTAGAGAAGAAATTAAAAATTATATAGAAACAAATGAAAATTAAAATACAACAATCCAGATTCTTTGGGATGCAGCAAAGGCATTCCTAAGAGGAAAGTATATCGTAATCCAGAACTATTTCAAGAAACTAGAAAAAGCGCACATACAAAATCTAACAGAGCACCTAAAGGAACTAGAAGCAGAGCAGTAAGAACACTCCAAACCCAGTAGAAGAAGGGAAATTATGAAGATAAGGGCAGAAATAAACAATATAGAATCCAAAAACACAGTTGAACAGATCAATGAAACCAAGAGTTGATTTTTTTTGAAAAAAATAAACAAAACTATTAAACGTCTGGCCAGGCTTCTCAAAAAGAAAAGAGAGAACACCTAAATAGATAAAATCATGAATGAAAATGGATCTATTACAACCAATCCCTCAGAAATACAAGCAATTATCAGGGAATACCATGAAAAATTATATGCGTACAAACAGGACAACCTAGAAGAGATGCACACATCTCTAAACACACACATACTACCAAAACTCAAAAGGGAGGAGTTAGAAAATCTGAACTGACCCACACCTAGTGAAGAAATGAAAGCAATTATCAAATATCTCTGAACAAATAAGAGCTCTGAACCAGATGACTTCCCTGGGGAATTCTACCAGACATTTAAAGCAGAGTTAATACCCATTCTTCTCAGGCTATTCCAAAAAATAGAAATGAAAGGAAAACTTCCCTATTCATTCTACGAAGCCAGCATCACTTTGATTCCCAAGCCAGACAGAGACACAGCAAAAAAAGAGAACTGCAGAATAATATCCTTGATGAATACAGATGCAAAAATCCTCAACAAGATACTAGCAAATCAAATTCAATACCATATAAAAAGAATTATCCACCATGACCAAGTGGGATTCATTCCTGGGTTACAGAGCTGCTTCAATATTCACTAATCAATCAATGTGATATATCACATTAACAAAAGAAAAGATAAAAACCATATGATCCTATCGATAGATGCAGAAAAAGCATTTCACAAAATACAGGATCCTTTCTTAATAAAGACCCTCAAGAAAGTTGGATAGAAGGAACTTGCTTAAAGATCATAGAAGCCATTTATAAAAAGCCCACAGCTAATATCATCCTCAAAGGGGAAAAACTGAGAGCTTTCCCTCTGAGATCAGGAATATGATAGAGATGTCCACTCTCACCACTGTTGTTTAACATATTGCTGAAAGTCCTTGCATGAGCAATCAGACAACAAAAGGCAATAGAAGGCATCACAACTGGCAAAGAAGAAGTCAACTTTCACTTTTCACAGATGACATTATACTCTACATGGAGAACATGAAAGACTCCCCTAGAAGCCTACTAAAACTGATCCATGAATTCAGAAAAGTGCAGGGTACAAAATCAATGTACAGAAATCAGTTGCATTCCTATACACCAATAATGAAGCAGCAAAAAGAGAAATCAAGAAACTGATCCCATTCACAATTGCATGAAAACCCATAAAATACCTAGGAATAACCCTAACCAAAGATGTAAAAGATCTGTATGCTGAAAACTATAGAAAACTTATGAAGGAAATTGAAGAAGACACAAAGAAATGGAAAAACATTCTATGCTTATGGATTGGAAGAATAAATATTGTTAAAATGTTGATACTACCCAAAGAAATCTACATATTCAATGCAATCCCAATCAAATTGCAACCACATTCTTATCAAAGCTAGAACAAACTATCCTCAAATTTGTATGGAACCACAAAAGACGTTGAGTAGCCAAACTAATACTGAAGAAGAAAATCAAAATGGGAGGCATCACAATCCCAGACTTTAGCCTCTACTACAAAGCTGTCATCATCAAGATAGTATAGTATTGGCACAAAAACAGACACATAGACCAATGGAATAGACTTGAGAACCCAGAACTGGGCCCACAAATGTACGGCCAATTAATTTTTGACAAAGCAGGAAAGACTATCCAATGGAAAAAAAAGACAGCCTATTTAACATGGTGCTGGGAGAACTGGACAGCAACATGCAGAAGAATGAAACTAGACCACTTTCTTACACCATACACAAAAATAAACTCAAAATGGATGAAGGACCTCAATGTGAGACAGAAAACCATCAAAACCCTAAAGGAGAAAGCAGGAAACAACCTCCTTGACCTCAGCCGCAGCAATTTTCTACTTGACACATCCCGAAAGGCAAGGCAATCAAGAGCAAAAATGAACTATTGGGGCCTCATCAAGATAAAAAACTTCTGCACTGCAAAGGAAACAATTAAGAAAACTAATAGGCAACCAACGGAATGGGAAAAGATAGTTGCAAATGATATATCGGATAAAGGGCTAGTATCCAAAATCTATAAGGAACTCACCAAACTCTACACCTGAAAAACAAATAATCCAGTGAAGAAATGGGCAGAAGACATGAATAGACACTTACGCAAAGAGGACATCCATATGGCCAATAGACACATGTAAAAATGCTCAGTATCATTCATTATCAGGGAAATACAAATCAAAACCACACTGAGATACACCTCTCATTGGTCAGAGTGTCTAAAATAGAACCCCATTTTAATGATATAATAGTACTCTACTTTTCAGTATGTATAGTAAGAACTATCACATAATAATATAGCAAAATGCTATATATACAGTAGGATAAAGAATTTATAGAATTCATATGAAAGTAAATTTTGCCTTTCTTATGGTTCAAACATGCTTCTTACAAAGATAAATAATTGCATTATTTATGATACATAAAATAATTTTATGGTTCATACAGTAACTTACAGATTCAAAATCTATTTTTTAAAATAAAGAAGTTTCTTAGTTTTACAGTCTTAGATATGGATTTAGTAATATGTGCTTTCCAGAAAAAAAAAACAAATACAGGAGGAACATTCTTTATTAATATTACATAATTGTATGGGCATAGTAATAATAGGACACAGGGAGAACTTTTAGATCCTCCTAAAGACTTTTTTTTTTATCTCTCTCACTGTTCAGTCGATAGATTCTGTTATCACAAATAAGAGATTCCTTTCACATTTAATTAATTTCATCATCTCTTTATTTTTAAACAAAATCACAATAACATTGTACCCTGTTGCCCTAAATTTTAATTCTTTTTCCAACCAGTATTCTAAATTAAAAACTACCACAAATTAAAATGGATTACATGTTTGACCTTTCCAATGGATTTCATTACTTTTCTCTGCTCTCCTATCACTGTTCTCTGCTATCTCTGATTTTACAGAACTGGTTACATTAAATTGTACCTTTAATGCAATATAATGTCTGGTAATCTAAGAGCTTCTTAGTCAGTAGCCCTAGTGAGAATATTCAGCATTTAAACCAACTAAATGATATAGGCTAAAAATATCTTTACAGAGTCACATTTTACAGAAATTTTGCATAAAGCATGTCATGATCTGAATGCCAGATAATTTCCTGTTTATTCCCCAAAATGAGAAGTAAATCTGGTTTTAATCTTATCTGTATATATATTAAGCAACTTGCATTCAGACATAAGGGGAATTACTGGAAGATAGAAATGGGGAAGAGGTACTAATTAATCAAGTACCCTTGCAAAAATTAATTTGGTTCAATTTAAGGTACAGTTAGTTTTATGGCTCAAGCTCATTCTAAGTGATTCTCAGTAGTCTAGTTTAGGACCATAAATGCAGGATAAATCTGTAGCTTAGTATTCACACAACTTAAAGTATAATTTTAATGTAAGTTGTATTTCTATCAACATAAAACAACATACAGTGCAATCCCTAAGCTCTACCTGCTCAAACTAATAATAAAACCTTGATTTAGCAACTTTTGCCTTTTGTGCAAATGACTCTCCCCCCAAAATGCTGGGTTTGTTTGTTTATTTGTTTTTTGTGTTGTCATTTTCCCCTGTTTCTTAATTATCGCACAGTATCCCTTCTCTTGTATAGGCTCCAAATCTCTTCTGTACTCCTTAAGCTAGATGCCAATTTTCAATGAAGAAATATTTTCCTTCCAACAGATATCCCAGAGATGATTTTAACATATAATGACATAATAAATTACCAAAGTCTAAGTCGCACATAACATAGTTACAGAATGGGAAGTGAGTGGAATGCTTTCATGGGCACATATATGAACTTATATATATGAACTTATACAGAAGTGCATACCTTTAGAGTATTTTTTTCCCATCACTTCAATTATTCCCCATTACAGAGTAATCCAATGGCAACAATGCTGCATTTTAAGCATATATTAAGTGTGGATTATCTTTTTTATTAATTTTGAAAAATCTTGGAGATTAGAGGGTAAAGAACTATGATTCTTATAAATGAATTTGATGTTTGATTAATAAATGTAATTTTGAACATAGGTAAAACAAACTGTTAAACTCATTAAGAATAATCTTGCAACCTCTTATCATGCTTTGAATCAGGTATTGCCAGAATTTAGGCAGCTTAAAGAAAACCAACTTTTACACCCAGGATCAAAATGTCCTTTAAGTGAACAGACAGATGCATATGTGGGAGTTCAATTTAAAAACATAACTATACTTATTAGAAAAAAAACACAACTAATACAGGTATAATTAACTTTAATTCAGTAAAATTTTCAGCAAAATGTACATTATTCAGCCACCTTCCCCCATCCCAGACTTCCAATGCAGAATTACCATTTTAAAAACTTTACTCTTTCTGTATAGTTTACAACTCCTAACAGTTGAGTAATATTTATGGACATTTATTATTTAGTTTACATCATGAAGAGACTTTCTGAGGCATTAGTAAAGCCCCCCTGCAGATATTGTTTTGGGGCTGTTTCTGTATACTTCCATCTATTCTAAAAGGTATTTGCTGGTTTTAATGATGTTTTAACCCACTCTGCAGAAAGGCATCATACCTAGCAATTTTAGGTATGGGACATCTTCAGTTTGGAGAAATTTAAAGATTCTTGCTTGTTGTTTGCAATTTGGTTGTACAGAGTTTAGAATCTTCTTTATAATAACAACATTATATATTAACCCTAATATTAATTATATCTTGATACTCCTAATGAAGAATCTTATAAGGGGGAGATTCTTTTCTTTCTTCTATCCTCTTTGGATATGGCATAGTTTCATTTGGGGCCAGATAATTACGTTTTGGGGGATGTTCTGTGATTTGTAGGATGCTCAGCAGAAATCCTGTTGTCTATCCATCAGATACTAAAAGAAACTACCTCTATGAGTTGTGACTCCAAAAGTGTCTCCAAACAGTGCCAAATATGTCAGAGGAGACAAAACTATGGAGAAGCATACACTTATGGTATGCCACAGAATTTATTAGATCTGCTTTATGTATAAGATGGCATTTAGATTTTATGTCTAACAAGTATACAATTTCCCCTTTATATTTTCACTTTTAGTTACTGCTACACTTGTGTAGTGTCTCTTTGAAATTATTTTACTCTTAATTAAGTAGTATATTGTAGATATGATAGATGCTTAAGATTAAGAGAATGAAAGGAGTAAAAGGCATCAAAATATGCTCATTTTTATAATCATTATACAATCTCTGAGAATATCCATAATTTCATAGTTGTGCTGTTATCAGAATAAAAAAATTATTCATGTCCCCAATAATGACTCTGAGGCATTAAAATATCCTCAAATGACTTCTGAATCAGAGACAATTAACATACTCAGGAGATTAGGGATAGCCACATATACTATCTTCAGTCCATATTTGATCACTTACAAAATTTTTATTGACCACATCTTATATGAAAAACATTGTTGGATTGTAAAAATTAATAAAAAATATTCTCTAACTTCAAAAATATATGTCTTAGTAGAGTCAAAATATATAAATTAACAATGGTAACAGTGGTTATGTCATGGGAGAGAGAATGTGCTATGGTTATTTAGGGAAGATAAATCACATTATTTGTTATCCATATAATTTTATTTTTTAGTATGTCTCATTATCTAACTATTACAAAGAGAAGGTATTAGCACCAAGATAGTTTTAGATTTTCACAAACATTTGAATTTGTCTGAGAGTAAACCTAACCATTTGCATGTTTGTAAATTTGAACTAACTTGTTCTATGGGAAAGACTCCGAGGTCAAGGCTGGTGATATAAAAGACAACATATTGTGAAAAAGTATTTGATTTACTGATACTCTGCCACTTAACAGCAGGATGATCTTGGCCATGTCTGAGTGAGGAAGAGGCACACATACACTCCCAAAAACCATAAGAACCTAAGCTACTGAAAAGTTTGGAAGTTCTTCATATTTCCTGATAAATGGAATTCTTGTGATCTGAGTAAACACTGAGTACGTTGGATAGTGAAAAATTCAAGATTAGAATAGAAATATTGAAAATATACCTAAAAATGATGTGGAATTTTTTCTATAGAATATTGAGGCACTAAATTTTTATAAATATTTATTTAGTTAGCATTCTTAATTTTTTTAAAGTATAAGCCCACTAGAAACTCTATTATAATGAACTGATTGGACAAACTATTCAACCTAAAAGATGACATAAGATTATTGAATAATTCTAAGAAGAAAAGATAAGGACATGGACTGAGGAAAGAATCTGCAAGAGAATATATATGAAAGATAATGAGGTAGGAAGGATGTATAGGTTTCATTGGATTCCCCACAACCAGACTCTTTGGCAAAGAATAATTTCTAAGTCCTTTGAAAAAATGCTCTTGGGGAAGCTGTTAAGGAAATGGAGAAAGCAGGACAAGAGCAAACAGAGTATAATATCAGACTTGAATTTAAGGTAAAAACTATGTTAAAGGAAATACACAATATATAGAATGTGAGGTTATACATGGAGAACTGGAAATAAAAACAATAAAATTACTTAAGAGATGGATTTAAAACTAAGATATTATGTATACCATTCACTGTTATTACTACTACTACTACTATATTGTTCTATATTTAAAACAATTGGAGATATATTTACCAAACTATCTCAAATGGTTATCCCTGGAAAATAAGACTATGGAAGACTTTATTTCATATATGCTTGTTAATTACTTATAATGGTAATATAGTTACTTTTTTGGTTAAAATTATTATTATAATGAACTAATGTTGCAAAACCAATTTACAGTCTCTGGTGCATTTTTAAGCCCAAACAAAGAAGAATAGGGGTGCTTGGGTGGCTCAATCAAATGTCCAACTCTTGATTTTGCCTCAAGTCATAAGCTCATGGTTTGTGGGATCGAGTCCTGCACTGGGTTCTGTGCTAATAGCACAGAGCGTGCTTGGGTTTCTGTCTCTCCCTATCTCTGTCTCTGTCTCTCAAAAAAAAATCTCTGTCTCTCTGTTCTCTGTCTCTCAAAATAAATTAATAAAAAAAAATAAAGGAGGACTTGGGGGGGATATGGAAGAGTAGGAGGATCCTAAGCTTACCTTCCTTGTCCTGTGGACACAACTAGATTACACCCACAACCGTGTAAATAACTCAGAAAATGACCTGAAAACTAGAAAAGCAGACTCTCCACAGCTGAATGTAGAGAAGAGGCCACACTGAAGAGGGGAGCAAGGGCAGAGATGCAGTCTGGAGCTAAAGAGACACATAGGACTGTCTATAGGGGTGAGAGATGCTGGGGGTTTAGAGACAGGAGAGAAAAAGAGCCTCACACCAGACACCCCAAGCATGGGGAAAACTGAATGAGAGAATGAATCCCCAAACATTTGACTTTGAAAACCAGAGGGATACAGTTTTGTAAGTTCTTACAATCAGTGGGTCTTAGAACCTGGAACTTTAAAATTCAACAGGTCTTCCAGAGCCAACAGAGTGATAGGAAGCTGACTCCCCCTCTCCTTAAAGGGATGGCAGAACAGATACAAGGAGATACAGCATAAAAGCAGCAGTTCGCAAAATGCCTGAGTCTACAAGAGGTAGACTTGTTTACTAATCAGTTCAGGCTAGAGAGACAGGGATCCTTGAGAGACTTCTCCATGACAAAAGAACTGGCTGGTTCCATTTCCCTCCCACATTCACTAACCTGGATATAGTGGGACACCTTTGGGAAACAGCTCAGTGCCAACACTCACTACTTTATTCAATAACAGCACACTTGATGCCCAAGTTCTCCAGCAGAAAAGCCTCCCCCAGCCAAAGTGTACTCTATGTTGCCTCCCAGAGCAGATCCACACAAACCTTGCTAACATTATATGCCCTGTCTTCTTATTCTCGTATAGAACTTCCCCCTCCAATATGCCCTTGGAAGTAATAAAGATTAGAGTAGAAATAAATGACATAAAAAGTAGAAAACAATAGAACAAATCAATGAAATCAGGAGCTGGTTCTTTGAAAAGATGAACAAAATTGATCTTCAACCAGACTAAAAAAAAAAAAAAAAAAAAGCCAGAGGACTCAAATAAACAAATCAGAAAAAAAAGAGGAGATATAATGACCAACATCACAGAAATACAAAAGATTGTAAGAGAACATTATAAAAATTATATGCTAGCAATCTGGCAACCAGAAAAAATGGATAAATTCCTAGAAACATATAACCTGTCAAAACTGAAGCAGGAAGAAATAAAAAAATTGAACAGGCTCATTACCAGACATGACTTTGAATCAGTAGTTAAAAGAAAAGAAAAGAAATAAAACACAACTCCTAACAAACAAAATCCAGGAACAGATGACTTCACAGGTGAATTCTATTAGTCATTTAAAAAGAGGTAAAGAGTTAATACCTATTATTCTCAAGCTATTAAAAAATAGAAGAGAAAGGAAAGCTTCCAAATTCATTCTATCAGGTCAGCATTACCCTGATACCAAAATCAGATAAAGATACTAGAAAAAAATAAGAGAGAGAGAGAGTGAGAGAGAGAGAGAGAGAGAGAGAGAGAGAGAGAGAGAGAGAGGGAGAGAGAGAGAGAGGAGAGAACTATAGGCCAATATCTCTGATGACCATAGATGCAAAAATCTTCAACAAAATATTAGCAAACCAAATCCAACAATATGTTAAAATAATCATTCAGCACCATCAAGATTAATTCTAGGGATACAAGAGTGTTTCAATATTTTCAAATCAATCAATGTGATATGTCACATCAATAAGAGAAAGGATTTAAAAAATGACCATTTCAATAGATGCAGAAAGATAATTTGGCAAAGTACAATATCCATTCATGATAAAAACTCTCAAAAAAGTAGGTTTAGAAGGAACCGACCTCATTATAATAAAGGTCATTATTGAAAAATCCACAGTTAACACCAGTGGTGAAAACCTGACAACTTTCCCCCTAAGATCAGGAATAAGACAAGGATGTCCACTCACCACTTTTATTCAACATAGTACTGGAAGTCTAGATACAATAATCAAATAAGAAAAAGGAAGCTGGTAGAAAGAAATTAATAAAGTTAAAGTACTAGCACATGCACTATGTCTAGTGCATGATATGTAAAGTGTTTAAATTCATTTTATAAAACAAGTATGAAACTGAAGCCAAATTTAATATGTACTCTCATTTTCACAATAAAAAGGTGTATGAAGGGACAGCTGGAATTCTGTCATCTACATGACAAGTATAAAATTTATTAAAACTTTATCTCTTGAAAAAAATTTCTTTAAAAAAATTAAACACAGGAATCAAAATCTTTTGATTTCCTTTCACCAATGTTTTAGGGCTATTTTCCTTTTTTATAATTTTTAGAAGCATTTTAAATGTTTATTTATTTTTGAGAGAGAGAGAGAGAGACAGAGTGTGAGCAGTGGAGGGGCAGAGAGAGAGGGAGACACAGAATCTGAAGCAGGTTCCAGGCTCCAAGCAGTCAGCATAGAGCCCAATGTGGGGCTCGAGATCATGACCTGAGCCAATTAACCAACTGAGTTACCCAGGTGCCCTTAGAGTTATTTTCTAAGGATGAATTCATGAGAAAATAAATGAACAAATAATTTCTCAAATAACCATCTAAGTTGTGAAATCAACAAAGAAGAATCGGGACACCTTGGTGGTTCAGTCAGTTGAGTGGGCTCAGGTCATGACTTCACATTTTGTGGGCCTGAGCCCTACATCCGGCTCTGTGCTTATAGCTAGCTCAGAGCCTGGAACCTGTCTTTGGATTCTATCTCTCTGTCTCTCTCTGTCTCTCTCCTGCTTGCACTTGCCCTTTTAAGATCTCTCAAAAAAACATTCAAAAAATTTAAAAAAGAAAGAAAAACAACAGAAATAAAATACTTTTAAATTTGCATTTCTTATGCCACAATTGATTCATAAAATCAATGTTTTTTATTAATGGACTCTGATAATCCTGAACAGAGGTCTTCTTCATATGTCAAGATGCTGGGATACTTCTCACAGAAGGGCAAGTTCTCACAAGGTGAGGATAGAAGTGACTCCAAGATAGAGCTGCTAGATTTAACAGATAAAAATATAGGATGCCTAGTTAAATTAGATTTTCAAGTTAATGATGAATAATTTTTAGTATAGGTATTTTCTAAATTTGTATGTGTTTTTCTTATTGATAACTTAGCCCTACTCAAGACCTATTAAATCAGTGTCTAGGAGGGACTAAGGCATTTTTTTTTCCTAAAAAGTTCATATCAATGATTCTAATGTGCTGCTAAGGTTGAGAATCACTGTGCATAATGATTATTTATTAAACAAACTACCTATGTGATATATGCAATAACAATTATTCAGCCACACCACGTAACAAATCCAGAAGTGGATAAACTTGCATTTGTTTGTCACAGTAATCTCCTTTGGTTAAAGATCAACAACTTTTCAACCTTACCCTGATCTCCACTTTGGCTTCCTTTTTCTCACATTGAAGAATAAGCTATAGGCACCACTACCCATTTAATTTCTTCATGTCAAGGTCATCAGGAAATGTGCATAAAATTAAACAAAAAATGTCTATTTGGGGTGCCTGGGTAACTCAGTTGGTTAAGCACCTGACTCTTGATTTGGCTCAGGTCATGATCTCATGGTTCATGAGTTCTAGTCCTCCACCAGGCTCTTCCCTGACAGTGTGGACCCTGCTTTGGATTCTGTCTCTCTCTTTCTCTGTCCCTCTCCAGTTTGTGCTCACTCTTTCTCTGTCTCTGTCTCAGTCTCTCTCTCTCTCTCTCAAATCAATAAACTTAAAATATAATAATGTCTACTATAAAACTGCATAATATAGAAATTTTTAATTTGTTATGTAATAGGCATTATGTTTCATCTCATAAAATATACAAGATGATTGAAGATGCGAAACATAATAGAGGGGTTAGGAAATTCATTTTGTCAGGAAACATAGTCATCTGCTTTCTTGGTATGCTAGCTAACTTTTTTTGCTACCGTTTCTTCATTGGTAAAACTGATAGTTTGTTTTGGTGACAGGCTAGTTTAAAATATCTATAATCTAGGGCGCCTGGGTGGCTCAGTCGGTTAAGCCTCCAACTTCAGCTCAGGTCAGATCTCATGTTCGTGGGTTCAAGCCCCGTATCAGGCTCTGTGCTGACAGCTAGCTCAGAGCCTGGAGCATGCTTCCAGTTCTGTGTCTCCTTCTCTCTCTGCCCCTCCCCCTCTCATGCTCTGTCTCTCCTGTATCAAAAATAAATTAAAAATAAATAAATAATTAAATAAAACATTTAAAAAATTTTATAAAATATCTATAATCTGGTGTTTAAAATGTTCCTTGGAAAAATTAAGATTGACACACATAAGTTATTAGATGATTGACATCTTCTGACTATTGTTATTAGAGACATTAATAAGAACATGTGGAAATAAAATAGATTAGTATAGGTATTTATGCTCCATACTTATCATTAGGGAAAATTCTTAGATACAATTAAATGTATTTAATTTAATGCATTTGCAGTCTACAATTTATAGCAACACTATGAATGTTCAAAATACTGAAACTCAGTTTTGGAGAAAGTAAATGTGTCTTGCTTTCAGCTCACTTGCAGAAATAATCAATGACCTTTTAGGGCAATGAAACAGGGACAACAAACTTTCATGAATGTTAATTAAAATTTAGCTTGCCCAATGGATATAGAAATATTTCTCAAATACTATCTGCTAGCAACTGACACTATTTCGATGTGACTAAAGAGGGGTTTTTCTTTTTTAATAATAATTCATAGCCTATTAAGTGTTATTTTTTTCCTTCTAATCTCTGCCCCAGGATAAATACATTCTCATTTTATTTTTTCTCATTTTTTAATTTTACTATAAAGACAGTGATTAATGATTATCATTTGCCTAAATTTAAAATCTTTAAAATCTGTCATCTCAATATTTTAATTCTGGAGAGGAAATAAATGTGTCATTAAATATTATAATACTATACATAATGGTTGTAAAGGGATGAAATTAGCCAGTTTTCAGATATATGTTATTTTGTTCACCATTAAGTAATACAAAAAGTGAGTAGGTTCATTGTCACCCACTAGTAGTTTTAGTATTTACGATTCAAGTACATTATTTATCTCTTCATTGAGCTAAAGGAAAATCAACTTGAAAAAATATGTCATGTGAAACTATAACCATGCCATTGGATATTCCCATTGCATATCTAAAATTACTATACATACTATTCTGATGCATAAACACAAATGGAAAAATTTGTCCAATGTAGATGAAAATTGGAATTCAGCATCAGTTCAGGGACTATTCTAATTAAAAACATATGTGTGAGGTCAGTGTCTGCAGCAGAAAAAAACAATCACTGTAATTTTCTAGTTAGTTAAGCCTTTGTCCTTCATTAAAGTTATCAAAGGCTGTCAGCAAACTTAAAAATCTTTAATAATCCAAACTGTTTAATATTCCAAACTCATATATTCCAAAGATAGGTTTGAACTTCCTGAACATCTCTACTCTGCTTTGGGACCCCAAGTTTGGCCAGTATGTCCCAAGCTTAAAACTGTTTGAAAAGCAGATTCTTTGAAGAAACAAATTATCTTTTCTAACAGAGCTTAAATAAAATACCATTTGAAAATGCCTTCCTGATCAAAAGATAGTTCAGGTACATATTTTGATATTTACCATAAACTTCATGTTTTTTTGCTCACGTTTATATTATTATTTAGTGTTGATTATGTGAATATTAAAATTGTTTTTAATATTCTTAATATTATTTGTGATATTTTCTTAAACAAATTTCTGAGTTTTGCTTATATTTTATTGCATTTTCTTTCTGTTCTTTCTATATAAACAATTTTATTACCTTTCTTCTAATCTCTTTGAAGTTACCATTTTCTTCTAATGATTGAATGAAATATTTTGTCAGTTATATATATTTCACATTTTCTAATATGTGCTTTAGGGACTATAAATTCCATTTTCTACAATACTGTTTTATCTGTATCCAGAAATCTAAATATATTATAATATTATTTTTTTTATTTTGTCAAATGTAAGAATGGCTTTTTAACTTCCTTTTTTTTGTTTTTCGTCATAGACTAATATTATTGCATGTGACTGGTAATGTGGTTTGCTTTATCTACATATAATCTTTCTTTTACTAGAACATAAACTTCCTGATAGCAGGATTAATTTTGTCTGCTTTGTTCATTGTTATATCCTTGCAATTAGAACAGAGACTGAAATATAATTTACCTCAGTAATTACTTATTTGGTTCTACAGGTTTTAGTGATCTTGAACTATGTTTTATGTCATTAATTTCTTTGATATTGGTGTTAATTGAGCCATCGTATACTGTTTGCACAGGCTGGCATTTTCAATTTATCACAGTATTTTTCCCACGTGTTCCTTGGGTTGGATAAAATGTTCTTTTTTTTATTAATACTTTCAGTTTATGAGTATAAAGTGGTTCCAGGTTTCCTTTCACAGGTTGTGCGAGCCTCTAGGGAATCATTTGCATCTGATCTCATGACTTGGGAAGACCCAAATTATCTTCTGTACTTGTATATTTAGTAAAATATAGGACTGCAGTTTCTAAAGAACATACAAAAACATATTTAAGTTTGCTACCACTTGAGTTGTATTTTAGCTGGATTATATAATCTATTTTCAATTGTCTTTTTCATTTCTAGCCCCTGGCAGGTTCTATTTCTTTTCTTTTCTTTTCTTTTGAGTTTAGCTAGATATTAAGATTTCTTTATCATGTTTTATCTAGCATTTGCATGTGGTTGCCCTAACCACTGTTGTTGAAAGCTCATAAGCTTTCTTTACATTAAGTCTTGATTTAAAATAAATGTACCCAAGTTTTGCTGACCTGAGAACTGTTCTGTTTCCTTAAGGAAAATGCATACAAATTAAGGATTATCCTCTAAAAGCTATCATAACTCTCTTATTTCAGAATTCCTATACCACTTACTGTTACACCCATAGACTGAGCACTACCAGATAAGAATTTCTCTTCTCAAACACATTCTTTCTTGTTATCATGAAAAAACTGTATTGATCCTAATCTAAGATTGCTTGTAGGGTCCAAAACTGAACATGTTATTTTGTTATTCTTGACAACTAACATTGCATCAGAGCCTGAAAGCTGCCAGGACAGCCAGAACCAAGGTCCTTTAACAGCATATTTATCCCATAAATATTTGTTGTACTTTTACTACTTGTCGAGCACTGTTTGTTATTATCTACTGTGTTAGTTGCTGAAGGTATAGAGCTCTATCATGTAGACAAAGTCCTTGCCATAATGGATCTTATTTTCAAAAGGGGGGCAATCAAACAGAACAAAAGCTGGTTACCTCAGACACAACTCAATCCTTCAAATCGTCCATAAATATTTCAAGAGTTCCTTCTATATTCGAGTGCTACAGAAAATAAGAATTATTTGTCCCTTTTATAAGTAGAGATGGAAGGCACTGAGACTGGCACATCAAAAAGTAAATAACTATAGGTGTGGGAGGCACGTGCTGACAGAAAAAGATTATTTTAGAAATTCTAGCAGAATGTAATAGGGGTTTTACAATGAGTACATCTTGCTACCTGAGATGTTCTAGCCTAGCCAGACCGAGTTCCTATCTTGGGACTTTGATATATCTTATTGGTTCATCTTTTGAGTATGTCATTCACACTAATCCCCTTAGTCTTCAATACTGAAGCACTCACCAGCACCTGGGTAGCTCAGTTGGTTAAGCATTCAACTCTTGCTTTTGGCTCAAGTCATGGTCTCATGGTCATGAGTTCAAGGCCCACATGGAGCTCTGTGCTGACAGTGTGGAGCTGCCTGGAATTCTCTCTCTCCTTCCCGCCTGCCCCTCCCAGCTTGCTCAATCTTTCTCTCCCCCCCCCCAAATAAAACAAACAAACAAATACTGGCGCCTTTACCAAGTCATCTTAGCTGACCTCCATTTACTGATATTCGTCCTCAGACATTCTAGGCTTAAGAAAATCTTGTCCATGTCTTGCTTATAAATCTAGAACCACCTACCCCCATCAAAAGTCATGTTTTTCTCAACATGTTTTTGTTTGTTTTTAATTTCCTTTGCTCAAAGGCCCTTGGTTGGAAAGGTCATCCTTCTTTGGAGCTGAGGTGCTCTAATGATAAATCCTGAGACTGTTCGCAGGTTTCCCTACACTCCCCCTAAGGAGATGAGAACCTTTTTATATGCTGCCAGGAGGGTTTGCTGAGTTTCACTCTTTCGATTGCTTTCAATTGCTTATTAATCACACTCAGCCTTTTCCTTTTCTTTTTCTAGATGTCAATAGTTTGGCAATAGCATACAACCCAATTGCCCTGCACATTACTATTTCCCTTATGCCTTTCAACATTAAACCAGTTATTGGAGTCCTCTTTCACTGGTATACTGTTCTGGTTTACTACCAATGAAATTTAAATAATTTGACTACTACATTATACCAGGGATATCTATGGTCCATCTTCCCAGTGGTGGGGCACTCCCTGATAGCTAGGCAGTTGGAGATCTAGCTCAGAAAGCATTTTATCACCTGCATTCTCAGAAAACTCCTGACACATGCTAAAATAGCTTGGGTTCTTTATTTCATTATCATATATCATTTGTAGTTTGGGTGGTATAAAATTTGAAAACCATTTTTCCCAAGATTCTGTAGTTTTTCCTCAGACTTATGATTTCCAATATTATGCTTTAGAATCTTTACTGATTCTTTGTATGCTATTTTATTTAAATTGGGCGTGGTATTTTGTTTTGTTTTCTTTTCCATCTTGAAACAGTCAGGGCAATTTTTCTATTTTCTTTTTATCTCTAATTTTCTGAAAATTCAAAATGGTTTTTTTTAGGCCCTTGTTGAGCCCTTTTCAATCTATAAATGCATGGACTTCAGTTTTCAAAAATGGTATTCAAATATTCCATTATTAATTTTTTCATTTGTGTTATTTCCTTCTGAGAGTACTAAACATCAGATGTTGGATCATCTGAAACTTTCTTAATTTTCTCATCTGATCCTCCTGTATTGCATTCTTGTGTTTTTTGAGGTAGAAAGAATATCTGCCTTCTGGAAAACTTTATCATTCAAGCCTTCCCTTTAATTTCTTCTATATATTTTTTTAATTCCAAAAGCTCTTGTTTATGTTCTTTCAATTTACTTTCCATAGCATGCTATTTTGTAGTGGTTGTTTTAGGTGTCTGTATATGTTGCTTGCTTCTCTGAGGTATCAATTATACTTTTGAAGCTTTTTCTTTTTCCTTCTGCTACTGCACTGCCTCCAAATTCCTCTGAGTTTCTCTTTAATGATGCTTTGATCCCTTTCACATTAGAGTTCTCCAGATGTCTAGTGATCCCTGTCTATCTGCTCCTATTTAAGAGTGAGGCACTAAATATCATATTGGAAGTTTGTGCAAATTTTAAGGGTCAGATATAGACTACAGAGGGATATGATTATTTTGTCAGTATCTCCAACAGTTAATGTGCCCTTCCCCAGGGAGGGAAGATTGGTGTTTTCAGTAGCCTGAAAATTATGAGTCTGAGGGCCTGTCATAGGGCAGCTGAGTAGGAAGAGGGATTTGGGTCCTCACCGTTTAATGTGTAGATATCCCTCACTCCCTGGGGTCAGCATGGTACTCCCCATGTTAGTAGTGCAGCCTGTTCAAATTCCAAATTCCTTCTGTTTTGAACTTTCTTGAGGGTAAATTTTCAATACTCTGCTTAGTTGTGCATATGTTGTGTGAAACAGGGTTAGAGGGAATAACCAAATACATGGGAAGGGGAGTATCTAGGTGTTTAAATGTTTCTAACAGTGGCATTCAAGAGTCTTTCAGCTCTACCTTCAATCTTACCTTCACAAGTAGCAATTGCCTCCAATTCTTCATCCTCTTAAGAATACTTCAGTGGCAGTTTATTTCTTAATTTCTTCCCCTACAGTCACTTTCTCTTGTCTGCAAAGTTAACAGCAAATTAGCACCTTCCATCATTCAATTAACATCTTTTTTCTTGTGATATCCTGTCTTTGTCTTTTTGCTCTATGGAATTATGTCCTTCAAAATATCTTTTATATAGCCACTACTTTTAGTAGTGTTTGTAGAATTTGCAGTGGCAAAGATATGTGTGTTCAACCTGCTATGTATAACCAAAAAGTCCACAGGCCACCTTGAAAAATGATTCCAATGATCAGTCTCTCACTCAGTACTCATATCTAGTTATTCTTTATTTTTAAAATTTTTTTAAAAACATTATTTACATTGAGTGAGAGAACATGAACAAGGGAAGGGAAGAGAGAGAAGGGGGAGAGAATATCCAAAGTAGGCTCTGCACTGTCAGCATGGAGCCCAATGTGGGGCTTGAACTCAAGAACTCATGAATCATGAGATCATGACCTGAGTGGAAACCAAGATATTGATGCTTAATTAAGTGAGCTACCCATGTGCCCCTCCAGTTATTATACTTTAATTCAAACACAGAAATACATCTCCAGGTAGCCCACTATTCTCCTTTCCCTGTGCTACCATATCACTATAATATTTGACCTGAGTTACATTTCCAATCTTGTCCTAACAAATTCCAGTCTTCAACTGCAACAAATATGTTTATCTTTCTAAAAAACAAACATGGCTATGTCATCTTCTTTCTCAAAACCTTTCAACAATTTCTCTCATAAGAATAATGCCTAAAGTTCTTAGTCATCCACACAAAATGCTTGATAATCTCTAAGCCACTGCAGCACTTGGATTCTACTCAAAAACCATCCCTTTGCCTTGGCCCAGATGAATGTGAACATGAGGTTATGCACACACACATACACACATACACAGATGCTCACATGCACCATGAATATCAAACTATTTTCAGTTCCATAAATATCCACAATTTTCTTATATGCTGGACTCCCTACTGTAATTCCTCTATCAAAATCATGTCTTTCTTCATATTCTTCATATTATAGTTTAGCTGTAACTCATACCAAAGCATTTTCCTGACTACCCTCACGGTATTCTCTTTTCAGCCCAAGTGTCATTTACCAAACTGCATTCTTTTTTGTTTCTTCCCTCCCTCTACTACCACTTGCTGTGCTTTACTCCCAAGACTGTACACTCTTTAAGGATGCTTATGATTTCCTATATTCAATTTTAATTCCTGACACACTACTTAGCACATAGCCAATGCTCGGTAAGTACTTGAAAAAAACAAAACAAAACAAACAAACAAAAAAACAAAGACTACTAAAAGTGCCAAAAACTAGGGAGATGTGATTAATATTTGTTACAATTCATTTGTGGAAATAAGCACCTTATCATTTGAATTGTTCTTTGTTTTTTATTAAGAAGTTACAACTAACAAATCCTGACACAAACCAGCCAATGAATCATTTATCATCACACTGATTTTCTGATTAGATTCTTTTTTTTCAAAGAAAAAAATTATCTTTTGTAAAGCACTAAAGGGGTTCTTTTTTATTTTGCTTTAATAGGTTTTATATGTAAAAACAAACAAAAAGAATAGAGTTTGTGTTTAGTCACCAGTCACCAAAAGAACTGCAAAAATATGGCAGAAACAGTAAAATAGGCCCTTAAATATATTGTTGATTTCAAGAGTATTAAAGCATAATGATTAATTATAGAATTTAAATGGCGATCTAAATGAAATGAGAATTACAGATTCAAAGTTAGTTTGGTCATAAGACGTGAAGAAGAAACAAATGGGTGCACCTAATTATCAAGTAGCTTATCTCCTGATAAGCTGCAAGGAAGAAAACAATACATATATTCCTATGACTATTCTACATGTCAAACACAAGTATAGATGAAAGAAGTACAGTTAGATGGATTTTCCAATAAATCTGTATCATTGAAACCAAAACAAATTGCAATAGACCCTTTACTGAAGATTATATATAATAGAGTAAAATCATCCTACTTCAGTATCACTAAGGAAGTGTAGAAAAAGGAAACATGAACATTATCATATTTTATTTTCAAATGTTTCTTACCTCTATCTAAGGTTTAGCTTACAAAAGAGTTATCATTTAAAGATCCAATTGCTGAATGGCAAAAGGAGATCAAAATGACATTATTGAGAAGAATTTTTGTCTTTATTATGCTATTTGTTTATTTATTTATTTATTTCTGCCTTTTCCCAATAAAAGAAGAATGAAAATGGAAGGAAAAATGATATGTTTACACAGCTTAAAAATATCTTGTGCTATATTCTTAGATTTTATTTGCAAATTTATGACCAATGTTTTATATGCATTTTTGTACATGCTAGAAACACCAGTTTTTACTTATTCTATTTATGCTTTCTCTCCTTTCTCTCTATATAAAAGCCTAAGAATTTTCATGGATTATAGCCTTTCCCATTCTCCTTTCATTGTAGTTCATTGTATTGCATAATGTACAAAAAAGATATATAACATACCCAGTCCATTTTAGCTTAAGACCAGGAGAAATCTATAAAGCTTACAAGTCCTGTAAAACCCTTCAAACATAACTGTGCACAAAAAAAACATATTGTTTTTTATGTTGCCTTTTAAGCTAATGAATATTAGTGAAATAATAATGAAATGGCTAAGCAGAGTTTTAAGTTGGTGCATAAAAGTTATTGAAATAATAATAATGAAAAAATATGTTAGGTGTTCATTCATTAGGACCTAAAATTTATGTTTATGCACAATATTATTACTAAAGAAAGGATATCAAGCACTGTGTACCATAAAGATTTTCTACTTCTTGCTAATTGAGAATGGTAAATTTAAAAATTTTAAGAGGAAACTTAATGACAGAATAGGGATAGGCCACACAATGCAACATTTTCATGAGTTATTTAAGATTATAACTGCATTTTAAGCAGTTAATTGGATAGGAAGTGTTTAATCAAGGTGAAAATTTAAACAATCTGTAACTTTGAATTCGTGTTGATTTAATTATTAGCAGTAACTGCAAACATTTTTTGTCTTTTTTTGTGCTCAAAATTGTCTTAAACCTGCATAAAAATGCAAACTAATAACTATAGTTCATTGCTTCAAATACTAAATTCAATGTTTGCCAAACTTAAGACCTATTTTAAAGGAAACACTATTCTTATGGCCTATCATGCTGTAGTGAATTGTTTTTAGTATATCATTTAAACAGCAGCAAACTTAAAACATGCCCCAAACTTTATATATACTTGTAGTTTTCACAGAAACTATATGACCAGAGCAAAATTTTGATATAGTACTCACAGAACTACAAAGCTAATAAAGTTTAAATTAACAGTAATTTTATATGATTGATGATAATGTTTGTTGAATTGTTTTGCTGTTTGCAACATGACTATGATATTCATCATTGTCATGCATATTCTGTGGAGCTCCGCCCATCTACATTCCTCTTTGCCTTCTGATGACTCAATTCTTTCACTCTTTTGTGTATTCAAAGTATTTTGAAATCTTCACTCATCCTGTTGTAATATAATGTCAGGTGGCTACTGCTTGGCTCCAATTCCAAATATACAAGATAACATTGTCCAAATTATTTTCTCAAATTATTTTCTATTAACCTCTGATGATGAAAGTAATTCTATACGTATTCAATGCTACAATGTAATGGGAGACAAAAATGTGTATGTGAGCCATAATATTCTGGGCCAGTACCTGATTACACATTCACAATCCAAATAATTGGGAAATCATTGGGTTTTGAGATATTGATAAATATTAAAGTATAAAATTAAGATCATTATGGTAGATAATTTTTCGACAGGAAGCATATGTCCTTGGGCCCTCGTCTAGAAAATACTACCAAAGAGTGACCATAAGGATTAGATCCTACTTAGGTAACATCAAAATGTCATAAGGGAATTATATTTTATGCCTTGCAGTAATTTCTAAGATTAGAGTGAGATCATTTACCTTTGAAAAATTAGCAAAAGATAATAGATATAGAAATTAACCTGAAGTCCCAAAACATGCAAAATTCAAATATTTTAGGGAGTCAGTGTTTTCAGTTCAGCAAAATTTATGTGTACCTTTGAATAAAAAAAATATTTCAGGGGCGCCTGGGTGGCTCAGTCGGTTAAGCCTCCGACTTCGGCTCAGGTCAGATCTCACGTTTGTGGGTTCAAGCCCCGTGTCAGGCTCTGTGCTGACAGCCTGCTCAGAGCCTGGAGCCTGCTTCCTGTTCTGTGTCTCCTTCTCTCTCTGCCCCTCCCCCTCTCATGCTCAGTCTCTCTCTGTATCAAAAATAAAATAAAAACATTAAAAAATTAAAAAAAAATTTCACATAGTGTGCTATTAAATTTACAATGTTAGAAAAAGAAAGACTTCCCAAAGGGTTTCTCTGTAAATATCCATGTGTGTGTGTGTGTGTGTGTGTGTGTGTGTGTGTAAGATCTTTAGTAATTCTCTAAATATCCAGGATATAAAGAGACATGTAAATCTCTAGTTATGCTGAAGCAAAATTTATTCATGCACAACTCAAAACGGATGTATGGAAGTCACTTAGATAATAAAGGCATCTGACTGATCCTTCCACATTTGCCTTGCTACTTAACATTGTATGACCTTAAAAAGAAAACCATCTCCTCCTACTAGTTATAAGAATAAATGGTATATGGAAAGCAGAAGAAATAAATGGTTCTTTAATACAAATGTAAATACTGTAGGCCTTGTGTTTACCAGTGTAAAACAATTAATTCTATTTTTTATCTACATTTTACTACTTGTTTGGGATAAAGTAATAAAATATTTGCAAATTAAAACTACAAAAAGTTGATTGATACTGTACTGTTTTGGGGAATGTCCTGATGTAGAGGATCTTAAGTGGTCAGTGGAAAGTGTAAAAGCCCTTCAGTGGCTGAAAAAAGTGCTAGATGTATAGTTAACAATTTTATCTAAATGTGGTTTTAATAGAGGGTTATAAATTAGCTGTTGCAGATGTAACTAGACCCTGTCTTAGACCTGATAAAAAATACATTAACATTGATAGCTACTTTTCATTTTATTGATGGCCTCAAGTTCAATGGCTTGAGTTTTCAGGAGCAAATATTCTAGTGAATGTTTTTACTTTAGTTGATGTCCAATCACGAGAATAAATTTCCCTTCCTCATTTATTTTATTACATAAGTTCCAATTCTTTTTATTTCGTGCAATAGAGCAACTCCAATATTTAATCCCAATAACTATATTTTGAAAGCATATTACAGGATAAATAATTGAGATATAGACCAGCATTATTTTATCCTATACACACACACACACACACACACACTCACACACACACTCACACACACATCTATTCTCTTCTTCACTTTGAGCTTTGGTACTACACGGACAGAAATAGAGGTAGGCTTTTATTTTTAAAGAATACAGAGTATTACATTTGGGTTTCCTGGGGAAATGTAAACCAGGCAACAATCTTTATCTGTGAGGAAAAGCAAGATGAAGGAGAATGTTGAAGAAAGAGGAGTAAATATCCCAAGTATAAGAGAGGAAAGACAATTCTTGGTGCGGCGTGGGGGGTATTTCTATAGTATTCTTTAGAAGGGTATTGTATCCTAATGTGCTGGGGTTTTAGAGCAGAGTGGATTTGATTCAGAAAAAAATAAATAATGCAGCACTTCTTACAAACATATACACACTTAGATCTGCAATATATAAGGATCTCATCCAGGATTACAAAGTGACAATAGTCAGGATACATGCATTGTTTAATGGTAGAAGTTTATAGAGATGAAGCAAGATAGTTTTCAGACAAGGGTGTTGACTCAGTTGCAGTGTGGCATATAGGGATGGGTCTGGACTCTTAGAAGTAACTACTGGTTTAGAATATACCACGAGTCTATGCTAAAACTAAGGTTGATTAAAAATGCTTGTGTGATAAAAAGAATAAAACAAAGAGAAAACAAGCACACATCTGGATGGTAATGAGTCAAAGAAGACTAAGACATGCTTCTGAAAATCTATTCTGCATCCAAGTCACATAATAAGTTATTGATGTTTTGTTCTATAACGGAAGACTGTGCTTTTTATGTGGAAGCAATTATCCTAGGAATCTACTCAGTGCCTCAAATTTATATAGGGCTTGTGGGATGGGGCATTCATTAAGAGACACCCAGGCTTCTGATGAAAAGAATCATTGAATAAATAGTGAGGAAAGAAACATATAACTGGTTGCTTTCCCAATGAGTTGCTTTTTCACTATTCCCAGACTAGCAGTGTGTTTTTTAAAGCCTACTGAAGAAATAAAATGTGAGGCATGCCAGCAGGGGTAGGAGTTAGAAATTTGGTAGGGCAATCAACTACTTAAAAAGAGATTTAATGTAGGACGCCTGGGTGGCTCAGTTGGTTAAGTGTCAAGACTCTTGATTTCTGCTCAGGTCATGATCTCAGAGTTTGTGAGTTACAGCCCCACACCAGGCTCTGTGCTGACAGTGTGGAGCCTACTTGGGATTCTCTGCTCCCTCTCTCTCTCTCTCACTCTCTGCATCTTCTCTGCTCACCCTGATATTCTCTCTCAAAATAAATAAACTTAAAAAAGAGAGATTTAATGTGACCACCAAGTTATCTGATACAAAATTGAATTTCATGTTTTGAAATAATAGGGACCGACTCCTACTCACCTCACCCCCCAGTGCCCGCCCCCGCCAAGTTCCAAGGAGAAATGGCAGAACCATGGGGGCAAGTGGCAACCCGATACACACAGAGGATATCTTCTGAGGTTCCAAGCTGCCAATTATGGCCAAGGGTTGCAAAGCCAAGGAGAGCCACAAAGGGCAGAACTGCCTCTTCTCAATTTAGTGATGCAGACTTGAGTTTGAATGTTTCTTCTAAAAAGGAGAGTCCTTTACATGCGTATCCTACATACCTTTTAAACCTAAGAATTTTTGTGTGACCCCAGGTTATGTAAGAAATGGCAAGACACATTAATTAAATTCAATATTATATTAAATTTTCATCCTATAATTTGGAGCTTGGCATTCACTTATACTTTAATTTAGAGAAATTAAGTAATTAGTATTTCTTACACTGGCATATGATGAGGGAAAATTCATGCCACTTATACTTTCATTGTCAATACTTTCCATGATAGTTACAAATACAACTGCTGCTCCAAAGCACTGTAGGATTTCAAGCAAGGAGAAAAATCTGATGGGAGTTCAGTTCCTGCCTACCACATCCTAATTAGGTCAGTTAATATCAGCCAGTTCTACCTTCCAAATACCAAATGTTGTGATATATGCTGTGTAGGACCTGGAAACAAGCAGTTGGCTGAACAAAAGAAATACTAGGATCCAATACAGGAAAGGAAAGGAAAGTGAACTTGGAATTAAGAACAATCTTACTCTTCAAGAGTGCAGGGTAGTGGGATTAATTACATTAAGGGTTGAGGTATTGAAGTTATAGACAGAACTCGCCAAAAAAAAAAATAATCTTCATTAGTGATTCCAAGTTTAAAGATCTTAATTCACATTCAAAGCCATTTTGTGTTCCCCAAAGTTATTTAAATACATTTTTATAAACTTGTAAGTTTGGAATTAAATGGATGATTTTTCAGACAAATCCTGACTGGTAAAGGAAAAGAAAAATATGATGGTAGTGACATCTATGGGCATTTCTGATTTCCCAAGATATGCTAATATTGTACCTCTATATCAGAGTTGTAAACAATGTTATATTTAACATTTCATATAGTAACATCTCACCTGGTTGACCAATTGTAGGAGATAAAGCTCACTTATGATTTTTTTCTCTGAACATAAGGTTGTATTTTAGAACTAACAGAAATTATATAAATCATAAAATACAAACTATAAGAATATGTTTTAATTTTCTATACATATTTCGGAAAAGACATTTAAAATGAGCTCAAGTTTTAGTACCTGCATATAAGTGCTTGCATTTCCTCATCTTCCATATAAATCTTAAACAAGTGATAGAGTCATGAGATCACTAAATCACAAATGCAAACTGTCTATTCATGTTGCCAATAAGCCAGATGGCATTCATACTTAAAAAAAAAAGGGAGAGAGAGAGAGCTTTTCCAATACCCATATAACACCTGCCTACTCCAATGATTAGATACTTAAAAGAGATACTAAAGATGGGTCTCAATATCTCATACATTATATAGTTGTTATGAATAAACCAATGGTACATATGCATATTATTAAAATTATTCTTTCATTCATTATATTATTTATACTTTTAATGATATTAAATAATACACAATAAATATTAGAAACCCCCAAACTAAAAAAAATAGATCATTTCTTTTAGGTTAATTTCCTTAAATGAATCAAAGAGAAATCTTGCCATATTTACCTATGCCTACCTTGTGATATACAGTAAGTATTCAACTTGGACTATTACAAAAACCTTTAACTCACCTTTTGTCTTCCATTAGTTTTATGAATTCTAAAGTTATGAACTCATATTCCCTAAGCATTTTTAAGGGTCTTCATTTTCTTATTTATAGATATGTTAAAACATAGTTAATAGCATAAAATGACTAAATATTTTTAATCACAGGGATATGAGGTTTGAGATACTAAGGAATATGTTTCAAAGTAAACTATTTACAGATCGACAATCCTTTCCATATGTCTTGTTACATATATTTTTATTTTATTTCCTGCAAAATTATTGGATTATTTTTCCTTAGATTTATTTTTTATTCATTTTGAGAGAGAGGTAGAGACAGATAGCAGCAGAGAGAAATAGAGAGGGAAAGACAGAGAATCCCAGGTAGGCTCTGGACTTTCAGTGGCAGAGCCCAATTCAGAGTTTGAGCCCAGGAACCCTGAGATCAGGGCATGAGCCAAAATCAAGAGTCTGACGCTCAACCTCAAACGACTGAACCACCCAGATGCCCCTTAGATTATTTTAATTACAAAGAAGGAGAAGGAAAAGGAGAAGGAGAAGGTGAAGGAGAAGGAGAAGATACAGTGTTTATAAATTTCTGTAAGTCTTAGTTCTAATACTTATGTCCCAGGTCAACAGAATTGGTTTGAACATTCACTCTAGCTGGCTCTTTTGCATCATTTAAGTTAAAAGGCTTTGGGCTAACAATTCATTCAGTCTGAGCCACAGGACTACACAAAAGTAGGAGACTTAGGATCTGTTTCCACTTCAACTGGAGACAATGATTATCACATAAATGAATTCATATTAAAAACAATGCCTAAAAAACATAGAGCCATCCTTGACTCTTTATTCTCCTCTCACATTCAACCAACATTAAAATCGTTGATTCTTACCTCCCACATCTTTTTCAACCATTTTAATGGTCTCTTCTGGATTTACATCAGTCTTATCTAGGTCATTATAATACTTGGTACTTTATTTTCCTAGCCAGATAAGTTGCTCTCAAAAGTTATTTCTCCAAAATGCAAATATGACCATTTAACTCCCTGTCGTACAAGCCTTTAAAGAACCTTCTCTTGTCATTTATAAAATTAGGTCCAAAGTCCTACAATATTTTACAAATCTCCTCAGGGTCTGGCTCCTTAGTATCTTAGCACATCTATTTTTATTACACCTTCAATACATTCTCTAAAGTTTTATTGTTATTTATTTTGGGAGAAAGAGAGAATGGGAGAGAGAGACAGTGTATGAGCAATTAGGGGAAGGGAAAAGAGAGAGGGAGAAAGAGAGAGAGTTGCAAGCAGGCTCTGTGGAGACAGTGCAGAGCCCGACAGGGGGCTCAATCTCAAGAACCATGAGCTCATGACCTGAACCAAAATCAAGAGTTGGATGCTAAACTGACTGAATCACCTAGGAGTCCCAGTACATTTTTAATTTAAATAACATTGAAGTCCTTATAACACAACAAAATCTGCATGTCATTTCACCTTTCCTTGCTTCGTGGTTTTTTTTCATCTGCTTTTGTTATCAAATATATCAGTGTGATGAGCTCCTCCTTTAAGACAGTGTCAAAAGACAACTCTTTTTGACACATTAAAGGACTCATCAAAATAGCTTACTGTATCCCCCCCACTGAAATTATAGGTATTTGTACTGTGTTGCCCTTACATATCATGTTACATTTTTCTTTTTTACATATTTCCTTAATAAACTGTAAACTTATTTATGTAAGATATGTATTTACCTCTATGCCTTTAAGTATATGCCAGGCCAAAAAGCACTTACTAAATGTTTGCTACATAAACAGATGAGTTAGCTAATTTTAAAAAAGATATTTATGTAGAGTGAGTTGTTCTTATATGACACAATATAATACTATTCTGAGTATATGTGCTCAAAATATATAAAAACAAAGCAAATGCCTTTCTATATCTAAATAACTGGGAGATATTAATAATTCTCTCTCATTCTCTACTCTGTCTCTTCCTCTCTGCCTCTCTCTCTCTCTCTCTCTCTCTCTCACATACACACACAGTCTGTCTTCCTGTCTCTCTCTCCTACACAAACACTTGTACTGATATTTCAATTTAAACTACTTATAAGATAATCCTCAAATATCTCATTATTAGGTTTATAGTTCCCCCAGACCTAAAATATTTGGGAGAATCTTGGAAAACTATGGCTAAGGAAAAATCTCTTATTAAATTTGGAAGGCATGAAGATGTTTTAGCCATATAAATTGGTCTACAAAAGGTATTACTAAGGAACTAAAGTATGCTGTAAGCGTACTGACGCCCTGACCTGTGGAGATACAGTAATTCCACTGACAGCAAGAAGTATGAGCATTTTTTT
Source organism: Suricata suricatta (assembly GCF_006229205.1). Lineage (NCBI taxonomy): Eukaryota > Metazoa > Chordata > Mammalia > Carnivora > Herpestidae > Suricata > Suricata suricatta. Next base: position 56,311,595 of record NC_043706.1, read on the forward strand.
CTTTCTTTACTGCCCAATGTCTTTGATGAAAAAGTACTGTCAAACTAGACTCAGAATGTGGCATTAAAGTTTAATTTTGTCCAATCAGGTAGGCAGAGATCAAATTCTGACACTGACTTTTATTGTGGAAGAGATAGAACTTTCTGAAAACTCTTTTAAACCATTGTACAACCAAAAATATTCTGATAGCCAGGAGGAAAGATTTCCAGCGTTATTGTTTCTTCATTGTTAAAATATCTGTGTAAGTGTAATGTAAATACATTTGGTAAATGTGTTCTTTTTTTTTTCTTTTCAGAGAAAGCATTTTATTTTTATTTCAAAATTTAACAATGTCCCTTATTTAATCCTTAAGAATCCTGGTCAGACTTTTGCATAAGCACTATTACATATTAGATAATCCTATAAGTTCAATTTATTAACAACAGAAAAATGTTATAGTCAGTAATTCTTCTATTACATTTCTCCTATGTTTTCTACCTCAATAATAAAAATAAAATTAATGTTGATAGAACTTTTTCCCTTCAATGTCAACAAAGTTCATCAATGAAATATGCCTAAAATTTGAATACCAAGGTACAAAATGGGTTATATTTGAAATAATAAAAAGATTTACATTTAGGACACTTAATTTGTACAATCGCAAAAGTTAGACATATGCTATAACAAGACACACAATGAGCACAATAAACTATTCACCAGTGTTCAGAATTACTATTTATTTTATTCTCTCTCATCTGAATAAACTATCTTCCTAGAAAAATGGGATATTATCCCTTTGTTTAAAAAATAAAGCTACCTCAATTTTTATAAATTAAATATTTTGAAAATGCACCCTTACTGTTGGAAGGGCTTTACTTCCAGAAAACACTTGATTATATCTTAAAAAGTCATGATTTTAGGAATAGTGTTTAGCTGAAGGGATTGAATAACTGCATATTTGCTCAAAATTTGCATTTGACAAATTTCCATATAGTTAGTTTTCATACAGGACAAGCATTAAACATTAAACATAATTAAACAAATATACTTTTGAAGAAAAAGTGTTAAATTGTTATTCTATCTACTGATAAGCAGAAATTAAAAATCACATCATTCCAAGAATTGCTAAATGATATGAACTGAAAAACTGTATTCTTCTCTTTTTTATATTTTATTTTTTATTGAAGTATAACTAACATAGTGTGATATTAGTTCCAATATAATTATTCAACAATTCTATTCATTTCTTAGTCCTCATCAAGATAAGTGTACTCTTAGTCCACTTTCTTTATTTCACCCATCCCTCTCACTTCAGCAACTGTAAGTTTGTTTTCTGTATTAAAGAGTCTGTTTTTTGTATCCTCTTTTATTTGTTTGTATCTAAAATTCCACATATGAGTGAAATGATATGAAATTTCAAGATTCCGGCCTCAAGGATACTTTTTTGTACAGTAGTTTCTCAAGATTCACTTGCTGAATTAAATTACATAGTAACTAGTATTACCATGAAATTCATGTTTTTCTCAAATCTAATCTTTAATCTTTTGAAATTAAATGAGTATCTGCCTGAAAGATAGAGCAATCACCAATTTTCAATATAATTTTATGAGAGTAGATCAGTAATGTTTTTATTTTATTTTCTACATGTGGTAATAAACTAAAATGACCAAAACTATGTCCCCAAGAGGAATAAAAATCGATATAAAACTTAACTTGGTGAAATAGAGCAATTCCTATGTGTAATATATACAGTCAAACTCTCCATATTGAATAAAGGGGCTTTCTCTGTCACTAATATCAATTTTCTATTTAATACATAAACATTGTTTTTCTTGGATTTACTGTCACATTTGCTGTGTTCAACATTGCTTTGTGTCAAAATAATATAAATTTATCTTTTGAAAAGTGATGATTTGGTCATGAATTATTGTCAGGTATTTTGAAAGGCAAAGTATCATATACATACTCACCAGTGATTATATATATTTACTTACTTACCTATGGAATGACAAAGAATATATATATCACATTAGCACTAAACAGAGAAGAAAATACATACATTACATTAAAAGTCAATTCCAAACGTTATAAAAAAAGTTGGAAATATACAAATATTAATGTAATTCTACCTTACTGATAACTGTGATGTTGATTTAGTAAAATTACATTTTAGAGTGATTTAATTCATTGATATTTGGAAAATCTATAATTAGTGTTAAAAACACAGTGGTTCAAACAAATAGAAAGATATTCCATGCTCATGGATGGGAAGAAGAAATATTGTTAAAATATTCATACTACCCAAAGCAATCTTCAGATTTATTTCAATCCATGTGAAAATGCCTGTTGGGAAATAGGACATTGCACCTTAGTTCCCAAGCACTGTCCTTGTGTATGAAACATCCTTATCGGACTTCAGCTCCCAGAACGTTGGAAACAAGGGATCTGATGAAGTCCCAGGAGGACCTGCAGGACAGAGCCTTCCTGGTCATCAGTCAAGAGTGACAAGAAGCTACAAAATATACCCACACACAGTTGCAAGCTGCTCCTGCTCTGTCCACTCTGTGACAGTCTCTATTGTTCTAGTTAAACATTTACTGCTAACTAAACATTTACCATGCTCTCCAGACTTGCAAGAAGGGTATAAAATAAGATGCTGTTCCTAATAAAGTCAGCCATTAACCCTCAGTTCTTGGTCCGTCTCCATCTCTTTTGGGGATGTCCACAGTTCCCAGCCTCCCTAGGACCATCCCTTTTCAGGGTGCCCTGTCTTTCAGGGACCATTCAGTGGTCACAATGCACCGCCTCTCTGGGACCACTCACATTTCCATTAAGGAAGGAGCATGGTCACATTTCTGGGGGTTGGGAATGTCCCTGTTTCCATTAGTTGCTGGCAGCCTTTGGAAACATCATTGTATCTCGCTTGTCATTTCTCCAGGAACCTCTCACAAATACCAATAACATTTCCCACAGAACTAGAACAAATAATACTAAAATTTGTATGGAACCACAAAATACACCAAATAGCCAAAGCAGTCTTGAAAAACAAGAAAAAAGCTGGAGATAATCACAGTATCAGATTTTAAGATAGACTATAAAGCTGTAGCAATCAGAACAGTATGATAGTGGCACAAAAATGGATACATAGGTAATGGAACAGAATAGAGATCCCAGAAATAAACCAACACTTCTATGATTAATTAATATACAACAAAGGAGGCAAGGCTATACAATGGGGAAAAGATGATCTCTTCAACAAATGGGAAAACTGGACAGCTACATGCAAAATAATGAAACTGGACCATTTTCTTATACTATAAACACAAATAAACTCACAATGGATTAAATATCAAAATATGAGGCTTGAAATCATAAAACTCCCAGGAGAAAACATAGGCAGTAAATTTTTTATTACATTAGCCATAGGAACAGTTTTCTAGATATGTATCCTTAGGTAAGGGAAATGAAAGCATATTAAACTTTTGGGACAACAACAGCAACAACAATAAACCTTCGCGTAGCAAAAGAAATTATTAACAAATGATGAGGCCACCTATTGAATAGGACAATAAATTTGCAAATGATATGTCAAATAAGCAGTTAATATTCAAAATATACAAAGAACTTATACAACAAAACACCTAAAAACTAACTAATCTAATTAAAAATGGGCAGAGGACATGAATAGACCTTTTTCTAGAGAACACATACAAATGGACAGCAGATATATGAAAAGATGCTCAACATCACTAATCATGAAGGAAATGGAAATCATAATCACAACGAGGGGCACCTGGGTGGCTCAGTTGGTTAAGCATCCAACTTTGGCTCAGGTCATGATCTCATGGTTCATGGGTTCAAGCCCCACATTGAGCTCTGTGCTGACAGCTCAGAGCCTGGAGCCTGCTTCAGATTGTGTGTCTCCCTCCCTTTCTGCCCCTTCCCTGCTTGAGTTCTCTTGAAAATAAACGTTAAAAATAATTAAAAAAACCACAATGAGATATTACCTCACATCTGTCAGAATAGCTATAATGAAAAAGACAATAAATAACAAGTGTTGGCAAGGATATAGAGAAAAAGGGACACTTATACACTGTTGATGAGAATAAAAATTGGTATAGTCACTGTGGTAAAAAGTATGGAGATTCCTCAAAATGTTAAAAATATAAATACACATTGATCCAGCAACTTTACTACTGGGTATTTATCCAAAGAAACCAAAAATACTAATTCAAGAAGATATATACACCCCTGTGTTTGCTGCAACATTATATATAAAAGCCAAGGTGTGGAAGCAGCCCAACTATCAATCGATAGATGAATGGACAATGATGTGTGTGTGTGTGTGTGTGTGTGTGTGTGTGTGTGTGTGTATGTGTGTGTGAAATAGAAAAAAAGGGATTAAGAGTACATTTATTGTTTTTGGTGTGATTGTAAGTTGAATTGATTCTTTAATTTCTCTCTCATCCTTTCATTACTGGTGTATAAAAATGCGACTGATTTCTGGACACTGATTTTGTATTTCTGGACACTTAATTCATAGAACAGTCCAGGGTCCACTGACTGATGAATGGATAAAGAAAATGTCACACACACACACACACACACACACACACACACACACATTACTACTTGGAGACAAAAAGAATGAAATCTTGCCAACTGCAGCAACATGGATGGACCTAGAATGTATTATGTTAAGAAAAATAAGTCAGTCATAGAAAGACTGACTTAGAAGAAAGAAAACAATGAGCAAAGAGAAAAGAGAGAGAGAGAGGGAGGGAGGGAGGGAGGGAGGGAGGGAGAGAGAGAGAGAGAGAGAAAGAGAGAGAGAGAGAGAGACAGGCAAACCAAGAAACAGACTCTTAAAGATAAAGAACAAACATACGTTTACCAGAGGGGAGGTGGGTGGAGTGATGGGTTAAATAAGTGATGGAGATTAAGGAGTGCACTTGTGATAAGCACCGAGTGTAGTATGGAAATGTTGTATGCCTGAAACTAATATTAACTGGATGTTAATTAACTAAGTGGCATTCAAATCAAAACAAAACAAGAAAAAAACACATCTTTTTTTCTTTTTAAGGAAAGTGTGATAGAAGTAAAACCTCCCCACACTTTATGTTCAAAGATTATTTATTTACCTATTTATTTAGAGTGAGAGAGAGAGCATGCAAGCAGAGTAAGGACAGAGAGAGAGAGAGAGAATCCCTAGAAGGTTCCACAGTGTCATCTTGCAGCCTGACACAGGGTTCAGTATCACAAATCATAAGATAGTGACCTGACCTGAAATCAAGGGTAGAATGCTTAAGTGGCTGAGCCACCCTGGCACCCCACTTATCCTGATGAGCACTGAGTAATGTATAGAATTGCTAAATCATTATATTGTACACTTGACACCAATAAAACACTGTATATTAATTATAATTATGTAAAAATAAAAATAAATGCACAAAACTTTTTAAATTAAATAAAAATATAGTGTATCATTTGATTTAGAGTACATATTGCAAAATGTATAATTTAACAAGCACTGCAAAATATTGGGAACTCCAGTGATGGTTTTTAAAAAGTACAAACATAGGAAAATATTTAATGATTAATTACAGAGTTCTGATGGCTCAGAGGGTCTTCAAAAGGAGTCCTCATTGTTATAAAACAAATTTTAAAGTAAAGAAATACAATCTTACATTTGACTATGGAAAAATGCCTAATTTGATTAATGAAATATAGATTTTAAAAATAAAATTTTATCATAATTGACAAAAATAGCAGTTTACATATAAAAATCAAAATAGGTTCACATTTTAAATTTGAGTCTTTACATTCTGAAGCAACATGATAAAATAGCAAATATCATGTTCATATAGTAGACCAATTAAAGAAAATGGGTCTTGGTTATTATTCTATCATTTGTAATACACTATAAGACAATATAATGCAATTTCTTTTTCTTTTTTCTTTTTTTTAATGTTTGTGTATTTTAGAGAGAGCACAAGCAGAGGAGAGGCAGAAAGAGAAGGAGACACAGATTCTGAAGCAGGCTCCAGGCTCTGAGCTGTCAGCACAGAACCTGATATGAGGCTTGAACTCATGAGCAGTAAGATCATGACCAAAGCCAAAGCTGGACGTTCAACCAACTGAGCTACTGAGGCACCCCTTATTTTTCTTATAAATGGATTTTTTCATTTTAATTTAATTTTGGGTTGATGGTCAAAAATTTATGTTTTGCAGACAGAAAAATAAATAAATAACAAAAATAAACAAAATAAAAAGTTGTTAGCATATTTCAAAATCCATCTGATATTTCTAAAAACATAAAGGGAAAGTCACCTAAGTGTGATGATTAGATACAGATTTTTTATTCCAACTTATAAAATGAAATACCTTGCAGCAAAGATGATATTAATGAGTATTGAAAATGTGTTATTGTAGATCAGTGCCCTTACACTCTGTATACTTTTTAAGTTACCTACGACTTCGGATTTTTCTATCCTAACGTAAAAAGAAGTAGAATCTATCTTTCCTTACTTATGATATAGGGGATTCAAAAAAGCTTACTTATATCAGATGCTTAATTTACCAACATGTTATGGTTGCTGAGATCTTATAACAATTTATTAGTTTTTATTGTTTTTAAATCTTTTTAAATTTTTTTTAACTTTTTTTTTTTTTAGCATTTATTTATTTTTGAAGGACAGAGAGAGACACCATGAGCAGGGGAAAGTCAGAGAGGGAGGGAGACACAGAATCCGAAGCAGGCTCCAGGCTCTGAGCTAGCTGTCAGCACAGAGCCCGATGCGAGGCTCGAACCCACAAACTGTGAGATCATGACCTGAGCCGAAGTCAGACTTTTAACCCACTGAGCCACCCAGGCGCCCCTATTTTTTAATTTTTTAAAAACTTTTATTTCTTTATGAGAGAGAGACAGGGAGACACAGAACCCAAAGTGGGCTCCAGGCTCTCAGCACAGAGCTTGAAGCGGGGCTCAAAATCATGAGCCATGATACGATCTGAGCTTAAGCAGGACGCTCAACGGACTGAGCCACCCAGGTGCCCCCTGAATATTTTTTTAAAGGAAAAATACCAACGTGAGTAACGAAGTGTTGTTTTACCTTCTCTTCTAACATGATACATATAGTAGTATAAACTAATTACACTTGTTTTATAGCATTAATGTATTGGTTTACGGCAGTAATGTAGTGAAGCTTAGGTGAACAAGAAGGGAAAGAATGTAAAATACTTCAAGAATATGGAGGCAATGACCAAGAAAAGTTGAATTTGGAGGAAATATCAGAGTGAGGGGATATTTCCAGCTGGAAAGTTGTGGCAGATGGCAAGAGATGGTGCAAAGCCAAAAGCAGAGAACATCAAGGGAAAAATTACATAGAACAGGATTTCACATATTAAAAACAAAAACAAGTGTCTTGTACCTCAGTGCTCTGTTTTATAAATTACATGCTATATCTTTATAATCTACATGTTGCCAGAGAAAAAGTTATGTATACTGTTTTTACTTATTTCTACAGCCCTCTGCCGTGTGATTCTAATTTGGACTTTAGTGTAATTTCAACATAGTTTTTATGGTTTAATAAAACTTGCACACATTAAAATGCTATTAAACTGTTACACATGGTTAATAATACTTATGGACTTCTGAAGGCAGCCATTATTAAACTGAACAAAGTCATTAATGTCTTTAAACTTTGCACCAGGGTATGAACTACAAAAGGGATGTTTAACTGTACTAAAGAACGGTCATGGCATATGATTATATACTTTTTTCTTTTCTCACCATATATATATATGTATATATATTTGTATTAGTACTCTAATGAAAATTAAAAAAAGAAACTCACTGTGTTCTAGAATTTACTTTCCCACCGATCATGACTAAGCAGACAACTGATAGTATAAAATTCCTATGCTTTTGCTTCTTCCTGTACGTACTAACTAGACCACTAGAGATAATTTCTATAATCCTTTTTATCCCTAAAATTCAATGTATTAATAAGAAATACCATTTGAGTTTGGACAACAAATACAATAGTAAATTATTATATTTTCTGCACAAAGGTTATTTTCATTTCTTTTAAAGTAACAAATAATGTCAAAGATTTTTAAAACTTTCATCAATTATTGACCAATTTTAGAATTTTAAACATTCATATTATTAATTTAATATATCTTCATTGGGAAATATAAATGACCTCACTTAGAGTCTGAGTTAACACATATATTACTAAAAATAAATTTAGGTATTTGAAATGTCCTATCATTTCTCCAGAAATTATCTCAAGTATGATTATAAAATTGTCTTTAAAGTATAATTGAATTAATTCAACATAATGTTCCTTGGCACCTAGCAGCCCAGTTATTATTTATCTAAAACTAATCATAGCTTATCTTCCTTGAAATGGTTAACTTACATCAATTATTATTGATGTAAATTACAACACAATTCAAAGCACTATTACCTATGTATTTGTCTGTTGTAATGAGGAAACTAGCTACATAATACTGGCTTATTCATTTTACCATCTTCCAGGATCACATTCTAAAAGGACAGACTTAAGTACATCCTTGTTTTTTTCCTTCCTTTTATTTTCTATTTAAAGATTCTACCTATGCCTTTCAAAACTTAGTGTCCGGAAGATTAAAAAAAGATATTAGCTATTTCTTTTTTTTTCTTTTTTAAAGCTTTTTATTTATTAAAATAATCTCCACACCCAACATAGACATCAAATGTACAACCCGAGATCAAAAGTTGCATGTATTTACTAACTGAGCCATCCAGGTGCCCCAATAGTGGCTATTTTTAATATGTGTCATTGTTGTAGTTATTAAATAATCTAAAATAATCAGATGTCTTTATGAGATATATTGGCAATAGCCAAACTATAAATATGACACATATCAGACCTAGAGAAACCCAACACTCAATGTCTAGAGAGTAAAGTAGAGATATTTAAATGGGTCCACACATGCCAAGCAATTTCATCCTGGATGTAAGCCATCATAATATGTGTAGTTAAAGTAGGTTTTCTCAGGCATGCCTCTGCATTAATACACGCTCCTACTCCACTTCTTAAGTAGTAAGTCCTATCATTTAAAACAATCTTTTATTACTTTTTTTTCCTCTTCTTTTTTTGGTGGTGGGGGTGGTTATGTTTAAATGAAGTTGCTTTTACAACACCAAAGACTTAATAATCCATTTCCTACATAAAAGGTAGCTACTTTTTTGCATGGACCTCAAGCATATTGTAGTATAGAGGTGGAATTTAAGGAACGGTATTAAGCAGGCTGTGTTGTAGCTTATGGGCAAGTAATAAATTGTATCATTTATCTTGAATGTATCATAGATAAGCTGCTATATAACAATTGCCACTTCAGATAGCTGTGAAATTAACTAGTTGTTACTTAACCTTCTAATTTCTGTGTAAGTCTAATTACATGAAACAGAAGTTGGGGTTCTGATTTTTTACTTTGCTTATCCATTTGGAGTGTCATTGTAACTACTGTATTGTAAATGATGGAAAATAATTGCATATGTTAAAAAAATAGTGTTATGCTCTAAAAAAATAAAAAATAACGTTACCACAAAAAAAATAAATAAAACAATCTTTTAGATTCCAGAATAATTCAATAGTGAAGAGTCTGGGTAACAGCAATAAAAATCAATAAAACAAGCAAAAAACTGTTAGTAACTGAGATTCTGAGTCAACTTAAAAAATTCTAACAAAAAATCAGAGAAGTTTTAAGAACTTTAAGGAAAATGAACTCTTCAAATAAATTACTTTGTAAACAGAAAATAATACTATATGGTTTGCAAAGTGGGCATTGAATTTACAATGGAAGAAAACAGCTACTTAAAAAGTGCATATCCACTGAAATGTTAAGGAAAATAAATAATATTATCATAAGGAAAAATTTTATAAAACCAGATAAAAATGGTTGAGAAGTAAGTAGACAAATTCAGAGGGAATTTTTTAAAAAACAGAAAGGTAGAAAAAAGAATAAAATGCCTGACAGAGCTTAAACTTTGTGATTACAGTAGGCAAGCAATATTAATACTCAAAGAAGAATGCAGAATGAATGAACCAGTATTAATGCTGCAAAGAATAATAACAGAATAATAAAATTTTCCAGACATGAAGAAGTAAACAAGAAAAATATATAGCATCACATATTCTAGTTAAATGCCACAATGTCAAAGATAAAAGGGAAGAGAATTAAATTATAAAGCATCTACATGCCAGTCATTGGGTAAGTATTTATACATCATTTTTAATTAAAGAAATTAAAAATCATATATCAGCATTCATGAAGGAACTGAATCTACTGCATTCATAAAACATAATGTTAATGAGAATAGGTCATTCTCTGGTTTATTTTCTACAATGATGGAAATGAGAGCAATATAACAACATTAACTAAATAATCCTCAAACAATAATAAGGTCTAAATATTTGTACTTCTCCAAGTTCTAATTCATATGTTAAGCTAAGAACACAACAAAATATTTTAGGTTGGCAGTTTCAAATTTCTCAGTTTGTCATATAGCATAAATTTCAATCAGAAGAAATTTAGTTTTCCTGAAATCATTAGGAAATCATTAGTACAGAATATTCTGTAGATCATTAAAGGTGAAAATGTTTTACAAACAAAATTTCATCAAAAAGAGACTTCAGGATAAGTGTCACAGAGGGGGAAATTTACAGGCTTTGACTTTTTCCCCAATTAAAATCAAACAAAATTTAGAAAGCTGATTAACCAATAAACCAGCAATGAGAAAACAAACATTAACACTGATTAGTGTAAACACTTAGGGAAAAATGAGCATAACAAAGACTGAGCTGAAGTAGGACACTTAACCTACTGAGCCACCTAGAAGCCCCTATTTTATTATGGTTTAAATAAATATATTACAGGTTAATCCTTAATCCATTAACCAATCTATGATTTAATTTGCAAAAACAGTCCCTCGAGGTGAGTTTTCTTTTGTAAATAAGTGGCTGGAGGATTGCGCTAATTTGGCATGTCTATGGCTACTCACATCACTGTGCAAGTCCCCTAGAAACTGAAATTCCCAAAGCATTTACATTAACATTCACAGACTTTCAGGAGTTTATAGGAATATTGAATCAGCAGGGAAATTTGAAGACAGACTACTCTTATTTAAGTGCAATTTGGGGGTGCATGGGTGGCTCAGTCATTAAGCATCCAACTCTTGATCTTAGAAACTTGATTTACAATACTGTATTAATTGGAAATAAATGTTGAACTTACTGTTGTTGACTTCATCCTGGCACTGATTAGGTATAGCCAGAGGGTCCTTACAATGGTCAAGTGATCATTTTTATAATATTTTACAAAATTATAATTATATTGGAAACATCTTTACTTTCTGTACTTTATCAAACCACCAGTAAAATAAGCAAAATTCATGCTCAAAAATACAATATACAACAGAGACAATACACAGACCCACACTACAAATAAAATTGGCATGTTAGGCCATATGTAATAAACAATAACTGTGTCATAATAATAACTACACTGTCTGCATATACTAAATGAAACAATAATAATCATGGGTTTATGTAAAACAATCACCTATGTATGCCTTCTTAGAGATATGCCCTAATAAAATAATACAGCAGAGATCAAAATAAATAAAAGGACAAAAACACACTGTAGATATTGAACAAAGAAAATGTGGTGCTAGCAATATTAAACATAATGCAGAATATATTAATAATTTCAGAAAGGGATAAACATAAAAATAATAGATATAGTTTACTATTAAATAACTATGCACCAAAATATACATCCCCAACTCTCCCATAATTTAAGATATTTAGAAAAAACACAGTTTTTCACAGATTTTAACTTAATATCAAGCTCTCAAAAACCCAAATGAAATAGAAGGGGCAAACTATATTTTTAAATATGTGGGTTCAATTAGCATTTTACACATAGAGCAGATAATGGCTAAATTCTCAAAATATCAATCAATTACATATTATATCATCATAAAAAACAAAGGTAATGAAAATTATCTCCTAAGAATTTTTAAAAGATACCTTAAATAGTAGTTGGTTCAAAAATACAGTGACACATTAATTTATTTTTTTAAATCTTAGCACATAAAAAATTTAACAATTGTTAACACATTAGAATTGTAAGTACAGAAGGACTTATGGATCCTTCTAATAAGTCTATTATAAATATGAACTATCTATGTGTCACTCACGTGGTATAATATTTAAGAAAATAAATAAGACTTCAATTCTGGGAAGGATAGGGGATATGAAACAATTATAAAATTAGAGATAATGAAATTTGGAAGTCCAACATGGAATTTATATGAATATATAGTATGTGGAAAAACATGTAAGCAATGCTTCCTTAGAATTTCTGATTTAAAATTGTGATTTCTTTTTTTAAGATGAAAACTTAAACATTAGTATCTATGTTTCAGAGTGCATCACTCTTATGAGGTTTATATGCTTTCCTTAATATATATTTAGTTAATTGTGAGAAAGTAAATACTTACCTGCAGTAAAACATGTGTCCGGGTCCATCAACACAAATCCTTCCATTAAGACAGAGGACCAAATTCAGTTCAGGCTCAGCACAACTGTCAATATATATTTCACAATATGCACCAGTGAATCCACTTGGGCAAATGCAAGTAAAGTCATCAACTGATATCTGACAGAAGTCTTCATTCATAGAAGGAGTTGATGTACAGTTCTATAAAGAAATAAAGAATCAAATTTGATTATTAGTGATAAGACTAACAATTTATTAAATTTATATTTTATTTAGACATTTTTAAGAAACCAATATGCAAGCTTATCTAATATTCCATTCATCTAGGAACTGAAATATGTTTTTGGTAATAAATTCTTTTCATTTATTAACACCAGAAATGTCCTATTGTTGATTTTTCATAAATAAAAACCACTTTATTAAACTTTACTAAGACATGTACAATGGCAGTAAACACCTACCCTCTTTATACCCAGACAATGATGCTAAACCAAATTTCCTTCATATATTATGTCAGGAATTCACTGACCCTTAGTATAGATGCCAGTTTGCCTAGAACAACCCCAGATTAATTCTCCCATCCTAGGGTGATTAATAGTGCCTTTATTAACTCTTAAAGGAATCCTGGGTTTGAACACATACTTAGAACAGACAACTCACAATTGACTTAACATCTCTCTAAAAAACAAGGCATCTTTAATAACTGAGCTTTTATTCCATTCAAAATCTTTTCTTCCACCCAAAATATTTTAATACGTATATTCTTTTTTTCGGATTTATTAAGGTATATTTGACAAAAAAACACCTGCCCTGTGTTTAAAGCATAATGGTTTCATATATACAAACATTGTGAAATGATTCCCACCACTGAGTTAATTCACACACCTATCACCACACAGATTTACCTTTTTTCTTATGGAGAGTGGAGGGAGTAAGGACACTTAAGTTCTACTCTTTCAGCAAATTTTAATTATAGAGTAGTATTATTAATACAGTCACCATGTTATGTATGAGATCACCATAATCTATTCATCCTATAACTAAAAATTTGTATGATTTCCCTGCCTGTTCTATTTCTCCCATCTTCCACTCAATTATTCTATCCTCTGTATCTGTGAGTCCAAGTTTCATTATTTTTAAAAATTATTTTATAAGTGATCCCATATAATAGAGCCTTTTAGTTTGGTTTATTTGCCCCTGTATACTGCCCTCTAAGTTTATCAATGTTGTCACAAATGGTAGAATTTCCTTCCTTTCAAGGTTGAATAATATTCCATTGTATGTATTTATGTATATATATATATATATATATATATATATACATACATAGACACCACATTTTCTTTATCCAATCATCAATTGATGAATATAGTTTGTTTCTGTATCTTGATTACTGTGAATAATGCTACAGTAAAAATGGAAATACAGATATATTTTCAAGGTGATGGTTTAATTTCCTTCAGTTATTTACCTAGAAGTGTGGTTACTGGATCATATGATGGTTATATTTTCATTTTTGTGGGGAAACTCCGTAGTGTTTTCCATATTGACTCTACTAGTTTACGTAGCTATAAGCAGTGCCAACATCCTTGCCTACATGTTATTTCTTGTGTTTTTGCTAATAGACCTCACTGTGGTTTTGATTTACATTTCCCTGATGATTAGTGATGTGGAGCACCTTTTCATATATCTATTGGCCATTTGTGTGGATTTTTTGGAGAAATGTCTCTTCAAGCCTTTTGCCTATATTTTAAATTGGGTTATTTGGAGTTTTTGTTTTTTGTTTTGTTTTGTTTATTTTTTGTTTAGTTTTGCTATGAGTTCTTTATACATTGTGGATACTAATCCCTTATTAGATATGTGGTTTGTGAATATTTTCTCCCATTCCATAGGTAGCTTTTCATTTTGTTAATGGTTTCCCTTGCTGTGCAGAAACTTTTTAAGTTTTATATACTCCCACTTGTTTATTTTTGCTTTTGTTGCATTTGCTTTCGGTGTCAAATCAAAAAAAAACTGTTTGCTAAAATAAAATATCAAGGGGCTTACCAGATATGTCTTCTGCTAGGAGTTTTAGCATTTTAGGTCTTACATTCAGATCTTTAACCCATTTTGAGTTGGTTTTGTGATAGTATAAGAGTCCAGTCATTATTTAGAATGTGGCTATTAATTTTCCCAACACCATTTTTTGAAGAGACTATCCTTTCTGCATGCACATTGTTGGCTCCTATGTCATAAATTAATTGACTATATTTACAAACTTATTTCTGGACTCTCTACTATGTTCCATTGATCTGTGTATCTAGTTTTGGTTTTTTTTTTTTTTTTTGCCAAACCATGCTGCTTTAATTACTATAGCTTTGAATATAGGTTAAAATCAGGAAGTTTAATGCCTCAAGTTTTCTTCTCCTTTCTCAAGATTGTTTTGGCTATTTGGAGTTTTTGTGGTTCCATGAAAATATTAGGTTTGTTTTTTCTATTTCTTTGAAAAATGCATTTGGAATTTTGATAAGTGTGGTATCAAATCTATAAATTGCTTTAGGTAGTATGGACATTTTAACAATATTAATTCTTCCAATTCAAGAATCAGAAATCTCTTTCTTCTCTTTTTTTTTCTGTACCTTCATGAATGTCTTGCATCAAAGTTTTATAGTGTTCAGTGAACATATCTTTCACCTCCTTGGTTAAATTTATTCCCAAGTATTTTATTTATTTTTGTATTATTATAAATGGAGTTGCTTTCTTATTTTCTCCTTCTGGTAGTTCATTGTTTGTATATGAAAATAATTTTGAGGAGTGCCTGGGTGTCTCATCAGGTTAAGCGTCTGGCTCTTGATTTCAGATCAGGTCATAATCTCACAGTTCATGAGTTCAAGTCCTGCATCAGGCTCTGTGCTGACAGTGCAGAGCTTGCTTGGGATTCTCTCTTTCTCTGACCTTCCCACACTCATGCTTGCTCTTCTTCTCTCTCTCTCTAAATAAATAAACATTAAAAAAATCAAGAAATGCAACTAAATTTTGTATTTTGTCTATTTTAGACCATGGCATGTCCATGTTAACAACTTAACTTTGAATGCATACAGAAGCTCTAGATTTATGTTGTCTTAAAATTTGGGATGCCAGGGTGCAATCCAAACCCATAACTTCTCAAGGAGAAGCTGGAAGTTAGGGATTTCTTCTTCATTGTATGGAAGTGTGCAAGAGTGGGATTTATGGTGAAAGTGTGTTTCAACCATTTCTACCAATTCAGTGTGGGTATTTTCTCAGTTGCCCAATGTGTGGTAATTTCTGAATTTCTCTCTAGGGGACTTCCTCTGTGCATAGCTGTACATTCGGTGCATCCATGGCAGGAAGGAAATTCAGGAGCCTCATATGTCACCATCCTGGTCCAGAGTCTTAGTGTGTATCCAATCATTATCTCTTAATTAGCCAGTTTCCCCATGCATTTGCTCAAATTTATGTCTGGCATTTCTGCATCCTATAATCCTAGAAATACAGGGGCTTTGTGTATTTAGAAGAACTTAAAAAATATCTGTCTCTTACTTTTTAAGCATTGGAATATTTTATACTTTTATACTACTTTTACCCACTTATTAAAGAAATGGTATTTTATTTACTATAGGTACATTTTTGCATGAAATGATGATGATTTCATCCACTTCATACAGGTTTCTATGAGATTTAAATAAAATAATAAATATAAAGTAATTAGCCCTGTTCTTGGGACATAACAGCTATTCAGTAAATGTTGTATTCTTTCCCTTTATATATTGAAGACCAATAGCCTTATCAGCTTCTATTTCAGTCATTTGGCACTTATTTAGAACAGTAAATAAGTTTTGTTTGTTTGTTTGTGGGTTGTTTTGTTTGTTTGTTTGTTTGTATATTTGATGTCTACCATAACATGCCATATGCTTCTTAAGTTTACATTCTGGATATTATACATGTGCTTATCTTCTGGAAATCACAAATCATGGTGCTTTAAACATGATATGACATCATTTTTCATGGCAATATTCACTCTGAAGAGATTTACACCTATAATTCTAAAAATGATTTATAGAACTTTATGACATCATTAGTAAAACATTTCTATGTGCTCTTAATACGTTGTCTCCACAAAATTTCTTTAAAAAAATTTTAATGTTTTTTTTTGAGAGTGAGACAGATCATGAGTGAGGGAGAGGTAGAGAGAGAGGGAAACGCAGAATCTGAAGTAGATCCCAGGCTCTGAGTTGTCACCACGAAATCCCATTTGGGGCTTAAACTCACAAATGTGAGATCATGACCCGACGGACTGAGCCACCAGGCACCCCCAGGATTTCTTAATTAATATACAGAAATGTGAACAATTTGCACTCTGGATCTAAGTTACTATATCTTCAAAGATAATTACATATGCAAATATGCGATATTTCTTTAACATTTTACTATGAAAAGTGGTATTTTCTAGAACTATCATTAGTTGGACATTTATACTTATAAACATTTAGTGACTTAAAAAGTGTTAACATAACAATAAAAGTCACAATGAAATGGCTAATGTGACACCATTGCATTCATATCATTTATCAAATGGAAAATTAAACATTTGTCAAAATCACTGGAGAATTTAATTAGTATCCATTTCAATAAGAAGTGAATTGTGCCCTTGATTATAAAACTCAAGTCATGCTTGGAACCCAGGTGGTGATCTTTTACACTTGCCCAAGTGATAGAGTTAAACCTATGATTTTATAAATGAATGCCACTTGGATATTTGTTCTACCTTTGCTGAAAATGAAAATTCCTTAAGGATAACCAAGGGCACTTAGTAGACTTTGTAAAGGTACTGCGGTTCTTTTCATGGAATGTAAATGCAGAATTCCACAGGGAATAACATGGAAACACCATGTTTCGTTCTTAGCCTTACAGCTGGGTATATATAGAATGATTTATTAGAAAGCATTACATAACTAATTGAATTATATCTCCCATGGGAAGAAAAGGATCATTTTTAGACTGCCAAAAGTTCTGTCTCTAGGGTTAACAAGAATCTTTTACAAAATTAATTAGCAGGCTTAATGGAAAATACAAAAGCAATTTCTTGTCAGAAAAAAAATCAAATATTCATTTAAAATTCTTAAGACAGATGACTTTTCTTCTGTTCATCATAATTTATATTATTTTGCTATACTCTATTTAAATATAATAAAGTGCTTTCCAAGAAGAATTTACTAATTTAATTTCAGAAAATAAGAAAGAGAAAGAAAACCAAGTTAAGAGTGATATTGCAGATCAGGGCAATCTGGACTATACCCCAATAATATGTTCATTCAACTTGCATTCAAAATGCCATTCCAGGAAATGTATAGAAGTGTAGCAGTAACAGAGCAGGGATGTATTCATTATGAACTGCTTAGCCAGAGCAAACTATCAGATTGGCTAGTACATGTGCCAATTATCTCTCTGACAGTTGTGCTCCATCTGAGTTGTATAGTTTAGATCCAGAAGTTGTTCTGTAATCTCTGAACTTCCCAGAAGAACAGAAAGTTATTACTTAAGAGCCTCTTTATCATAGTATTTCTCTCATAGAGGCATAGGTTTTTAAGGTAGTGGACTACTTTCTTCAAATAAGATCTTGGAGAAACAGAATATATTAAACAAATGATCATGAAACTGTTCTATCTAAAGAATGGAAATGGAATATGGTACCCATTACAGCCTTAATTTATCCAATGCAAATGCTTATTAAAAGCATTTGTCAAATTGTGTGCAGCTCTGAATAAAAACTACTACTGTAGTCTACTGTTCCTAAGACTTAAATTGACTATGAAAACTCTTTAGCTTATTGAACTGAAGATTTAAACTCAAAAGATCTGGTATGAGGCCTGAGTTTCTCCATTTCTAACAAACACTCAGGTGATTGTGAAGCTGATAGTCCATGGACCAAACACTCGGTAGCAAAAATCTCGCCCAACAATTTAATTTTATTCTCAAAAATGAAACAAGCCCAAGAGTGTTACAGCTGTCAGCACAGGGTCCAATGCAAGGCTCGAACTCACAAACCATGAGATCATGACCTGAGCTGAAGTCAGACACTTAACTGACTGAGCCCCCTCCCCAGACCACCTCCCAAGGCTTAATTAATGAGGGATCCAGATTGTAGAAATTGATGATTGTTAGCAATAGAGGTGTAAAAGTGAAAAGAAGCTGTGATTTTTCATTCTGTTTAGAACAACATAGAAATTCCAAAGTAGAAAGTTGAAAGAGCAGTTGAAATTTTGATAACTATTGATGACTTTGAAACCCATAGCAAGTAGTTTGGTTTTTATTTTAAATTACTTTATATTTAATAAAAGTTATGAAACTTACATTAATCTTGATCTCACATCTTGAGCTAGTCCATTCTGCAATACATGAACATTGATATTCACTAATGAGATCTATGCATCTGAAACATAGAATTAAATTTTTAAATAAATAAGATATTAAAGCCTAATTTCAAGGGAGTTTCACCATTTTAAGTTTTTCTTTTCCAGTTATGGTAAAAAAAATACATTCCCATAAGCATTAGAAGGCAGAGTCTGTTCCTGGTTTCTTATCCTTCAAGGTGACTGGACTGAAAGAATGGATCAATTTTAATTTTTGTCATCTTCCCCATGGCAATGTAAAGAAAGATAAACAGTATGTCTAGAATTTATGTAGGGAACTGAAGTCAGCTATGGCCAAACTGCATTGCAATGAGCTACCCATCCTCATCATCTCTTCCCTGCTTACAAAGTCAGTGGCAGGAGTAGAAAAGAAACTAATGCTGTAGAGGCAGGCTGGTGCATCTATGAGTCATTCTTCTTTGCCACCTGCATCTCTGAGAAATATCAGGGTCTCAATTTGCATAAACTAATATTCTCTCCAGGAGCAGGATAGTCATTATATAATTCCATAACTACAGGCAAACAATACCTTACATGCTCATAGGGATGAAAGAACCAGTCTACTTCGGGACATTTTAAATACTAAGTGTGTGGTATTATCCCTTCACAGAACAAATAATAGAATGTCTCATCATCTTACCTTCTACTTCTATTACTGAAAGCAGTTATCCTTAAGTATATTAAAGTCCAATTAATCCACATTTACTGAAAATTACTTTATGCTAATGAGCAGAAATAAAAGAAGGGCAGAGATAATGTATCAGCACATTGCATTAAGTAAAACAGGCAGCATCTGTCATCTTAACTGTGCTTAGCTCTTGTTTTATGAAAGGGCATAATTAAAATTATCTTTATCAACTTTCCCTTGACATTAAGTCTTAAATATTGTGACTTAAATTTACTTTTGGATTTAATAATAGAAAAATAAAAATAGCTACCTTCCATGTAGACAAGGATTTGAGAGGCAATCATTTGCATTTGTTTCACAGTGTGTTCTGAAAAATCCACTCTTACAGTCACAGGTATAATGATTGATGCCATCAATGCCAGCTCCATCATGGAGACAGGGCTTTGATAGACATTCATCTATGTTTACTTCACAATCGATGCCTACAACAGAAGAGACAAGACAAAACATGAGACCATTTAAATGCAAAACTCAAGAGTTTGCTCATTATGGTAACAGTCACCAAGAAATCAAGCTCTCTCTCCATGAAGTTAACTTGACACCTTGTAACAAAAGAAAACATTTTCAAGGTTAAACATGTTTAGAGGTCTATGAACTTGCACACTACTAATTTAACGTAAATAAGAGAAACAAAGCACAAGCTTAATCTACTTAATATTTTTTAGTGTGAGGAGTTGGTTTATTGAGAATATTAGTGAAGTAATGAATTACATCAAGTTGCCACTGTAAATACTAATTCATAGGTTTTTTTTAAATAACAATTCTTGACAGTTTAACATTTCTTACCTACAGGAGTTAAGAAACACTTGACTTTTTCTAAATTTGGTCTTGGTGAATCTATTAAGGGGCTGTCTGAGATTTCTAAATGCAACCTAATTTTGATGAAATATTTAGTTTTTTCAAACGCCAAGTTTTAAATATTTATTAAGCACCTACCGTGAGTTACATACATGATGAATTAGGGGTACCAAACAAAAAAACAAAGGAAAAAAAACGTAACAAAACAAGAAAAGAATGACCCTCTTAATCCTGAAACGTGATTTCAGAGGCAATATTTATAGTTAGAAAACATCTGGAGAGCAACATAAACAAATTTTAATGGAACTCTAGATTCTATTTTAGGTTTTACATGTGAGAGATACTAGGAGAAAGTAGAGAGACAAGGTATAAATGGTTGGAAGAATCTCTTAGTCATTGATTCCATCCTTACTGCACACCTCGCTACCATCAATTGAGCACTTACCTACGCATCAGGCCCTGTGCTGAAGCCTTTGCATGTATTACCTCAGTTAATGGTCATCTAACCTGGAGACTGGTATCATTAACTCTGACTCACCGGTGAATAAATAAGATTTTGGAGAGTTTAAATACTGTTTTCAAGTCACACAGACCAAAACAGCAGACTGGGATTCAAATCACGTCTCCTGGAATTATGCTTGTAATCATTAGTTTAAATGGACAATTCTGCATCTATGATGGTATGTGTTTAAATTGCTGTGCTGAGTAATACAATAGGTACTGTAAAAAACAAGACAACACCCAAAATAGAGTCATGCCACCAAACCAAGACTTAATTACAGTTTCAGCTCTCCAAGGAAAGGAATCACCTGATCAGCACTAGTTAGGTAGTCTGGCTTTAGACCCCTATCATACCCTGAAGATTGCTACAAACAACCTGCTTTTCTGTCTAGAATAACTTCCTTGTTTCTGCTCCCTTTGGGCCATAAAAGTCTTTCATTTTGTACAGCTCCTCAGCGACATTCTATGTATTAGATTGGATGCTGCCCATTTGATTAAATTTTGGGACAAATAAGCTCCTAAAAATTTTAAGATGCCTCATTTTATCTTTTAACAGTTCCAATTAAAATGTCTCTTATAGCCAAGAACATAATATTTAGCTGAGAATAAAGATAAAGTTTATCAAACACAAACCTATAATTATGCTTATAAACAGATATTTATAAATAAGCTAGCTGGAAAAAAGAGAACTTTTTAAGTAAATAAGTTTATTACAGTGAAGAAAATAATAATATAACAGTAATAATAAACAACTGATACTTGGAGACCTTAGTATGTGACAGGTACTGTTGAGAACTTATATAGATCAACTCAAAACTTTATAATAATTTTCAGGCATGGAAATTGCTCTCCTCATTTTATAGAACAAGAAAATAAAGCACCAGATCTCATGGCTAGTAACTGGCAGAGTGCATCAGTCAGCCAGTGTGTGATACCATCACACCACGTTTTAATACGTAACAGTATGGTGCCTGGCCTAAGGAGAGGGCAAACTGCGTGCTTTGGCATTGAAGAAATGAAGTAATTGAGTCCGTATCTGAGAAAAAGGATCAAGAAAACTTTGATGCTCATGGTGAAAAGGAATCTGAAAAACTTCAGATAAACAGTTTGAAAGGGTGTATCCTACATGAGTTAGATATCTCAGCATTTGTTTGCATATCAGGAAAAAAGTTGACTATTGTCAGAGAGGCAGCCATTTCTCAAAGTGATATCATAACTTTACTATATATATATCATAGTAGACTTATTTATTCAAATGAATATTATTTAGAGCACTCACACTGGTGAGTCAGTGATTTATTGTAAATGAGGCTTCAAATGCAAAAAAAATATTTTTGGAAATTCTCTTGGCAGATTGTCAGTTTTCAAGTCAAAATTATATTTCAAAATGGTTACTTTTTTTTAACCATAAATGTTATTACCTAAATAGAACTTTGGATACTAATGACACTGTAAGAATAATGTGTGTAAATTGGTCAAATCTGAAGCCATATTTAAAAGGATCATCAAAACTTAGGTTTAGAATATGGGTTAAATAAGTAAAATAGAGCACATTAGTCTATTAATAAAAACAAAAAAGGACCCCCTTTCCTAAATCTCTGTAGTTCATGTCACACTGGTTTATTTCTTACTCATACTCTGTGACCAAGGTGAGCATCCACTTCACCTTATCTTCATTTTGGGCCCCAGGTTAACGGACCACCTTCTACCTGGGACATTGTCTCCATCGTGGGACAGGGAAAAGAGCGCTTGGGAAACATTTACTGCTTCTTAAATCTCCCACCTACATTTCATTTGCTGACCCAAGTCACAGGAGAAAGCCTATCATAAATGGAATAAGCATGAGTGGTCTTCCACCAGGAAAAGAGCAGATATTTATAACAATAATAATTTTAGTGAAGACACATTAATCATTTATTAGGACATCACTGGTTTACTGACATGATCAAGTAGAACTGTGCATTTAAAACAACTAGTCCAGGGCCTGATACATATTTAACACATAAGTAATATAATTTTCTTGACAAAAAAATCACACAACTATATTGTATCAAATGGGTGGTTTTGGTGTTTCCAGAGGCATCTTTCGAATTAACATGATTAGTAAAATGTGACTCTATAGGACAATGTAGAGTATTGGCAGAATTAGTGATAAAAATTTCAATTAAAAGCAGAAGGTCAGTTCCCCAGAAAACTGTGGGGCGAGGGATAAAATAATAAAAGGGAACTGAGCAGGACACATCTAGCACTGCTTAGAGCAGGAGACCTGAAAGAAGATACTACTCTCTGTAGAGAGGGCAAGTGTGTCTCAAATTTGCTAGAGAAACATCATCATTATTTTAGGAATTTTTCATCTCCCTACTGTTTTATTTAGTAATTATAGTCATAATTTGACTCCCTAAGTAACTTCCCAAGAGAATAAAAATGTAATGATTAGCTGACTTGGATATTCTGGTCCCTGTAAACCATTTCTTTTTCATTTTTAACACCATAATCCTTTAGCACCATACAAATTATGTCCTCTTTTTACCTCTTTAATTCATTATATTCCATCCTTACCATTGACTACTCTGCTGTAGTTATACTGAACTTATGTCTCCTCAAAGATTTGTTCCTTTTCCTAGCTCTCTCTTTTCCTAGATCTTACACAATTCATTACTTCACTTTCTTTGAGTGTTTATTCAAATGCTATTTTCTCAGTAAGGCCTATTTGACTACACTAGATAAAACTGCATTGCCTTTCTTATTCACAATCACTGTTATCCTAATTTTAATATTTTCCTCCATAGCAAGTAAAAATATTTCTCTTATCGTATTCTTTTTATTTACTTTTCCCATCACAAGCTTAACTCCAAGAGGGCATGAATTTTGTCTGTCTAGGTCTAGTTCAATGCTTTCTTCCTTCAATGCATTGTGGGGTGTGTGTGTGTGTGTGTGTGTGTGTGTGTGTATTTATATTTTGCTTTACACATCAATTTTGTTTTCATTTTTTCCTCAGAAGTCTTTGCCTCTTCCCAAGCAAGAACAAAACAGTTCTTGAGAATCTGGGGGAAATGTCAGTCCTTGGAATGGTGAGAATCAGAATCTGTAAAAAATGATCTCTCTGAGGTGTGTGCCTGAAAGGCATGTCTTACCTGTGCGGTCAAGGGGAATTCTTCAATGGAATCTCTGGTTTTCCCTACCTTTAAACAGGGAAGCTATCATGATAAGTTAAAAAGTAATAAAGGTATAGAGAATGTTAGACTCTGGTTGAAAATGATCTCCCATACATAATTACCAATACTGAGAAAGGAGGAAATACTGTTGTTTGTGACAACATAAACTTTCAGGACATTAAGACAGAGAAAGACAAATATTGTATGGTATCACTTACATGTGGAATCGAAAGAAAGAAAGAAAGAAACAAAGAAAGAAACAAAGAAAGAAAGAAAGAAAGAGAGAGAGAGAGAAAGAAAGAAAGAAAGAAAGAAAGAAAGAAAGAAAGAAAGGAAGGAAGGAAGGAAGGAAGGAAGGAAGGAAGGAAGAAAAGAAAGAAAGAAAGAAAGAAAGAAAGAAAGAAAGAAAGAAAGAAAGAAAGAAAGAAAGAAAGAAAGAAAGAAAGAAAGAGGAAGGAAGGAAGGAAGGAAGGAAGGAAGGAAGGAAGGAAGGAAGGAAGGAAGGAAGTCAAATTCACATAAAAGGAATAAAAGCAGTTGCCAGGGACTAGGTGTAGAGGAAATAGGGGAGCTTGGTAAAATCATACAAACTTTCAGCTCTCAGATGGATAAGCTCTCAGGATCAAATGCATAATAACATGGTGACTATAGTTGATAATATTTGAAATGTTAAGAGAGAGAACTTAAATTTTCTCTTAAAAACATAAAAATTTTGACTACATGGAAGAATCTCTTTATAATGTATACATGTATCAAATCATCATGTGTACTTTAAATATGTTACAGGTTTATTTGTCAATTATGCCATAATAAAGCCAAAAAATATAAATTGTATATCACCACCATAAATGGAAAAACATTATTATGTTCCAGAAATAAAAAATAAACAAAAACCAAGAAAAACATAATTGTCAACCCACCCAAACTTTAAATTATTCATCTGCAAACTATCAATCAAAACATCTACATTGCAGCATGGTTGAGAGACTTACAGAGAGTATATGCAGATGAAGAAGACAAAAAGTGGCATTTATAATAACTATTATTATAATAACATGATCATTCATTTTCTTTATGAGATTCGAATCTGAATGCTTTGACATTGTCTCCATGAATCCAAACACATCAAAAAGAAATGTGATTTAATATTTGTTAGACATTACCAAAGTCTTGCTTAAAATCTCAGTTTTAGTTCTTTGCCCACTTTGCCTTATATGCCAGATACTTCCTACTACTCATCAATGTATCCAACACATATTTATTGAGCATCTATCTATTTGGGTTCAGTCATAGTTCTGGACTCCCTCCATACTTGGTTCTCATTGGCCTGGTTAGTACTTTCACAGCATGTCTCCATCATAGTGTACAAAAGTTTTCCAAGTAATTTAATGATGAACATGACGGGTTTCATTTGACCAGAGAATAAACATGACCATTCCTTTATTTTTATTTTTTTTTTATTTTTACATTTTGCTATGTCTAACCTATTTTCTTTTCTGCTATCTTGCTGCCTGATTTGGGACTTACAAAACCACAAAATGTCTCTTATAATAATAGTTTTATAGTTACTAAATATCAACATATCAATCAATAAAGAGACCAAAAGATTATACAGTTTTTAAATATTATGAAAAAAATTTCTAGGATTTTCTTTTTCTTAGGATCACAGGTCAATTCTTAATCTGTACTTTTCAGCTGACAACATTTCTAGACTTAATTTTTAGACTATACTATCTCTTTTCAAAAGTTGGACAGGCACAGGAGTGATTCAGTGGTTATAGAAAGCTAAAAATATAATACAGGTGCATAAACTAGGAGTAAATGGTATACATACAAAATTAAGAAACTCAGAAACCAAATTCACTAACATTGATGGTAGAGAGCACACAGTTGAGAGCACCTAAAAAAATCTGCTGTCTGTGCCAGAGACTTCCAGCTTTAAAGTCATTTTACTCCCTGAAAAATATTTTTAATAAGAATGAACTTTCAGATGTAATAGGTTTCCATACAGTTATAGACAAAGATTTGTGTAGTTGTGAACACACTAGATCTTATTAAAAGTCATAATAGAATTTCATGCCACAAATCTGTCCAGTGAAGTTTAAGTGCTTTTAACATATAACCTATATTATCAATACTATTTCTCTGGAAAGAAATGCTTTAATTTTTGCAAACATATCCACAACATACGAGTTTGGAATATTTTCAGTTTGTAATTCTAACATTATTAGAGTCCGCGATTTCATTAATAGCATAGACAATTCCTTTTCTAAGCAGAGTAGATGATAACTTGTGGAATTTGGAGGACTTCCATGCCCATGTTTGTGTCAAAACCTTCTTTACCAGACTGTCTCAACACGTGCCTGTCTATTGAACATTTTCACAGTAGAAATTAAAGAGTCCTTTAGAGAAATAAGCCGTTAAAGTATATGAACTGAGAAATATGATCAGTAAAATATTTACATGCATAGACACTATTATCACAGAAATAATTTATGCAAATATCTATCATCATCTAACTTTCTATCATCTATCATCTGTCATCTATCTATGTATCTATCATCCACCTATCTAACAAACTTTTCTCAGGTCTGTATTCCTTCACTCGACTTTCTCCAACTGGTCAGTCTTACATGTTGGACAAGATTTCCAAAATGACTTCTCTGATCCCTAATCCTTTTCATTTCATATATGTTATCCTAACAAAATACTTAGTGGTCACTTTAGTATCTCCTGGAATAAATGTAGTCTTTTTAGCCTAAAACTATTTTCTCTGGGTCAATTTCCCTCCTTACCATTTCTCTGATGCTACCAATTACTCTAGTACCCTAGTTTAGAAACCTAATAGAATTGCTTGTGGAGATGAGAATATATATATATATATATATATATATATATATATATATATATATATATTCATATATAAATTCCCATATTTGAATCTCAGGGGAATATGCCTGACAGGCTGTATTCTTAAAAACATCTTTCTAGATATTTCCAAAGCACAGGCAGATGTTAGGAATCACTGCTTGCATCAAACTAGAGTAGAATTATATATTATATTTTCTTATATCTTCATTTACTCCTGATAGTTCTGCCTGGAATGTTATTTCCCTATCTCCGTTTATTGGAAGTCTGATTTTACCCAGGCCTTCTAGAATTCTAACTCATTTTAAAAATTTTCTTCTAATATTTCCTAATAAAAATTAGCTAACATTTTGATCAGATTATCCTTAAAGTACATTTATTTGAATTATTGTCTTATATTTCATATTTAATGATTGAGGACAGAGATCACATCTACTTATTTTTATATAAAATTCCAAATACAAAACTTCTCATATTGTCAATGATTAGTCTGCTTCTCTAATGTTGAAAATATCAAAATTATGATGACATTTTGAAAATGACTATAACTTACATAATAGGATGATAAATATGAATGACCTAATAGAGTAATGCAGAAGTACAATAATCACATAATCAATGGACTTAGCAATCAATGACATTGAGAATTCAAATGGACACTTTTAATAATTTTGTTAAGTTTATGTATTTATTTAGAGAGAGAGACAGACAGCAGTGGGAGCAGAGAGAGAGAGAGAGAGAATCCCCATAAGGCTCTGTGCTTACAGCAGGGCTTGATCTTAGGAACCAAACCAAGAGATCATGACATGAGCAAAGATTTAGAGTCAGACACTTGACCAACTGAGTCATCTGAGTGTCCCTATTCCTCTTTGTTTTGACTTAAAAATGCAGGAGAGACTGTGAATTGGTTTTGCAACTTAGTTCATTATAATATTAATTTTAACCAAAAAAGTATGACCATTATATATAAAAGTATGACCATATTAAGTATTACCATTAATTACAATTAACTTGAGCATATATTAAATAAAGTCTTTTACAGTCTTATTTTGCAGAGATAACCATTTGGAATAATTTGGTAAATATATTTCTATTTGTTTTAAGTATACTGGGTTGGTACTTTTTGCTGAATGTTGTCAGCAAATAGACAAACACATCACCCACAGCTTTACTAAGAGATCAGACTCAGGCATAAAATTCTTAGATTATTTCACCAGGCAAACCACTAACTAGCATATTTTACCAAAAAAGGATGAGAATAATAGAAATTGAAGAAGAGAACAGGAAGATATGTATCAGCTATAGTATTAAGAACTGCTTCAGTGGCAGAAGTTATAGTTCTTTCCAGTAATTACCCTCCTGTATATTTACTCAGAAAAAAAAACAGACACAATCAGAATTTATGAGGAGCATTTTTCAGATGAAGTGCATTTAGTTTTGAATGCAGTTGCAGTTGACTATGGTATATGAAGTGATGAGCATCCCAGATCCAAAGGAACTCATTTCTCCTGCTGCTGGAGGTGTTGCCTGCCAACAGTTTGGAAGTGAATTCTTCCCCATGAATTGAATTTTCCTTGGTTAAAGGGAATTGCCTTGCTCAAGTTTGGGCTCTCTCACTGGTTGATGT
Source organism: Suricata suricatta (assembly GCF_006229205.1). Classification (NCBI taxonomy): domain Eukaryota; kingdom Metazoa; phylum Chordata; class Mammalia; order Carnivora; family Herpestidae; genus Suricata; species Suricata suricatta. The sequence goes on from NC_043706.1 coordinate 56,340,176, forward strand.
ATGGTGTATGAGAGTGACTCAGTTTGGGTCGACTCTGAAGGGTGCTTCAGCATGCCTGAGTGATTAACTGAGGCTTCTGTTATAACTACCTCTTAGTTCAACATCTTTCTTTCCCAGTGCTACTCTTGTTTCTCTCTAACAGGCACTGTTGAAAATATCCTCTAGAAGTTCCTTGCATGTAAATCTCAGTTTCATTTTTGGGAAGCCTGACTTATGAACACTTTTCTAGGAACTGAATTTTTCCCTCAGAGTCCTTTTCAATATTTGGTTAGAAATAATAAAAAAGCGTTGGAGGTAAATAAATTATAGTCATTAGCAAAACATATGTCATTAATGCAAAAATAAAATCATGTGATTCTAAAGTTTGAATTTTCATTTCAAATGCCATAAAACAAGTATATCTAGATTTTATATGTTGATCTCAAGAGATGCCCTGCAGTATTATATGTTGAACAACTGAATAAAAGTGATAATATACTAGGTATTGGATTAAACAAGCATGGATTAAACATTAAGTTAATCATTTTGCTGATGTTCTCATTGTTAGGAAAGATTTTACATAGACATTGCATAAGCTAGGTGTATTTTCAAAAGCTCTCCAAAGAACTTTTACTGATGCTTTCTTTTTCTATCTATAACTATCCCAAGATTGGGCAAGGGCTTTTAAAATTCATCATAGTAGTCCTTAGAGCTTTGGGCATAGCACAAGTATTAATAAATATTTTATGATAAAAATGATGATGATAATGATGCTCATTTGAATCTTATCTCTTCTCATCCTTTGTACCTCTTTTATGAAAAGAATGGAGGCAACCCTTCAATATAAGGACAAGATTAAATGAAAGCTTCTCTCTCTTAGACTTCATTACCACAGGAATGTAGCCTGACATTAGAGTACTTCATAGTTCATTGGAAAAGTCATAAAAACAATTACTATGCCAGTACAAGGAATTTTAAAGAGGAGATTCAAAGTACCCTTCACAGAATTGCTAAGACAAGCAAAAACAATATTCCAATTCATATATGTTGCTCCCTTATTTTTTTTAGATCATACCAAATGAAGAAGTCAAGAAGCATGTGAAATGAGCCATGTATTTAACTAGACAACTATGTTGAGAGCTTTGGGATAGTGAGAAGTTGTTCAAGGCGAAGGTATGCAGTGTATATGTAAGTGCAAATAGGCATATGAGGACAGATTAAAAGTGGAAGATATCAGACAAGAGAAATTGTTAATATTCATAACAGAGTGAGAAAGGTAAATCAGAGTGCTGTTCTGATATATAGATAATCACTTATTATATCAGGTTTTGACTGAAATGAACATGTCAAAATATTGTCAGAACTTATGAAATTCACACATATTTACCTTGGAGGACAACTTTAAGAATGATTATTGGAGGCTAGTCTGAAGGAGTCCCCAGAATAGAGTACATGCAGTTAGTATGTGTTGTTGAGTATCAGCATTCACACTGCTGCACTCCACTCCATCTTCCAACTCATAAGTCTAAGAACTAAGATCATTAGGATTAATTTTATGGTTTATTATTTATAGAGATAAATGCATACAACTCTTTGTTTCTGATTCTGCATACCTTATTCAAACTTTTTTTTAATGTTTTATTTATTTTTGATACAGAGAGGGACAGAGCATGAGAGGGGGAGGGGCAGAGAGAGAAGGAGACACAGAATCCGAAGCAGGCTCCAGGCTCTGAGCTAGCTGTCAGCACAGAGCCCGACGCGGGGCTTGAACCCACGAACGTGAGATCTGACCTGAGCCGAAGTTGGAGGCTTAACCGACTGAGCCACCCAGGCGCCCCTCTGCATACCTTATTCAATCTACTTCAACATCAGATTCTTATTTCATCTTACATGCATATCAAAATCTTTAAATAACAAAGAAAGTACTTCAGTAGACAAGACTGAAAATTATAAAAGAACCATGAAAAAGAAGTTTGAAGAAGAAAGCAATTTTGTAAAAATAATTGTATTTAGGCTCTTGTATTTACATTTAATGAAAATAACTAAGAAAAAGATAAGAAAGAATAGTTTGATATGGTTAAAATTTGAATATGTGACAATTTCATTTTAGATAAACACGGCTAATACTCAGTGGGATATACTGACACATGACTAGTGTCAAAATATTGAAAAGTCCATGTTCAGGTGCCTGGATGGCTCAGTTGGTTAAACATCTGACTTCAGCTCAGGTCATGAACTTGCAGTTCATGAGTTCAATCACGCATCAGGCTCTGTGCTGACAGCTCATAGCCTAAAGTCTGTTTTGGATTCTCTTTCTCTCTCTCTCTCTCTCTCTCTCTCACACACTCTCTCTCTCTCTCTGTTCCTCCCCCCTGCTTGCACTCTATCTCCCTCTCTTTGAAAAATAAATAAAAATTTTTAAAAAAGAAATAAAAGTCCATGTAATTAGCCACCTAATGTGGTTATTTAGACTTCACCTCTGATAAATGAGGGATAACATGTGGTGCAGAAATATTAGGGTGTGCTTATATGCTTGTGTCAAACTGATCATTATATAATTTTATTATAATCTCTTAAGGTAAATATCATAAATACATTTTGAAGAGTACCTCATATAAGGAAATTGGCATTTAGTTAAATTTTGTTGAATCTCACTAAATTGTAATGTTTGTATTTGGTAGCAATCAAAAGAGAACCGTTTTTTAATGCCTTTAGTAGGTCAAATTATATTTCTATACAGAAGAAATATATCTTGAACAACTTGACATCTTTCTTTAATAATCAAGAAAAAAAAGAAGTGACATTAAAAGACCTACAATTATGTGACTGGCAGCTGACAAATCGAAGCACTTTACAGAATCCTGGGGCTTTGAACAAAATGTGTGACATTTTGTAATGCACGTTTCTCTTATTTCTGACAACTCCACCAGGAACTCCACCAAGGAGTTCAATGAAAAGCTCAGTGTTTTTATTCTGCATTTGAATGGGCCCTAAATCCAAGGTCTTGATGAAATTTAAAGATTTTGTTTACCTCATACCCTCCAGGTTATGCACAGAGACATTCTGACATCAAGACTGATTTAGGTTCTGTGAAGCAATCCAGCATATGAAAGAGAAACCCTTCGGGAAAACAAAGCAGACCAACCAGTCCCTCACCTCAAGCTGTGAACCAAGATAGAGTAGAAAATGAGTGTTCTTGACTAGAACCAAGAAACTCCTTCAGCTAATAAAATTTGGGAGTTCTTTAATAATAAAAATTAATAATGACAATAATGATAAAAATGCAAAATAATAAATACAAAATCAAGCACAATAACTTAGAACCACTTCTAAGTGAAGGTCCATAAAGTTCAAATCATTTAGCCTCATAGTAAACTCATCTGACCTTGCTATTACTCTTAATACAGAGCTGCATTAAAATAAATGAAAAAATTTCTAATTAATATTACTTCTACTATTATCAATATGCCCAATTCCTCAATTTGCTTAAGTGAAAAGTACACTTTAAAATTAAGTCAATTTCATCATAAAAATAGAAATTCATGAACCCACTGCTTTTAGGTTTTATTTTCTAACATTAAAAGTACTTGATGTACTTGTTTTAACCCTTAACTCAACAGAATATCATTTTACTTATACAAAAATTTTAAGCAATGGCTGATGAGCTGCCCATAAATCAAAGTTTGGTAAAACATTGTAAAGTTTCAGGAGTGGCATTTTAAAGACTACATAATAGGTCTCTATTCAATTTTAAAATCCATTTGAAATGTCAGGTGATAATTATAATACTCTGTGTTTTTTATGGTAGTTTATGATTTACAAATAAACGGCATATGTCCATTTGATTTATTCTTTAACCAAATTGTCAAGTGACGTTACCCACAGGAAGTAGATGAGGCACAGTGAGAGCTGTGCTGCTGAGGGACTTTGTCTTATATCAAATAGTCATAAAAGCAAGCTACAAACTGATGTCTTCTGATTTAAAATGAGTGGCCCAATGCATGTTATGTAGGAATCAGTTTAAAGGTGTAAAGATACAGTGGTGTTCTGTTAAATGTTTAACAACTTGTTCTTAGAAGAAAAACCTATGAGGGGGAAAGGTCTTATTTGTACCATTATCTAATTCCCCTTGTGTAAATCATCCCATCTTTTAGCATTTCAATGTAGCAAAATTATGTCAACCAGCTCACTAAGTTTATAAAAATTTAATATTCAGCATTCATAAGCCAGCGCGAACAGGCTTTATCACACTACTGGAAAGGTACTTTCTTGACTGTTATTTTGAAATTAATTAAGATATTAGAGAAGTGTAAATGTGTATAATTGATTGGCAAGGAAATCAGGATGGTCAGTTGTGGAAGTTGGGATGTGGCACAAATATGAGAAAATTTGTGTAATATATGTGTGGCAGAAACTGCTCAACATGTTGTAGGATAATATTGTCATTAATGAGCATAATGTGGCTGAGAATTAAAAGGTAACTTGGAGGATTTACAGTACTATGAGTGTCAAGGTCATAAAAATCATTTTGTTAAAAAACTCATTGAGTCTTGGAGGAGGGGCAAAGATGGAAGAACAGCATGGAAGCTTTTATTTACATCTCTTGTCCCTGAAATGCAGCCAGATCAACACTAAACCATCTTGCACATCTAGAAAACTGATTTGAGGATTAACACAAGTTGCACAAACTAAAACACAGAACTCAGAAGGTACACAGTGCAAAGAGGTGAACTAGGGGAGGGAGAAGCCATGGAGGACAAGGAGAAGGTTTTGCCCAAGGAAGGAGGACAGAGAGAGGGAGAGTACTGGAAAAGTACTTTTCACCACAAGAAAGCAGCTGGAGAGGAAGTGGAAAAGTGGAAACAGCTGCAGGTACTGAACAAAAAAGGGAGAAAGTAGAAAGGAGATGGTTTAAATTCCTATAGACTCTATAAACAGTCTGAAACTCTGCAGCTCGATACCTAGTGGTGCTCTGGTGGGAAAGGTGAATCCCCAGGAGCAGAGAGTGACGTCCAAGCGGTTCCTAGGCCATACAGGGAGAGTCAGTTCCCCTGCTGGGAAAACATTTGGTGAAGGCTGTGTGGCCACCCCACAGGCAAAGGTCCAGGAGACCCTGGAGAACAACCCTGGAGAACATTTGCAGGTGCTGGAACAGGACATTAAAGGCAAAGTCTAGAGACAAATGCATTGTGATTTCCCATAAATCCTGAAATGCTACTCCTACAAGACTGTGCAAGCTTTTTTTGGGTGGGCTGGTACCTAACCGCAGTCTCATGAACGTTCCTGGGGGTGGACTGGCAACCGGCCATTGCTTAGTAAGACCCTCTCCTGGAAGGTCTGAACTGGTCAAAACCAGACTCCCTCAGAAGTGAGGGGTCTGGAAATAGCCTAATTTGAGATAAAACTCAGGAGGGAGGTGTCACCTACCAGACTGACAGCTGGGTCACAAACAATGGAGAAGTTGGGAGTGGACAGAAGCCAGAGACAGAGGGGTTCTTGATTGCCAGTCATGGAGAGCACAGAGTTCTGATATATAAATCATTTATTCACAAACATAAAGAAACTCATTGATAATAATACAATCATAGTAGGGACTTCAACACCCCACTTACAGTAATGGACAGATCATCCAAACAGAATATCAACAAGGAAACGAGGGTTTTGAATGACATTCTAGACCAGATGGACTTGACCGATATATTCAGAATATTTTATCCTAACGCAAAGGAAAACACATTCTTCCCCAGCACACATAGAACATTCTCCAGAATAGATCACATACTGGGACACAAATTACCCCTCAACAACTACAGAAAAATCGAGATCATACCATGCATATTTTCAGACCACAACACTTTGAAACTCAAAATCAACCACAAGAAAAAAAAATGTGGAAAGATATCAAGTACTTGGAGACTAAAGAACATCCTACTAAAGAATGAATGTGCCAACCAAAAATTAAACAAGCAATTAATAAGTACATCGAAGCCAATGAAAATATAACACTACAGTCCAAAACTTCTGGGATGCAGCAAAGGCAGTCCTAAGAGGGAAGTATATAGCAATTCGGGGGTACTTAAAGAAGAAAGAAAGGTCTCAGATACACAACCTAACCTTACACCTCAAAGAGCTGGTAAAAGAACAGCAAATGAAACCCCAAACCAGAAGTAGACAGGAAATAATAAAGATTAGTACAGAAATCAATGATGCTGAAATCCCAAAACCAAAAACACAAAAAGAAACCCTAAAAAACAAAAACAAAACAAAATGAAAACAAACAAAAAACAAAGCAAAACAACAACAGTAGAACAGAGCAATGAAACCAGAAGCAGGTTCTTTGAAAGAATTAACAAAATTGATAAACCCCTAGGCAGTTTGGTTAATAAGAAAAAGGAAAGAGCCCAAATAAGTAAAAGCAAGAATGAAAGAGGAGAGAGAAATATAACAGAAATATAAACAATAATGAGAGAATATTATGAGCATTTATACCCAATAAAATGGGTAATCTGGAAAAAAATGGACAAATTCCAAGAAACATATAAAATACCTAACTAAAACAGGAAGAAATAGAAAATTTGAACAGACCCATAACCAGTAAAGAAATAAAATTAGTAATAAAAAATCCCCCCCCAAAACAAAAGAGTCCAGGGCCAGATGGCTTTTAGGGGAATTCCACCAAACATCTGGTAGAATTTTGGAAGAAGAGTTAACACGTATTCTCTTGAAGCTCTTCCAAAAAATAAAAATAGAAGAAAAATTTCCAAACTCTTTCTATGAAGCCAGAATTACCTTGATTCCAACACCAGTGAAAGATCCCACTAAAAAAGAGAACTATCGACCAATTTCCCTGATGAACATGGATGCAAAAATTCTCAGCAAGATACTCGTCAACCAGATGCAACAATACATTAAAAGTATTATTCAGCACAACCAGATGGGATTTATACCTGGGGGGCAGGGCTGGTTCAAAATCAGTACAACAATCCATGTGATCCTCTCAATAAATGCAGAGAAAGCATTTGCCAAAATACAGCATCCTATCTTGATAAAAACCTTCAAGAAAGTAGGGATAGAAGGATCATGCCTGAAGATCATTAAAGCCATATATGAAAGACCCATGCTAATATCATCTTCAACGGGGTAAAACTGAGAGCTTTCCCGCTAAGGTCAGGAACACCTCAGGGATTTCCACTCTCACCACTGTTATTCAACATAGTATTGAAGACCTAGCCTCAGCAATCAGACAACACAAAGGAATAAGAGACATCCAAATCATCCAGGAGGAGGTCAAAACTTCACTCCGCAGATGACATTATACTCTATATGGAAAACCCAAAAGATCCCATCAGAAACTGCTATAAGTGATCCAGGAACTCAGCAAAGTCACAGGATATAAAATCAATGCACAGAAATGGGTTGCATTCCTATACACCAATAATGAAGCAACAGAAAGAGAGATCAAGGAATCAATCCCATTCACAATTGCATCAAAAACCATAAAATATCTAGGAATAAACATAACCAAAGAGGTAAAAAAATCTCTGAACACTGAAAAGTATAGAAGGCTTATGAAAGAAATTGAAGAAGACACACACACACACACACACACACACACACACACCCCAAAAAAAAAAAAAAAAAAGAGGAAAAAAAAAATCCCATGTTCCTGTATAGGAAGAACAAGTATTGTTAAACTGTCAATACCACCCAATGCAATCTACTTATTCAATGCAATACTTATTGAAATAACACCAGCATTCTTCACAGAACTAGAATAAATAATCCTAAAATTTGTAGGGAACCAGAAAAGACCTCTAATAGCCAAAGCAATGTTGCAAAAGAAAAACAAACCTGGAGGCATCACACTCCCTGATTTCAAGACGTATTACAAAGCTGTAATCATGAAGACGGTATGGTACTGGCACAAAAACAGACACTCAGGTCAATGGAACAGAATAGAGATACCAGAAATCAACTCCCAAATGTAGGGACAACTAATCTTTGACAAAGCAGAAGAAATATCCAATGGAATAAACACAGTCTCTCCAGCAAATGGTGCTGGGAAAACTGGATAAAAGTAACCTGGACCATATTTCTACATCACACACAAAAATAAACCCAAAATGGATGAAAGACCTAAATGTAAAAAGGAAATAAAAATCTTAAAGGAGAAAGCAGGCAAAAACCTCTTTGACCTCAGCTGCAGCAACTTCTTACTCAGCACGTCTCCGGAAGCAAGAGAAACAAAATCAAAAATGAACTATTGGGACCTCATCAAAATGAAAAGCTTCTGCACAGCAAAGAAAACAATCAGCAGAACTAAAAGGCAACCAATGGAATGGGAGAAGATATATCAGATAAAGGGTTAATATTCAAAATCTATAAAGAACTTATCAAACCCAACATCAAAAAAACAAATAATCCAGTGAAGAAATGGGCAGAAGACATAAATAGACACTTCTCCATAGACGACACCCAGATGGTGAACAAACACACATGAAAAAATGCTCAATTTCACTCATCAGCAGGGAAATACAAATTAAAACCACACTGAGATATCACCTTACATCTGTCAGAATGGCTAACATAGCAACTCAGGCAACAACAGATGTTGGTGAGGATGCAAAGAAAGAGGATCTCTTTTTCACTGCTGGTGGGAATGCAAACTGGTGCAGCCCCTCTGGAATGGAGGTTACCCAAAAAATTAAAAGTAAAACTACCCTAGGGCCCAGCAGTTGCACTACTAGGTATTTATCCAAGGGATACAGGTGTGCTGTTTTGAAGGGGTACATACACCCAATGTTTATAGCAGTGCTATCAACAATAGCCAAAGTATGGAAAGAGCCCAAATGTCCATTGACAGATGAATGGATAATGAAGATATACACCACATCTTCATTAGAGTATTACTCAGCAATCAAAAATAATGAAATCTTGCCACTTGCAACTACGTGAATGACACTGGAATGTATTACACTAAGTAAAATTAGTCAGAGAAAGACAAATATCATATGGCTTCGCTCATATGAGGTATTTAAGATACAAAACAGATGAACATAAGAGAAGGGAAGCAAAAATAATATAAAAACAGGAACTGAGACAAAACTTAAAAGAGGGACACTAAAATAAAAATTAGAGAACTCAGTAACTCATTAAAAAGGAAAAATATCAGAAGTATAGGGGTCCCAGAAGATGAAGAGAGAGGAAAAGAGGTAGAAAATTTATGTGAACAAATCGTAGCAGAAAACTTTCCTAACCTGGGGAAAGACACAGACACTAAAACCCAGGAAGCACAGAGGACTCCCATTAGATTCAACAAAAACCAACCATGAACAAGGCATATCATAGTCAAATTCACAAAATACTCAGCAAGGAAAGAATCATGAAAGCATTGAGGGAAAAAGTCCTTAACCTATAAAGGAAGACAGATCAGGCTTGCAGCAGACCTATCCATATAAAAGTGGCATGCCCGAAAGGAGTGGCAGGATATATTTAATGTGCTGAATCAGAAACTGAGCAACCCAGGCAACCCCTAATTTCCACTATTTTCTAAAATGTAATATGGTTTTATGAAAATTTAAAGAAGGAAGAGGAACTTAATCATAACCTAAAATGAAATGAAGGTGCCTTTTTTTCTGTCACTTAATTTTATTGTCATTATCATCACAGTTCGGGTCTTACTGATTAACAACTGTACTGATAAAACTGTCACCCTACTAAAACCCTTGTCTCTACACTTGACACATTATTTTCAATGGTTCAAAGAGTCCCCCTTAAGATTTCTTGTTGGTTGAGTGTCTGACTCTTGATTTCAATTCAGGTCATGGTCTCATGGTTATTGAGAGAGACTTACATTGGGTTGTGAGGCTTTGGGCTAACAGCAGGGAACCTGCTTGGGATTCTCTGCCTCTCTCTCTCCAATAAATGAATAAATGAATGAATAAATAAATAAATAAATAACTTTTTTAAAATGCTGGAAGCTAAATAAAAATAAAAATAATGTTTATAATTTCATAATCTTAATATTTTTTGCATATTCCCTTTTCACATTTTAATTTTGTCCAAATGCTTACTTATATTAGCACTTTTCCACTGCAAAAATATGATTTTCGACATAATGATAACATGTTGTAATTTTTGTCGTCCATTATGCTCCATGGTCTTCAATCATATTATATTAGTGACTATTCCAGGAATAATATACATTATAATCTATTTAACCACTTTTATAATAATGGTTATTTTGGTCAAAATTTTACTAATATAAATAACTAATGAAGATCTTGATGTATATACACATATATTCCTTTTGAGTTATTGTTTCTCTTGATAATTTATACAGAAGAATATTTCTTCTATGAGAAAACATTATGTCATATGAATATTTAATCTCACAGGTGTGTCACTTGCAGGCAGGAAAATGCATTTTTAAAACATGAGGCATATTTTTGACCAAAAAATGGCTATTTTTAAAATACTTTTTTATGTTTATTAATTTTTGAGAGACAGAGAGACAGAGTGTATGAGGTGGAGGGGCAGAGTGAGAGGGAGACACAGAATCTGAAGGAGGCTCCAGGCTCTGAGCTGTCAGCACAGAGCCCAACATGAAGCTCAAACTCAGAAACTGCAAGATCATGACCTGAGCCAAAGTAGGGTTCTTTACCAACTGAACCACCCAGGTGCTCCAGAAGTGGCTACTTTTTAAAAATAGCAATAACCAATAATGGTGAAGACGCAGTAAAAGAAGCACTCTGTTACATTACCAGTTGGTCTTCAAATTATAACAACCTATCAAAATGCAGAAAACAACATGCTTTAGTTAGCAACCTAGCCAAATGCTCTAAGCAGTTTCTTCACCTATGGTAAAAGACAAACACGCCCAAATGCATTTTCCACAAAATACCACTTTAGAAATTTGTCCAAAGGACATGCTCATGAATGTTTCAAGTATACTTAGAAAGATGATTATTTCAGTATTTTTGATAAAAGTGAAAACTTGAATATACATAGATGTCTAAGTTTGAAATTAATTATACTAACTCCTTATGCTATGAAAAATTAATAAAAGTTATGGGGGATCTTTAAGAACATGTTATTGCTAATTAAAAATTCAGGTGACCAGATGCTATGTACTATGCATAAAACTAACTATAAAACTACCTCTAATAATAATGTTATAGCGCTGGACAGTGTTACTAGGTATTTTGTAATCTTTGCTTTTGAGTTTTCTATAATTTTCCTATTTCTACATTGTACATGTATTATACATTTTTAATGAGAAGAATTATATATTCGGATTAGCCTCTTCCATTAAAAAATAGAATGAATATTTTCACATCTTTTATATCTAACCAACATGTTTTCAAAGGACCACTCTGATTTCTGATGGTAATATTGCCACTTGCGCATGCTTTACTTCAAATTTATTGATGTATTGTTGCTGAGTCTTTTACTTTTAGTATTCCTGTGCAATTTAGTTTTATAAGTGTTTTTTAAATGAAGCATCATTTGGGATTTTGTTTTGCATCCATTCTGGCAGACTTTGTCTGAGGGCAGTTTAAAGATATTCACTCTTGTTTAGGATTTATTATATTTGGTCCTGCATCTGATAAGACTCCTTTTAATTTTCTTACTCCTGCTCCACTCTCCCACCCCTTTATTTTTTGCTCTCTAGTTCTTTCAGTAATCTGCATGATTTATCTTTTTTTAAGTTTATTTATTTATTTTGAGAGAGAAAGAGAACAAAGAAAGAGGGAGAGAGAATCCTAAGTAAGACCATTCTCATGGCACACTAGATCCTGTGACCTTGAAATCCATGACCTAAACTAATATCAAGAGGCTGACACTTAACTGACTTAGCCACAGAGGCACTTCTGCATGATTTATCTTTTGTCTCTGTACCTAGCACAAGTGTAGAAAGTTTGTGATTTTTGAATGAATGAATGAATGATCTAAGAATCCAAATGCCAAATTGACAATTCTGTCACACAAATGGAATTATCTTAAACTTTATTTACATTCACATTAAACCAAGTGGATGCAGATATAATTTTAATTATGACTTAAGATATCTAGAAATCAAATGGAGATATTTTTCTTGATTGCTGTGTTTTTCTCCATACACAGATCATTTAACTTTTGATCTAAAACTCCATTTCATTTTCTAAAATATTACACTGTCTTACACTTTTTTCAAAATAAGGAAATAGCTAAATTCCTCCATACAGTTTTTGTCTCATGATGTATTTACATGTATCAATAACTATACTAGACTTAACCCAAGAGTACTTTTACACTACAACTTTCAAATTTAAGAATTCTCTCTCCTATTTTACCTGTTAGTGGTTTTCTCTATGTTTCTGGTACATTCTGAGATTTATTTTGCAGGGAAGAAAGACACTTAGCTAACATCTTATTTGAGAACATAAATCTGAAAATGCCTTTGTGTGGTCTTTTCAGGGAAATGGCAGTCTTGGATCCTATGTGACTCTCACATCGTTGTCTTTTATCTGTTACTGAAGAAGGGGAGAGAACACAAATTCATGGTGAATTTAACTTCTGAAATCATTCTTGTCAAGAGAAATTCTGGTGCAAGCTGATGATATATATAAGAATATGTTCCCATTCCTCATTTATATTTTTTAATGTTTTATTTATTTTTGAGAGACAGAGAGAGACAGCATGAGCAGGGGAGGGTCAGAGAGAGACGGAGACACAGAATCTGAAACAGGCTCCGAGCTCTAAGCTGTCAGCACAGAGCCCGATGTGGGGCTCGAATCCAGGAACTGCAAGATCACGACCTGAGCTGAAGCCAGACTTAACCAACTGAGCCACCCAGGAGCCCTGCCATTCCTCATTTAATTTCTCATCAAAATCAACCACAAATTGATGGAAACAAAAGCTAAGAACTGACTTAGAGCAAGAAAACAGGATAAATTTCTGTCAAACTTAACGCTGATGTGCAAAACCTTTTACATTGATTTCTTATGTCTGAAGATCTAGGTCCAGAAGAAGCTCATGCGGACAGCTTTTCAAGTAGTTAATTCTATAAATTCATTTGCTTAAAGGTGCTGGTTAAATGCAGATAACACATTACACGTATAATCATCAGACTTGCAGATATAGTAGCAACTTCTTTCATTAGTCATTATCTTCCTTTCAAAAATGAATTTGAACGTTTTGTAAGAATGATATATAACAATGTCAACTATTATGCAGTGAGTCTCTCTCTGTGCTTGTGTGTGTGTTTGTGTATGTGTGTATACATATAAAACTGTTTTTGATGACACCATGTTAAGTCTTTAATTCATTAAGTAAACACTATTAGAATTGGTATATTTCGCATTCCCCTAGACTTTCTGTGGATATGTAATATCCACATGGGGTAAGACATGATATGGGGTAAGAGAAGTGACAGATTTGTTTCCTTATACTCCCCTTATACTTGACACGGTTAATTGTGACTCTATATGTATAACACATTCCTCTGCATTTACATGAAAAACCTAAGCAACTAGGAGGAGCTACAGCTCCATGGTAAATTGTAATATATACTTGAAAAACTTTAATATTAAGAAAGAGTTCAGAAAAATCTATGATATATATAATTTAAGGTACTGGAATTAATTTTGCCTCCTTCCTAGATCTTACCAATTATATATTCTATTCATAAGAAAAATTCTGTCATTATTCTTGATGATTAACATCTAGTAATTAAAAACATTTTGCTATGCTTTTTAGATCTGCCCTTATTTATGCTGCATTGATCCAACACAATCATATTGAATTAATTTTTGCTTGAGTAGTTCACTATAAATACAATGAAAACCCATTATTTCATTTTGAAAAGTTAGATTGGATACATAAATTTCATTATTCATTAAATAATTAGTGACTCCACATATATTTCTTTTGTAGACCAATCAGTTATATAATGATTTTTAAAATTTTTAATTTCAGTATGACAAAAATACCAAAAATTACCTTACTTGGTCTTTTAAATTTTGTGCACTGTGGCTAGAGTACATTATACCATTTAAAACAATGTTATTTCTAGTAAAAATTTATGGTGAATATAAACTTCTCATTTAAAAATTACTGGTGATAATATATTCATTTAAATAATTTTCCCTTTAGATAATTTGATTTACCATATTTTAGGATTTTAGACCATTTGACTAGTTCTTTTTGCACTCACATACACATATAGACATATGCTCACATACCAAGGTCATTCCAAATAGCACATTTTACTATTACTCGCATGATGACTAACATTACATAGTTTTGATATGAACACAAATTTGGTATCTAGTTTTGCTAGACCTTATCTATAAACCTGTCATAATATTTACTAAACATATTATTGCTATAAGATTAGTTAACAATATGAAACAATGGTCATGCTTATTGTTATTATTGTAGGATGCTATCAAATATTAGTAGGTTGGAATTGGGTAAAAAAGATTATTTGTCTCCCATCTTGGCACATATACAATAAATCATTACAAATTGAGAAAAATGTAATTTGTAGTCTTTGATTTCAGAGTGTTTTGAAATTCTGAGGATGCTATGAAAGTAAATAATATAAGATGGGCTTTGAGACTTGCCCCTTCTCTATACATGAATCAGTGAGTTGGGCCCTAGGTGGGGGCCACCTGATGGGAGGAACTCATCTTGGATTCCTTCATATCTAGGATTGAAAATATGCAAAGAAAAATATGCAAAAGACTTTCTGACTGATGAGTAGCCCTCCAATTGTGATTCATTTCTTGGGATTAGCTAGGATCCTAATCTCTTTTGAGAACTGAAAGCAAATCCATAGGATATAGAATCATAAAACAACTGATATTAAATATTGTCATGTAAAGAAAAAAATCTAGTTGGTAGCAACTGTTAGATAATTCCTTAAATGATTTGGTTTTTATAACTGACATATGTGGCTTCAAATCAGGTTTTTTCTTTAAAATATAGAACTGTCCAATATTGCAATAGGGACATGTGGTTAAATTTAATTAATGGTAAATTTAATTTAAAATTCAGCTTTTTCGTCACACAAGGCACATTTCATCTGCTTAATAGCCACATGAATCTCATGGTTACAGTCACACACATCACAGAATAGACCACACCCATCATAGAATGCTGTATTAGACAGCATTGTTATAAAACAGCATTCTCAACTTAAAAACAAAAATCCTATAGTCTTTTGAGACTTCTCCCCCTAATCAACCACACTGTACAATTTTAATGCCAGAGATATATGTTTTATGCACCTATGTCCTACATATAAAAGAGTAAGAAAATGCATGATGAAGACTTACAGAAAGAAAGAATTCACCCACAGACGAATGCCATAAAGGGAAGAACAGACTTTTACTGTGTTCATTCACATTTAAAAATTATATGATCCACTTATTTACCTTCCTGAACATGCACATCACTGTAATTAAAGTAAATATGTTGAAATGAAATAAATTTTAAAGATAATCTCCATTATTCTATTGCTCCATCAATATTCAAGTGAAATTATTTACCCTGAAAACTTTTGAACGATATTTTGTGCTAACTGTAAAATAACAGTAATAGTAGCTACCTTGCTATCTATTTCCTACTATATTTCTTATGTATATCTTTCAGTAAGTAGAAAGTGCAATAGATACTGAGAAGCAGAAGGAAATACTATAGTTCCTGCTCTTCAGATGAAACAGACTAGTGGAAGGTAAAGATAAGGCTGCTATATAGGTCTTTCACTCTTTATACTAAATAGTGTTTTAATACATCAACGTGAAATGATATACTAGTTCCAACTGACACCAATTCACATGACCCAATCATAAAAGTTTTAAGTTCTGTAAACTAGTTCACATTACATTGCTGGTAGCTTGAAATCAGCCATGGTGGCCATATGTACATCTCAGAAATCAGAAAAAACAAATAACTTGTGAATTAGGATTTTGATTTTTCCCTCAGATCTAGTTATTATACATTTGCCAATGTATCACTGTCAAACACTTTACTAAAATGATCAGTATTAACCTCCTAAACCAAATCATTCTAATTCCAAAACTCTCAAATCTTCAGAAATAAGGAATTGGCTGAAATGGCAATAGCAACCCAGGATTTCTCTGTAACTGCCAGGGATCGATGAGGCCACTTACAGTAAGTCAGTGTTTAACAATGTCTGGCCCCAAGCATCATTAAAGCCTGCAGCTATTACTCTCTACCAGTAGAACTACCATACAGTGCATTAATGCTAACAGTGTTTGTTTTACATTTGACACTGAGTTAAACTTCATGAAGATAATGTGAGGAGCATGTTACTTACTTAAGTGATGGTACAAATTTTTCTGGTCTGGGACTGTAAAATGTCAAGGAAAATAAACATAAGAGGTTAATCGAGCATGTCATTATTTCCCTTTTTTACTAAGCTGAGGTTTTCTGACATGGTTGTAGGTGATTATACGGGTGTCTTTGGGTCTCCACAAATCATGAGAATAGCACAGATTAGGGCAGGAGAGTTTTGTGTATAAAATGATGATTTCTAACCTTTTCCCCCCAAATAGTATCTTTCCCAACATCTAGCACTGTGAGAAATAAATAGGGATAAATGTATTCTATAAACAGTGTACAAAGCCTTTTCTGAGCAGGTAAATCTGTCTCCTATCCACGAGAACCGTTTTTCCTCCATATTTAAGCTTCTCCTTGGAACCTCCTTTCTCTTACTAATTTTAACCAAAACCTATTATAAGTCTGCTTAGCTTTCTCCTGATCACACCATGTTTTTTGAAACTCTCTCCAAAGGTGGCTATTCTTTCTTTCAGACAGACTCAGAGAAACAGAAGGGGCTAGCAGAGATCCTGTCCCACTTTCAGACCTTTATTCTAACACAATCATTTAACATTATTTTTCTTTAGATTAATGCAATTTCTCCCAACTTTCTTGCATGGTTCTTTCTTTTTTTAAATAAAAAATAAGTTTATTTATTTTGAAAGAGAGACACCACAAGCAGGGTAGAGGCAGAGAGAGAGAGAGGGGGGAGGGAGGGAAAAAACCACAAGCAGACTCTGCAAGGTCAGTACAGAGCCTGAGGCAAGGCTCAAAGTCACAAGCTGGGAGATCATGACCTGAGCCAAAACCGAATCAGAGGCTTAACTGACTGAGCCATCCAGGCGCCCCCAACTGCATGGTTCTTTCAACAGCCAGTATTTGGGGCAAATTTTACAGCGAAGTTTCAGCTTCTTTCACTTCAAATAATTTTTAAATTACCGCGATTACAGCTATCTACTCAACAAATACACACAGATGCACGCTTTATGGGACTCAGCATTGTAAATTTTTCTCTATAAAACATCTAGTCATATCTTTATAATTAAAAACCATTATTGACTCTTGATTCATCTCCCTTTTGTATCCAAATATACTGTATTCCTTTGATTCTAAGATGTACATATTGATCTTATAATCTTTCCTTCATTTTTATAGTGTGTAAAATCATGCTGAGTCATATAACTGATAGCACCTTAGATTTGATAAAACACAGTTGGTTATATTCAAGCTTCTGACAACAGTCTGATCTCTTTCTCTTTCCTTCATTTCTGCCCACTTTTAATCCTTTCCTTCCTCACTCCTTTCTCTTCCCTCCCAACCTCTTCAGGAATATATTGACTCCACATTCTTTTTACACAGATAACTCACAAATATTCTCCTGTCATCATTTCTTCTTTTAAGCTTCATTACCCTCATTCTTGATGACTTACCTGAAATCCTCATGATTTTATAACTTTCAAATTTAAAACAAAAGTTGCCTCCATCAGCATCCCATTCTCTCCACCCAAAAGAGCAAACAGCCCTCCAGTTTTCTGAACTTTGTTCCTTATGTAAATTATCCAAGGCTCAGAACTAATGAAGTAATTCAATTTCTAGTCTTTTTATAAGTCTGCTGCATTAGGGAATTATCCCATCCTTTCCACTTCCACTTTTACAAATCTAAATCAGATCTCTGTTTCCTTTATATTTAAATTCACATAAGAGATTTTTTTCTTTCTCTCCAACTTATCTATGTTTCACAGAATATTTAAATCGATTGTTTTACAGAGGCAATTCCTGTATTACTACTTTATTGCTTTAAGACTTTCAATGGCCACCTGTGACCAAGAATTAAAGTACAGATTCCATATGTCTTATTTCTTATTTTTGACTAATACTGAAATTAAATCAAAATGCATCCAACAATGAGCTTTCTGGAAGAAGAAGAAGAAGAAGCAAAAAAGAATGATTACCTCAAAACTTTTATTAAAATACTGCAATATCAAAGAACACTTTTCAGATGTGTGTTCTAGAAGAAGATTAAAGGTTGATGGAAATTATTCAAATTTCAAGTTCTTCCTAGAATTGAACACTGTTCACATTTTCAGAACATGTAGGGAAAACGAGGATGTGTTAGTCATGGAACAGGATGTGGAGCAGCCAGTTTGGGTTATAGGTTAGTAGTTGGCTAGACGGTTTTGGAGTTTAGCAACAGGGATTGAGAAGAACCATTTGGGGCCAGGCTTTGCAAGGGTATATGGAAAATTTTAGTCCTACAGGACTTTTCACAATTTGTATTTCTAGTTTGTATATGAAAGATGATATACTGTTATCCTCAATAGAAAGGCAGAGACATTTCATAGGTTTTCTACCAGCTATCTATTTTATCAAAGCAATAGGTAATATTTCAGTGATAAGAATTTTTGAAATCTAAATTGAAATATCACTGTTGGTTTTACATTAACATAGTTATATTAACTTACTGTAGTAATGCAGTATATTTGAGGATTAGATATTCTGTATGTAACTAATATGAATTAGTATTACATTTTCTATTACTTTATTCAAAGAGTAAAGCATAGTCAAATATTAATACATATCAAAAATTAATTTATTATGGGAAATAGAAGAAATCAGACAAAAAAATTTAAAATATCATACAATCTAGCAATTCTACTTCTGGGTATATACCCAAAGGAAACAAAAGCACTACATCTGCATTCCCATATTCATAGCAACATTATCTATAATGTCCAAGACACAGAAACAATCCAAGAGCCCATCAAACAATGAATGGATAGGGGAGTTGTGGGATAGATCTAAAATATATATTTATAATTATATATTACTATATATAATATATCATATAGAAATATAGAAATATTTATACAATACTTATATATTCTATGTCTATATAAATGGAGCATTGTTCAGCTATAAAAAAAGCAGGAAATATTGCCATTTACAACAACATGAATAAACCTTAAGGATATTATTCTAGTGAACTAGTCAAAGACAAATACCATGTGATATGTCACTTACATATGTAATCTAAAAAAAAAAACAATTAACCAACCAAACAACAATAACAAAATAACTCATGGAAAAAGAAATCAGACTTGTGGTCACCAGAGATATGGAGGGGTAGAGGTGAAGGAATTGGATAAATGTGGTCAAAATATGCAAACTACCAGTTACAAGATAAGTAAGTACGGAGAATGTAATGTGCAACATGATGACAGTTGCTAATACTGCTCTATAGTATATTCAAAAACTGCTGAAGGAATAAATCTGAATAGTTCTCATCATGGGGGAAAACACACATGTTTTCTTTTTTTCTTTTTGACAACCAAATGACATGATAAATGTTAAGTAAACTCATTTTGGTAACCATTTAATAATAAGAATAATTAATAATAATAAGTCATTATGCTATACACCTTGAACTTATACAGCGCCATATGATTATATCTCAATAAAACTGGAAACAATCTCCAGCTCAGAAAAATTTATTTATTCATAAGAATTCTAACAAATATGATTACTATATTTAAATAACTATAATGATAAGACACTATTTCACTTAGTTACTATTGATTCTCTTAGAAGCACAAATTAGAGAAATCTGAGTCTTCCATGAATTCTTCTGACTCATACCCAACTTTTAAAAAATATTTTTAAATGTTTATTTTTGAGAGAGAGAGAGAGAGAGAGAGAGAGAGAGAGAGGGAGAGAGAATATGAATGAGTGAGTAAGGACAGAGAGAGAGGGAGACTCAGAATCTGAAAGTCAGCTCCAGGCACTGACCTGTTATCACAGAGCCCCACGCCGGGCTCGAATTCATGGGGCAAGCCGTGAGATCATGATCTGAGCTGAGCTGAAGTTGGATGTTTAACCGACAGAGCCATCCAGGCACCCCATCCCATACCTAGCTTTTTAATAATAGTGCCCTCCAGGTCTATTTTTCTATTTCCATTGCTACTGCCTTGACTCAGTTTCCCTATGTCTCAACTCTGCTTTAAAAACATGCTGAGAACAAACTGAGGGCTGAAGATGGAGAGGGAGCAGGGAAGGGGGGTAATGGTCACGGAGAGGGGCACTTGTGGGGAAGAGCACTGGGTGTTATATGGAAACCAACTTGGTAATAAACTATTAATAAAAAATAAATAAATAAATAACTAGCTCTTGAGTCAGTAAAAAAAAGACATTAGTTTTTTTTAAAAGGACATTATTTCAACAACATCCTTTTTGGATTTACACTAACTTCTACCACATCAATTTATTTTTTAACTCTAATAATATTTTATACATTTTCTGCTTGGTAACTTTCAATAATTTCTCCACACAAAAAAATCTTATTGAAATATAATAACCTTCAAATCTTCTGTACCTTTTTAGCTTACTGTGAACCATTTACAGAATGCAACACTAATCATACTCCTTGACACTCTTTGGAGACCCCATTTGCAAAAATTTAGATTTCCTTTTCCTACATTCTCCAAATGTTAAGGTCCATTTTCCTTTGAATCTAAATTCATATGCCATGTTATCTTTGGATAATTTTCTGATGCATTAGAATGGATAGTTTCTTTCTTTATCTTCCTATAAGTCTGTATAGTTGCCACAATGAGGCTCATTATTTATTTGGAAGACTCTGAGCTCATTAAAACTTCATTCATGCAGTTCTAGTACCTAATACAAATGCTTGTCACTTACACCTTACTGTATATGGAGAAAATGATTTTTATTATAATAATTTTTTAGATGATTGGGTGATTTCTTAGGAAACTTTCTTTACAACTTTTTATTTCTTTATAAAATTTAAGAATGATCATACCATTATTTAAAAATAATTTTTAGCAGCCATGGCTTTGCCTTGATCATTCAAAAAGCAGTTGTTTACACACATCTTAGTAGTTGTTCTTGAGTTGTACACGAGGCAAACAGCAATGGCCTAGAGGTTTGAAAAATGCATATGAGAAGTTAAAACTGCTTTTATAGCAAAGCTTGTAAAAGCAAGAAGCACTTCTGGGGAAGTCTTTTCAGTTAACAGCATTGCTAGGAGATTGAAGAGAGAGATTTATAATGATGGGTTGATGTTTTCAAACAATCAACAGGCCCAGAAGACAAAATTATGACAAATAGCTTGTTTCCAGTGGGAATGGAGGGAGGGAGTATAGGAGATCAGGTGTATGAGCTGCAGGATAAATGTCTTAGCTTCACAGAACACAAGAATACAGCTGGTGTATATAGCATGACCTGGGTAACAGTACATAGAACAAGCAAAGGAGAGGATGATAAATTTAGAGATTGCCACTGTGGATCATAGCGTGAGTCCATCCAGTGTAAAATTCGTCCTATGGCGATAACCAATATTTAATGTCCCCAAAGAAGATGAAACCTCGCAGACTGCTCCTAGGCAACTTATCCAATGTTATTTATCAGGTGAAAAATTTCTGTTTCAGTCCCATATGTAATCAATGAACATCATGAATCATGCAGTTTGAATACTCTTAATAAATATTTTGCTGGCAGATCTGCAAATAGTATTGATGGACATAAAGGTAGTTAGCCTTATAAATTAATCCCTGTACAGTATTTGTTCTAATGATTTCATTTACCATTAAAATATGGTTATCCACTTCAAATGGGACATATACAGAAACCGAATATCATTTAGTCCACAATCTGGGGTCACAATACATTTACACATGTCAAACAGTAATGCATTGGCATTCACATAGCCAATAAAAACCAGCCTGCTTCAGAATGTCCAAATCACTCTTATATTTCTGGATTTATAATTTTTAAAATTGGTATTATATTTAAACTAATGAAATTCTTAGAAAAATATAATTGTTATACACTCCTATTCAAATATATAAAAATAGATTTTATCAGGTTATAATCAGAGCAAGTGGAGTGAAAAAAAAAGAACATATTTATCAAGTATAATGCTGCTACTGATTCAGACCTTGGTCTTGGGAACATCAGAAAGGAATGATGAAGAGCAATACAAGGAGCCTGTGTCCCAGGAAGATGAACCAGTGAGAAAGAAAAGTCATGTTAAAAACTTAAATATACTAAACAAGTGACTCTTTTATTTAAAGAGTGTTTCTTTCATAATCTTCCTTATTATACAGGCAGTGGCAGTGAACTCTCAAATAAGGTATGCAAGGCACTCTTAAGTACAATTATCACAATTTAATTTCATCCTAAGAAATGTTCCTGATGTAGTCACACATCTAGGGTCAGTAACTATGGGGTTTGTAGATGACGAAATAGATTTTGCCCAAGGGATTCTTTTTTTTTTTTTTCTCATGAGCATTATAGAGGAAAGTTAGCTTAAAGGTTTACAGTAATTTGTATGGAAAAGGATCACTTTTACATTTCAGAAGTTCTGTTCGCTGTTTCACTGTTACTAGGGAAGAATTACTAGGGTAGTAGTAGGAAAGATACCATCCATCTATAATGATGAGATATGCGCTGATAGATGTATGCCACACACTCTTGGGATAATAAAAAAATAAGTCAGGATAGTTCCTATATTTTAAGGCTATCTTGTTTGAATACAAGATAAACAATCAAGAGAATTAATAGGAACTGGAACTGGAAAGGATCTCCTTTTAATTAAGAAAAAAATCAGATATGGGAAACTAATAAAGCTAATGATTGTGGCAGGATTAGAACTTGGATCTCCTAACTGCCACCTACACAACTTTTGAACACTGTACTACATTGTCTATAACTCAAGAAAGAATATACAATTTCCAGTCCACCTACATTGTCTTTTTTTTTTTGTAAGGTGAGGTGTGGATTTGTGAAGTTTGAGGTGCAAAAGCTATTAAGAGATTAGAAATCAGAAATGGTTTGGGCTTCAGTCCTACCTTTGTCACATTTTACATACAAGAAATCTGGGGAGTCATTTATCCTTTAGGAGATATATTAGTTTGCTATTGCTGCATATTGCCACAAATATAACAGCTTAAGGCAACACCCATTTATTAGTTCACAGTACTATAGGATATAAGTCTGGGCAGGCTTAGTGGTTTTTCTCTTTAGGGTCTCAAAAGACTGAAATCAGGTACTGACTAGACTATGTTCTTATCTGGAAGTCCTGGGGAGAAATTGGCTTCTAAATTCATTCAGGTTGTTGATAGAATTTGTTCCTTACACTGTATGTCCAATATCTCATTTCCTTGCTGTGTGTCTGCCATGGTCATTCACTTTTTTTAAGTTTATTTATTTATGTTGAGGGAGAGAGGGCCATTGAGCAAGATAGTGTAAGTGTATCGGGGGAGGGGGCAGAGTGAGAGGGAGAGAGAGAATCCCACACAGGCTCTGCCTACATGGGGCTCAACCTCACAAACTGAGAGATGATGACCTGAGCTGAGATGAAGAGTCCAATGGTTAACCAGCTGAGCCATCCAGGTGCCACAGCCACAGACCTTCTTTAGAAGGTAAACCACATGAATTCTAAGGTTAGACCCCTGCATTTTAAATGCCAGTGAGGGCAGGTTTGGTCTTTTCCATGCTTCGAATCTCTTTGACTTCCCATTTTACTCACCAGCTAGAGAAAACTTTCTGCTCTTAAAATGCTCATGTAATAAATTAGATCTGTCCAGATAATCTCCATTTCTCTGTATAATTAAATACAATCATGGAACTACATCTTTTCATTTTCATAGGTTTCACTCACATTCAAAGGAGAGGAGATTATACTAAGGCATTTATAGAGTCATTCCTAAAATTATTCTTATCACACAAGAGCTTTTTATTATCTGCAAAAAAATGAGTTTATGTGTCATGCATGGTTTTTGCCAGTAGTAAAAGAGCTAATATTTGAAATCACCTGATAATTTATTTCAGTAAATAGCTAACTGTCAAGGAGGCATATTACATTTGTAAACAAGGATATATGTTGAACATTCTTTCTATATTAATATAAAATCAATTTGCCTAACATTTACCCCTACTTTTGAGGTCAAATATATTATGTGAAAATATCCACCCATATCAATCCATTCCGTGCCAGGCACTCTTTTTAGTGAACATAAACAGCATTTCCTTGCCTTTCTTAAGATCACATTCTAATACAAAGTTACACTTTAATCAATGAATTACACAAATATATGTAAAATTAAAATAATGAATAAAATACCATGAAGGTAAGATAATTAATGCTATGAAAGCATCTATTAGAATGTATATTAGATGTCAGGAGAGGGTGTTCCCTGAAGAAGTAACTTAAAAGGGGAACTTGTAGAAGCTGAACAGGAGATAAATTAACTTTTCAGAAATAAGCATAGGTCTATAAGAGACCTAAGGTCTATAAGATAAAAATAGCTGGAGGACATAAACTCAGGAAAGATGCTGAAGATTAGATTGCAAACTTGGTCAAAACCATTGTAGAATGCGTGATAGAATAATTGAAAGTTTTTAAGGTTTTTGAGTATTGAGATAAAATAATAGAGACTAGCTGTGAAAATAAAATTGTTCCAGTTACTACTCAGAAAAAGATAAGAGAGCTCCACAGTAATTAGAAAGACAAGGTCTGTACAAGAGAATATCAGACTAGGTTGGTGATGGTAAAGATGGTGGGACATGGTTTGTTTTGAGATACCTAGGTTATTAACCAATATACTTTTGTTGTGAATTGGAAATGGTAGGAGAAAATAAAGATGGTATTAGGGATATCTTTAAGATTGCTGGTTGACACAATGGATGATTTTTGTGACTTTCATTGTTTCAAGTTCAAAATTCAACAGTTTTTAACTTGTTGATACTAAGGTGATTTGGCAACACCCGAAAGGAGATCTACCAGTTAGGCTATTTACCAGGGTTTTGTATTCAGAAAAGAGTCAAAGACTTGAGACAGTAACATGCAAAACCCACATACAGATGAAAATTGTGGGTGGATAAGAGTGAACAGGAAAACAGGCATGGTGTAATGCTTAAGGGACTTTACTAGCTAATAATAGGGAAGAGGTGATTGAGCCTATAAAGGAGCAGACAGACCCAAAAAATGGCAGAGTGGAATAGAGGTCAGAACGAGGTAAAAAGAAAACAGATCCACAAAGAGGGAATAGTCAAATGACCAAGTAAGATGAAGTTTTAAAAATACTCAGAACATTTTTCAGAAGAAGGTAAATTGGTAACATTTGGCAGAACTGTTTCATAAGAGAAATGGTGGTTAAAGTCAGATTGCTGGCAATCACCAGAAACGAGGAGAGAGGCGAGGGGCAGATTCTTCCCTAGAACGCTCCTAAAGCGCAGCCTTCCTGAAACCTTGTTTTCAAATTTCTACCTATGAGAACAGTAAAAGGAAAAAAAAAAAATGTCTATTGTTTCAAATCCCCCAATCTGTGGTGCTATGACAGCAGCTCTAGGACATTAACATGGATTTAAGATATGGTAGACCCTTAGAGATAAATGAAAGGATTTTTGTTTCTTGCGTGTTTACATTATTTAAAATGAGAGAGACACAAAGTTGCTTTATACCAGTGCTTCGAGTTTGGCTGATTGAATTATATCCCTTCTAAATATAAAGAATCTCTCATATAATGTCTTCAAGTACTCACATTACCTTGACTTTTAAACTCTGGATGCACCTTATTCTGTCACTGAGCCCCTTTCTATGACAAACAATATTCTTCCCTTTGAAACATTTTTCATTACTAGTAACGCATTTGTAAAGAAGCCATTTATTTCATGTCAAAGTCTGTTCAGACCGGCATAACAAGATACCATAAATTTAGTGGCTTGAACAACAGAAATTTATTTTCCCACTTTTCTGGAATTTTTAAGTATGAAATCAGGATGCCAGCCTGGTAGGGTTCTGGTGAAATTTTCTTCCAGGCTTGCAGAAGGTCACCTTTTTGCTGTGTCCTCATGTGGCAGAGAGAGAGATATCAAGCTTGCTGGTGTCTCTTATAAGAGCCCAAGTCCTTCATAAGTGTGGGGCTCTCATGACCCCTTGTAAAACTAATTATGAAATTTGTAGAAACACTTCAGTCTGTATCATTCTATTATGCCATACTTAAATGTACAGTCCAATTTCAACTCTTAATTTTACTTCATGTGTGCTTCTAATATAAGACATTTTATATCATATATATTTATATACATGATATGAAAATAAAGAATATAAATAATACATACTTCATATATATAAAATACATATTTATTTAAACATATTTATTTATATATGAAGCATACATATATAAATCTAAGTGATGAACTGTTCATGTATTTAAGTTGAATTACCCCAGTCTTTTTTCTCATCTAAAAGAGTTTTTCAAATTTTAATTGTTTTTCCCTGAACACTATCAGTCATAGTCATCCATTCAAAATACAAGAATTAAGGGACACCGGGGAGGCTTAGTCAGTTGAGCATCAGACTCTTGATTTCGGCTTGGGTCACGATCTCACAGTTTGTGAGTTCAAGTCCCACATAGTACACTGCACAGACAGCACAGAGCCTGCTTGGAATTCTCTCTCTCTCCCCTTTCTCTCTACCCCCCTCCCCTGCTTGTGCTCAGTGTTTCTCTCTCTCTCAAAATAAATAAATATAAAAAAAGAATCCTAAATTGATAGAACTAAAATTTCTTAAAAGGCATATATACATTCATGATTGAACATTTTTTAAAGCCTGTTTTTCAAACTGAAAGAAAAATAGATGATAAAATCAGAAAGCGTATAGCAGATTTGAATAATCTATCAACCAAATCATTCCAACTGAAATTATACAGAGCATTATATCCAACATTATATATATACATATATACATTCCCTCCAAATGTACATATAACATCCACAAAAGTAGACATTGAGTGTGAAGTTACAGCAATAAGGACTATGCAACTATGCTGAGTGGAGAAAAAATATGAGCACATAATGGGATAAATATAAAAAAAGAACATAGTTTTGTAACCTATGAGAAGATACCAAGTGTCTAGCACATGTGTCCTCATATTAGGATTGCTAGAATGATGCAGAAAACAGAAACATGTTATTGAATAAATAATATGCATATTTTTCAAAATTTGATTATATCTACACAAAAATGATCCTATGAGCTCAGCAAACCCCTACCTAAAAAATAAACAAAAAGGAATATCACACCATAGACCATAATGTAATTGCTGAATACTACTGATAAGAAAATATTGAAAAAATACCAATGAGAAGACACTACAAATAATATCCGAAATGGGATGGCAGAATAAGAAACCCCAGACTCTCCATCTTCCCATAGATACACTGATTTAGCATTAACACCTGGATCAATTCTGTGAGAAATCCAGAAACTAGTTGAAAGGTTCCTATATCTTGGATGAGTGAAAATCCAGCCACATCAAAACTAGTAGGAAAAAAGAGACAATCTGTTGCTATAACACCCACTCCCAGCACAGTGCTACACATACAGTCAGTATATAAGAAGAGTTATTTTTCAGTTTTTCAGTTTGTTGTTGTTGATGGTGGTGGTGGTGGTGGTGTTTAGAAGATAGGAATCATGACTTCCAAGCTCACTGCATGTCAGAGAAGATACCAAAATTCCTGAAGTTGCTTAATAATTCTAGACCTTCCATTTAGCTTTTTCTTATCTCTAGGTTTGGTATAATTGTTCATATACTCATTTATCAGAGTCTCCATTTCCACTAGATCCTCTGATATATTAATACCACTTATTCTAAATGCTAATGTTCTAAAGTTTAATACCAATATCAAATATGTTGCTTGCAATTCCAGCATTTAAGATCATTTCTGAGTCTGGTTCTATTGATCACTTTGCCTCTTGACAAATTTTTTTAATCAGTGTTTTTGTGCACTTTGTCTTTTTTTAAGTTGAATAACAGACATTGGCCTAGAATAACAGACACTGGCATTGGTAGGGGCCAAGTGGAATACTACTGACGACTGGATATGGGCATGCCTCCTCTTTAGTTAGGACATTAGTATGAGCAGTTGAGTCAAACTACTTAAAAGCTATTTTGACTTGGCTTTTGTTCTTGTATCACAAGCTTCACATTTGTCCAGCATTAGGCTTCCTCTGCCTAGTGTCTTATTCAGGGATTGGTGGGCTGGATGACTTTTTTCACTGTACCATCAACAGCTTTTGGTTATTTCTGCATGTCTGCACCACAGGTAACTTTCCATGCACTCTTTTCCCTTCTCTGTTGTATACTTGCTAATATATTTGTGGTGGGGAATGGAGGTTTCTTTGTCCTGGTCTAGCCTCAGACTTAGACAAGTCCTGTATGCCTCATTGTAGGAATGTATTATCATTAAATTTTTAAAAATCTGTTTATTAAAAAAATATGCATTTCTCTCTAGTAACAATTAACCTACAAGCCATTAAAATCACATGGGAGATTTTTAAGACCAACACCTAGGTTACAAACTTAGAGATTCTGATTAAATAATCTGGGCATGAATCCTGACATTTATATGTTTTGAATCTCTCTTGGGTATTGGATTTTTGTACTAGAATTGTTGAATGCAAAGGAACTGACACCTCCTTTCTAATGCCCTGCCATACAAATCTTATCCCCCATACCAGCCCCAAATGCTGATGTTTATTTCCTCTGTTCTACAACACCACTGCTCTCCATATGAGTCTTAACTTGTATGCCTAGGTAGAAAGTTGGTTTGAACATGAAGATCACCTTCCCAAACAGGAAGGAAACAATCCATATCTCTGAACAGTCTGTAGTTCAAAGTAAAAGAGTTGCTTTACATATTTTGCAAGATTTATATGTGTTCAGCAGAAGGGTAGGTCAAATCTTTATTTCTCAATTGGAACCCAGAGTTCTCTTTTAAACAATTTTTTATGTTTATTTTTGAGAGAGAGACACACACACACACACACACACACACACACAGAGTATGAGTGGGGGAGGGGTAGAGAAAGAGAGACACACACAGAATCTGAAGCAGGTTCCATAGTCTGAGCTGTCAGCACAGAGCCCAACATGGGACTCAAACCCATGAACCATGAGATCATGACCTGAGCTGAAGTTGGATGCTTAACCAGCTGAGCCACCCAGCCACCCCTTAGAGTTCTTAATACTAATCATGGGTCAATCAAAAGGGGATTTTGTCAAATGGGAGGAAAATTTCTCATGACTCACCCACTATCTAAAGGCAAAATTCTCTTTTTAGATTTATACTGGATTTATCCATTCATGTGAAAAATTTAGAGCTAAATTGGCACTATTGCTTTTAAGAAAGCAAACAAAAATAATTTTGGAGAAAGGCAGAAATGATATAACTTCTAATGAACTCTTTTGACAGTGAGAAATTTGTTGGAGTTGATTTAGACAGGTTAATAAAGTGATTTGAAGATACAAGAATATTCTAAAGACTCCATATTTTCCATCTGAGAATGTTGGTTACTCTATCAGAATATATTCATATGCCAAAATCCAGTTATTGATAGTCTACCATGTGCTAGGGATGTTTCTAGGTTGCTAACAGAAACAACTCTCTAATCTCCAGGAGCATAAATTACAAGATGTGGAGATAGAAAATACAGAAATATACAAGCTAAGCATATTCAGCTTATGGTAAACACTGTAAAGGAAATAAGAAGATTACATAATAGATATTAGTTTGGAGATAGGTTAATTCTGTAGGAAAAGCTTTCTGAGAAGGTGATACAGGAGCTGATATCTAAAGAAGTCAAATCATGTGAAAGCAAATGGAAAAGCATGCTAGGAAGACAAGAAAAAAAAAGTGTTTTCTGTATAAGAAATGATTTTGAGATGTGTTTCAAGACACAATTAAGCAAAACATAAACAAAGTTTAATGTAGATGGAAATAGGAAGTGCAGATATTTAAAAATCAGTCTCCAAATCATATGGGTCTTTAGACCATCCTATGAATTATATTTTATTATAATCATAAGGGAAAATTATTAAGCGGTTCAAGTGCAGGGGTAAAGTAGCTAAATATATTTTAAATCATGTTCTTTTTGCTATCATGAAAAAGGAGGGTGAGGATACAGAAGCACAGATACCAGTTAAGATTCTAGATCTGATGGCTCAATAACATATAATGGTAGTTTAGACTGATGTGGTTGTAGTAAGGGAAATAAGTGGACGATCTGAGAAATACTTTGATGTGCAAACTGATAGGACTTTATAATGGACTGGATGTGAGTCTGAGAGAGATATTTGTATCATACATAGCGCCCAGTTTTGTGACTGGAGGATTTTACTGAGGTGAGACAGAAATGAGGCAAGATTAAAAAAACAAACACACAAACACACACACATGCACACACACAGCTTAATTTTTAAGTAGTCAAAAAATATTAAGAGGTTGTGATGTATCATCAGAAAATAATTTGGGTTTGTCCCTTTGTTAAATTATTTGTTTTAATCTTATTTTTATTATCATATTACATTTAGCAAACTGTCTGGCTCTTATTACATAGTCTTCAAATGCTCCTAAAAATACATGACATCAGTCTGGCAATGCCCTAACATTTAAACAAATCTTTCTCATGCACATTTAGAACTTACTTATAAGGTAGTCACTTTAAGGAAATTTTGCTCTTTTTCCTTTAGAGAACCACTTAATACAATCCTTTTTTGTTGATTAACTGGATACTAGGGGCATCAAGAAATTGTGATTGTCTCTCTTAGACTTTGGAATCTGTTTCACTCACCATAATCATCTGAGAGTCATTTTATGAAGTACAGATATGAAAGTGAATATCTCATCTGTTTTTTATTTCCTCTTAACATACCTATATAGGTCATGTTTCTCTATGGTTTATTATTTATTCAGTAACCTTTAAAATATTTAAAGCAATAGGATTTTCCTTCCTCAACTGAAGGAATGTTAAATATGCTCAAAAGGCTTAGCTATAATTTTCATGCTTCTAAAGCTGTGTTTGCCATTTTTACTTATATTTTTCTGATATTAGATTTTTATCATTGATTCATGCCATTAGGTTATATTTATAGTTTTACTTTATAGTAAGACATTTTTTATATAACATATCTTTAAAGATTAAACTTTTTATTTTTTCAATGAAATTCTATTATATAATAAATATTTTAAACTGTTTCTACTATACTGAGAATGTAAATTTTCTTATTTCAATAAAATCAACAGATGGATCACATTAAAAACAATAAAACAAAAAAGAAAAATGATTTGAAAATGGTTCATTGACATTTAAATAATTAGTGTATCATCTTCATGTTCCAGAGCTCATATATGACTGAATATGGAAGCGAGTTCACATTCTTGGTAGAGGATTCAGAAGAACTTTAAAACAGAGAATATTTGGAGAAGGGGAAGTCTTTACCATGAATACTTCAATTTAGAATATAGCTATCATTCAATAAATGTCAGCCAAAATCCAGATATTTAATTGGAGGCTTAGAAATATCAGAGAAGATATGTCATATTTTATTTTCAGCTTTAGTTGACTGATATCTTAGAAATTTATAACTAAGTTTCAGATTATTTTTTAGTTTGTTTTTACCCTGAGTTTTTGCAGATTGAGTTATATGGTTTAAAAAGTGCCAACTTAGATAACAGTTCCAAATCTTCTAAGAGACTTTAGACCTCAGACAATATGTCTAAAGTTGGTCTGTCTTCTCACCGTAGGCCAAAATAATGCCTAACACAGATGATTGGAATAGTATGACCCACAGTAGGAAACCTTTCCTCCTGCTTTTCACAACCTAGCAGTCAGGTTGGCCCAGGACACACGGACTAAAACTCTGCCCAGCCTTTGAAACAACAGAAGTGTTTGATTACAAACAAAATCTGAAGGCTTTCTCTCCTTTCTCTTCTTTACGTTCTGTGGAGTTCTCTATAAAGGCTTGTCTGCCTGGCTGGGTTTTGTTATCTTTGAAGGCAGGAGCTGTTTCTTAGATGTCATCTGCATTATTATAGCATGTAGTCCAACATTGACTTACTGAAGTGAGCTGTTTTCATGTCTGAATTTTTTTAATGGTGACACTTAAACTTCTTTTGAGTTTCCAGAAATTTCCTAATCCCTATTAGAAAACCATATCAAATTACATCCTATTTTTGAAAACATGCATTTAGACTAAGTGGTTTGTGATTATTTGTGTATATTTCCTGGTCTTTTATCTCTAATTAACATTTGTCACACAATGAACTTTCATTAGACAATTGCCATCATTAGATAAGCTTCACTGAGAACATCATTAATTTTGATTCCATTTATTTAATAAACCCTGTGGTTAATTAAAATCCTGGTGTACATTATAGGAGAAGTTTAATACCACAGATTATTCTAATACTCATATTATACGTAAAGAAAAACTATTTCAAAAAATTTGAAAGATAGCCTGCTTTAAAATGTGTAGATACTATCATTTTTTACCTTTGTTGAATTATATTTTTAAGCTTAAAAGCATTACGTTAAGTTTTTTGATGTTATAGTAGTCTCCCCTATCTATAGTGGGTATATTCCAAGACCCCAGTAGTTGCCTAGAACCATGGATAGTACTGAATTCTACACATACCATGTGTTTTCCTATACATATGTATTATCTATGATAAACTTAAAGTAAGACATAAAACTAATAATAAAATAGAACAACTATAACACTGGAGTATAATAAAAATTATGTGAATGTGGTCTTTGTCTCTTGAAATATCTTATTACACTGTACTCACCATTCTTGTGATGATGTGAGATGACAAAATGCCTGCATGACGAGATGAAATGAGGTGAATGACACAGTTATGTTGATGTAGCATCAGGCTACTATTGACCTGACAATGCATCAAAGAATGTGCTAGAGGAAAGGGGATGATGCCTTGATATAATACTGAGAGAAAAGATTATATAATTGTTAGATATAAAAACTTGAGAGCAGGATTAAGAAGTTTTGATCTTATCTTAAATAAATAAGAATCCATTGTTTTATACAAGGAGTTATAAGTGTTTTAAACATGGAGTTATAAGATCTGAATTTTATATAGGGCCATTCTATAATAAATCTATTGCAAAAGGGCAAGCATGAGGACAAGGATATTGACTAAAAACATCACTTCAGTAGTTAATCTAAGAGGGATTCAGTAATCCAGAAGAGGAGAATTGAGGGGGATTGTGAAAAGTTGTGAGATTCCATTGAGGGGCAGGAGTATCCTACACCTAAATTGTGCAGGTTTGAAAATACAGGTATATACTTTATAAGTAACAAATATAAAATATTAACATAATGTTATCATTACAAATATAAATATAATAGCATATTTATTTATATGCCCATAGTACAAGAAAACAATATAAAATCAGAAACTCATACCTTTATCCTTTATCTCATCAAACAGAAAGTAAAAATGGGGGTGCTTGAATGGCTCAGTCAGTTAAGCATCTGACTTCGCTCAGGTCATGATTTCATGGCTTGTGGCTTTGAGCTCTGTGTCAGGCTCTGTGCTGACAGCTTGGAGCCTGAAGCCTGCTTTGGATTCTACATCTCTATCTCCCTCTGCCCCTCCTCTGCTCATATAAACATAAACAAATAAGCATTAAAAAATGAGGAGGAGGAGGAACTGATGTGAGTTGATTTTCTTTTTCTGTTTTGTTTTGTTTTTGATATTCCCTGATACTATTTTCTAAAAGAAACTACTAGGAAAGACATAGGGTGGCTCTTAGGATAATGGGGACTCATGATCTGTACACTTCAAATTTTGGAAGAACAATCAACAGATAGGGCAAGATTTTTGTCTCAAAAAACCCACACCGACTAATCATTAATCTTTTGGTCAACGGAGTTTCAGGTGCTTTTAGACATAAACTACTGTGTTTATTCAGTGCTCTGTGCCACAGTTAACTCACCTCCATATTTGAATCGATGTATGTGGGTTAAGGGGGGTTGAATGGGCTTAGTGAATTTAGGAAAATGGAATTGGGAATTATTTTTGTTTTAATTGGACAATTGGGTGTGATGTCCCTGATTTTAAACATGAGCCTATAGAGACTTTAATGCATATTTTGAGAACATACCATGGTTTGATTCTTTTCCCCCAGCTCTTTCCAGAATGCTTCATACATACACAAAAATGTCCTTTTGGTCACAGGCTAGAAAGCATATGCATGTCTACTTAATTTATCTTTTGTAAAGATTAGGTGGGCATCATGGTACTGAAGTTAAATGTTTCTAGGTGATCAGAATCAATACATATTTTTAGTCCAGAGATTAATATTATATTTACATAGCACTTTAGAGAAAATTTAAGGTAATACATTAGGGAGAAAAAATGTTATCTTTCCTCCACTCTTCCTCAGGGAGGGCAAAAAGGTAAAAGAACTCTTGTGAGTTGCTTAAATAAAGGTATAACTACATTCACATTCTCAGCGCCAAGATTTACTCCAAAAGCAAACACCAATACAATGTCAAAAAGCGAATCACCATTTCAAAAACTCTGCACAAATGTTGCAAATATATCTTAGCTTTCTTTTACTCCTCTTTGGTCAAGGTGATTTTTATGAGTATAAGCATTTTCCTAAACAGAAACTTCCCCTGGAAAATTTAAATCCCAAATGTTTAAAGGTGAAAAGTATCTTTCCTCTAAAGAATAAGCAAGTCAAGTGATGACAGCAAAGAGTTGAAAGACAAGGGATGATTAGTTTGCCAATAAAATGACCAGTCTGCTGGAAGTTGAATGTAAAAGTTCTCATCCAGGAATAGACAAAGAATTCTGAATAAGAACAGTAAATGAAGAAAGTAGAGGTCCTGAGAATGGGGAATCTTGTTTTTATAATCCTCTGAAATTTTGGTGGTGACATACTCAAATGCATACAGTGGTCAGGTAAACAGCATAAATAATTGCAATTTATAAATCAAATAAAATGGACAGTATGTGCCCTATCTCAAGGAAGCAGATACTCCTCACAGCCAGCCTGTTTTCCAAAGTTAAAATATACATATGCCCAGTGTTTCCAGGTCTTCCGAATTTTCATAAGAAGAGAAAATTAAGAGGACCATGGGTTGTCCTAATTTTTAAATCTTATCTTTATAAATCGTATCACTTAAAAAACAAAACTGAATCCAGCCTGTGGGTTACATTTAGCAAGATTCATAATAATTTAAACAGTGGAAAGTGATGGTTTAAGAAGTGAAAACTCTGATCTTTTGAAGATAGAACAGGTTGACTGGGGATGTCTCCTTGAAGACATAGAGGACAAAGTCTGACTGTCACCTAAGGAGGAAGTGGCAGAGGTGAGGTATGAGTCTATCTCTTATGAGTTCCCTGCCTCCAGGGAGAATTACTTGGCTCTCCGGTGTTTCAAGATGAAAATATAATATCTCATCTCTCCTCAATCCTCACCTGCTGTTGTCTCCATTAAAATGACTGTGAGAGTTAGTGTAGGAAAGCTTGAGTTCGGTCAGTCTCACGAGAATATAAGAAGCACAAAGTCGAGGGGCTTAATGTGCCCCTTTCACTTTCCCAGCACCTAGACAAGTTGACACAAGGCAGGAGCTCAGTGAAAGGACTTGGGAGGGTGAGTAGGACAGGGGTGTGAACAGTCACACTTACTAAAGCATGCCTTGATAAAGATACTCCATGTGATTAAGTCTGTGCTTTTAGTCAGATAATGCTAGTAACTACTACCAGAAGGACTTAAAGAAAAAGATACTCAAGACAAGAAAACCAGGTAAAAGAATGTCTCAAAGAGAGAGGATAAAGAACTAAAATAGAGCAATGGGATTAATAACTCTTTAAAGCACCAGATGGAAAGCATTTTTCTACTCTATGCGTTAAAGTTATTGGGGGTCAAGATTTCAAATCACAAATGTCTCCAAAGATCTTTGCTTTCCAATGGATTATATTTCTATGTATTTATCTGTTTAAATGACAGAGTTAACTGACCTGGTAATGCTTTGGTGCTTCAATTTTAAAAGGCCTTGAATGTTTCTGGTTATACTGTACATAATCACAGAACATTTCAGATAAATAAAGACAGTGTAGGAAGGAACTATACTGCAAATGAAAAACATTGACTTTCTGGAGATGCCACTGACAATCATTTAAATGCTAGGAGACTACTTCAGTCTCAAAAGTCAATATATTTTTTTCTCTTATAAGCAGCACATTTTATTTTAGATAGTTGTGGGGTTATGTTGTTGCCTAGTTTCAATAGGTGAATAGGTTCAGACCCACTTCCCAAAAGGGGCAGAACTGGTATAAGTATGTCATTTCTCCTTCCTTCCCTTTTAGCCAATTAAGAAAAAATTGATTTTCAAATGGCAATGTCTCACAGACTGCTGGCAAGCATTTCAATGCTTCAAAAAGTAGGAAATATGCTCCATGCCTGGGCTTTGGGCAGTTTCATTAGATTCCTGCTCTTACGCCATAAATCTACTGTCTTAGTTTGGATTCTGCTAAAATCAGAATGAGAGATCATGATTCAATTTATTCAGTAGAGTTTCTCAGGAAATGAGAATGAGGGAGTGGGAAGAGTGAGACCAGAGAAAAATTAAAAGTCAGCAGAAGAAGCTTTATTAGAGATACTTTTGTAGGCAGTAGGGACATGATTGCACAATGACTTTAAGAAGTGATAATATTGGGGTGCCTGGGTGGCTTAGGGTGGGGTGCCTTTATCTGGGTTCAGGTCATGATCTCAGGGTTTGTGACTTACAGCCCCACATTGGGCTCTGTTTGGACAGCATGGAGCCTACTTGGAATCCTGTCTCTCCCTCTCTCTCTGCCCCTTCCCCGCACTTTCTCATTCTCTCTCTCTAAATAAATAAACAAACCTAAAAAGGAAACATTAATGAGCGAATAATAGACAACTGGGATTAGCTGCATGAAAGGAAGGTGGTTCTGTTATTTATAAACTGCCTTCTATCTCCCATTGTTTGAAGGATATTTTGAGGGTACCGGGCTCTAATATTTTGAGTTATGCATTCATGGAGGCTAAACTGGCTGCATTGTATAGGAAAAGACTCTAGACATGGAACAGACACTCAGCAAGCACTTGACTTGGGAAACTGTCATGATGAGGTGAGCTGACAGCACTCAGAACCACTCTCTTCAAAGGCAGCTGAAATCAGAGGTTGGCCGAGAGGGGGTGACCTGGGAACCAGATGTATTTGCTAAATTTACCTCAGAAAGTATACCAAGGCCCGTTTTCTAGAAATACACCTGTAGACCTGCTACACTCTATGTGCATTTAGTCTTCATCATTCAGTTGACTTTAATCCTACAAGAAGTGAGATATACAAATCTTATTTGGAGTCTGCTCATCACACCTAACTTTTCTCTCAGCTTGTACCAAAGTCTCTGTTTATGATGGAGAGATTGTTAGTATTATAATATTCTCACTTTGGGACACAGGTTACAGGTATATTCGTCAACATGGCTTTATCAGAAAGCCTTGTATTTTGGAAACTATTGAGCCTTCCTGAATAAAACTCATAATTTGATCCACTCTTGGGTGTTTGTACATAATTAGAACCTCGGAAGTAGGAAAACTTTAAAAAACAAAACCACCTCAGTGCCTAATACTTTGAATTGTCTTATAATTATTATTTTGGGTACTCAATGGTCTTGAGCATCTTCTGATTAATAATTTGCTTGCATAATAAAGTATTTTTAATGATAGCATATAAAATATATTTTAATAATGTATCTATAGAATTTCTCTAGACCCAATTACTCTGTAAAATATCAGATGGACACTTTTATGACATATAAATAGTCATATTTATTATGCCCTAGAAAAGTAAATATAAGTGGATAATGACCTATAAATATGTGGAAATTGATACACTTTTATGAGGTAGTACATCATTGCAACCATTATTTTTAGCATCTTATTTTGTAGGATATAAATATGACTGCTTCAAGATTGTTATATATTATATAAAGAATCACCAATGATAAGGTCACTTGGCTTAATTTGCCATTGGTTTCCTTTTAGAAAGATTTATTATGAGTTAATGAGTAATAGAAAAGGGCTAAATTTTACATTTTAGGTCACTTTTGGATTTATTGCATATAACTATTTTACTTTGTAATATTAAATCAAATTATATTGCCCCTGAATTTAGAATTGGTGTTACGGTGTTATGGATTCACACATATATGCTTTTAGTTCAGAATGAGCTGGATATGCACAGTTTTCTTTTTCAGCATACAAGCTGTAAAATCTTTTCTGAATGGTTTGCCATAGTACCAATAAATCAGCATTATAAAAGTGAGAATTTTATCTCCCATTTAAAAAAGTTTATTTTAATGGCATTATGGAAAGCAAATGAAAAGTGAAAACACTTAATCTATAATCACTAAGCAGCTATGTGCATTAACACATAAAAACATTAAAATGAAATCCAATTAAGAACTCGAATTACTTTAAGTGTACAATGTCCTGCCATGTATACATACATATATATATATATACATATATATATATATATATATGGCACCTTTCTAGGCAATGAGATTCAGTAGTGAACAAAAGACAGAAAAAATCCTGCCATTGAAGAGATTCAATTCTAGCCAGAAGAGATAATTTAATCGTTAAATGGTAAAATGATTAGACAGTGATAATTGCTATAGAGGAACAAAAGAAGTAGGTAGGTAGAGGAAAATAGTATTATTTTATGTAATGAAGCTAGTCCTCTAAGAGGAGCTCACATTTGAGACCTGATGAAATGAAGGAGAAAAATTATGCTCATGTCTGAAGGACACAATTCGTACCCAGATAAAGCAGTAGGTTAACTGGGGGAGTAAGGGAGAATGTAGTAGGAAATGAAATCAGAGATGTAGCCGGGGACCAGCCTGATATCTCATATAGGGCTTAGCAGGCCAAAGTAAGGATATGTGC
The DNA here is from genome assembly GCF_006229205.1 of Suricata suricatta. Classification (NCBI taxonomy): domain Eukaryota; kingdom Metazoa; phylum Chordata; class Mammalia; order Carnivora; family Herpestidae; genus Suricata; species Suricata suricatta. Next base: position 56,379,297 of record NC_043706.1, read on the forward strand.
TACCTACGAAGCATTATGGGAAGCAATGGAGGATTTGAGCCTGGGAGTGAAATGATTATATATATATTTAATGGTCACTCTGGGTCCTGGATGAGGGCTATATTTTAATGCAAGAAGAGTGAAAGACAAAAACAAGATATTCTAGTCTAGGCAAGAGATGAGGCTGCCTTGGATGAGAGTGATTATAATGAAAGCTGTAAGAACTAGTTGAGTTGAAATATATTTTGAAGATTAGCCAAAGAGATCTGCTGATGGATTTAATGGTGAAGTATAAACAGTAAAAATAACTTTGTGTTTTTGGCCTGAGAAACTGGTTGTCAAGGACGCCATTCACTGAGGTGGAAAATGGTGGTGGTAGAGCAGGGCAGAGATAAATCTTTAGAACTGGGAAATCGGTTTGAGATATTTTATGAATATCCAAGTGGAAATGTTGAGTCGTTATTTGAATATAAGAGTTGGAGGTTCAGGGGAGAGGCCAGAACTCATGGAACAAGTTTGTTAATTTTCAATATATGTATGGTATTTAAACAAACAAAAACATGGATGAAATCACTTGTTGAACATATCTAGTGAAGGGAGAGCAAAAATGAAATTCTGAACAGTTATCCGATCCACCAAAGGAAACAATGAAAACATCAGTGATTGAGGAAACATTTAGTCCAAAATTATAAAGTGTTTTAGTAGAAGGAATGGGGAAAATGCTATTGGTAATATTACTAATATGAGGAAATATAATTTGCATTTGAATCTTACAATGTGGGGCTAATATGTGACCTCTAATAAGAAAAGTTTAATTTTAATCGTGGATTGAAAGCATGATTTAGTAACGGGCTTGAAAAAGAATGAGAAGTGAGAAAATAGACATTCAATATAGACAACAGGTTTGATAATACTGTTTTAAAAAGAGAGAAATGAGGGGCACCTGAGTGGCTCAGTTGGTTAGGCGTTGACTTCAGCTCAGATCATGATGCCATGGTTCTGGATTCGAGGTCTGCATCCGGTTCTGGGCTGACAGGGCAGAGCCTGCTTCCAATTCTCTCTCGAGCCCTTCCCTGACCATCTGCCTGTCTGTCTGTCTGTCTGTCTCTCACTCTCTCTCAAAAATAAACATTAAAAAAATAAACATTTAAAAAAAGAGAGAGCGATTAGAACTAGTTTAAGAGAGGTATCAGAGACAAGAAAGAGGTAAATATTAACATTTACATGCTGGTAGCAGTGACAGTATGAAGGAATGAATTTATGTTACAGACAGTAATTGCAGGATGAATATCCATTAATAGTAAGTGAGAAAGGACAAAATCAAAATGCCAGGGGAAGGGTTATTTACGGAAAGGAACAGAGAAAAATGGAAAAAAATGCAGTGTAGAGTGCAAATTCCCACAGAATGCAGTTTGTGAGTTTCAGTGCCGTGTCCGGCTCTGCACTGACAGCTCAGAGCCTGGAGCCTGCTTTGGATTCTGTGTCTCCCTCTCTCTTTCCCCTGCTGGTACTTTATCACTCTGTCTGTCTCTCAAAAATAAATAATCATTAAAAAAATTCTTTTCTGATCACTTGTATTTTCTCAGGAATATGAGACAGTTTCAAGTTGAGATTTAAGTAGAGGAAGGGTGATGGGGACTTAAAAAGAGAAGAGAGAACTAGAAATAATAGGGTAGGATCCTGGAAGTTGAATGGATTAGAGACGTCACATTGTCATGCTGCACCCAGCACTTCCTTAAGATCCATGGTTAAGAAGGGAAGAGCACTAAATGTGTGTGTGTGTGTGTGTGTGTGTGTGTGTGTGTGTGTGTGTTTCCCCTGGCCTACACAATTCATGTAAGTGAAAAATATATGGGATGTTGGGGTTAACATCAGAGTTGAGGTTTTCCAATGTGAGTATTATGGAATGGAAGAGAGGTAGGATAATGAAAGTAAGTGTAGCCGTGATTATAATTGTGAGCCACCGAATTTAGGCTGGGGCGGGGGAGATACGGACTTGGTGGAGGAAGAGGCAAACATGGTGGTGTGGAAGTGGCCTTAATGAGCAAGAATTCTTGAGAGACTTGAGAGTTTCTCCTTTACTTCTTCAGTTAGACTATGCCAACCCCTTAACCATTAATTTGCTTCTTTCCTCAAATGACTTCTGTCCTCTTTTTTTAATGTATATTTATTTTTATGTGTGTTTTTATTTTTATTTATTTATTTTTTTATTTTTGAGAGACAGTAGGAGCAGGGGAGCGTCACAGAGAGAGATACAGAATCTGAAGCAAGTTCCAGGCTCTGAGCTTGCTGTCAGCACTGAGCCCAACGCAGGGCTCGAACCCAGGAACTGTGAGGTCATGACCTGAGCCAAAGCCGGACGCTTAACCAACTGAGCCACCCAGGCGCCCCGATGTATATTTATTTTTTGGAGAGACTGAGAGTGAGAACAGGGCTTTGAGCCGTTAGCACAGAGCCTGAGGCAGTGTTTGAACTCATGAACTGCGTGAGATCATGTATGACCTGAGCCAAAGTCCAACGCTCAACTGACTGAACCACCCAGACATCCCATTCTGTCCTCTTTTTGTACCACTTTGCCTTATATTAGAGACCGATTTGTGTGTTTATTTTCCCAAAGTTTCACTAAAACACAATTTTTATATTATACTTTCACTAGAGGTTTGAAGTAATAATTTAAAGCAAATAGAAAAAAACAAAACAGTTGAATATTAAATAGTGTTCTCCTAAGAATGTGTTGGCTGTTTCTAACAAACAGAACTATCTGACTGGCCCTAAGGTTCTGGCTTATCAAAATCTTGTCATCTTTCCCTGCTAGTGATCCCTATCTCCATCTCCATTTTCTTTATCTCCCTTTCCAGGAAAGCCAGTGAAAGGGAAAAGTCCCATAAGTAACATTTCATATTTTTTCAATAAATGGTATTTATAGTAAAGTACATGGTATTTATGCGCACTCACATAAGTACAAAAGTCCCTAGTTGAGCACATTTCACTCACTTGGAATTTTCGATTAACACTTTACTGGTTCTCTCTTATATATTAACTGATACTCAGGGAATATCTGATATTAAAAACATGTATACACACACCTCTAAATAAAGAGATACATGGAAAAAAACATACACAGGAAAAAGTGAAATTTGCAAATTAAGATAATACAATAGATAAAGTAATTGAAAACCTTATAAATACTATTACAGAAAAAAGAGAAAACTTCTTATCAACAAAAATTACAGGATACCCTAACAAATATCAGACAAGAAAGCTTTTGGAAATTAAAAATGAGAGTTAAATGTTCTTTAACAATATAAAAAGGCAATGGAAAAACATGTCTATAAAAATGAGCAAAAATAAAATGAAAATAAAAAGGAAAACTGATATAGTTATAATATTAATAATAATATTAATGCCTAATAAGATTTTTGATATAACAATTTTGGGAGGAAGTAGTAGGAAAAATCTGTATAGATTGGTGAATAGAAATGATAATAAAACAGCAAAATTTTTATTTTCTATAGGAAAAATTATTTAGATAATGTAAAAAATTGGGAAAAAATCAAGTAATAATAGTACAAACATACTTTTAGAAATATGCAAGTAAGGGACACCTGAGTGGCTCAATTTGTTTAACTTCTGGCTCTTGATTTTGGCTCAGGTCATTTCAAGTTCATTATCAAGCCCCTAGTTGGGCTCTGCACTGACAGCATGGAGCCTGATTGGGATTCTCTCTCTCCCTCTCTCTCTGTCCCTCCCTCACTTGCATGTATGTGCTCTCTCACTCTTTCAAAATAAATAAACTAAAAAAAAAGGACATTGGAAGTAAAAACTATAAGAAATAGTTCATTTTAAAATTTAAAAACTTAAAGATTATTTATTTTTGAGAGTGAGATAGAGTGCTAGCAGGGGATGGGCAGAGAGAGGGAGACATAGAATATGAAGCAGGCTCCAGGTTCTGAACTGTCAGCACAGAGCCCAATGTGGGGCTCAAACTCATGAATCCCAAAACCTTGACCTGATCTGAGGTCAGATGCTTAACTGACTGAGCCACCCAGCTGCCCCAAAACCAGAAGAAATATTTTAAAATGCTGAAAGAAGTTGCTTCTGAGACAGGTTTGTTAAATTTTCTATATTTGCCCTAAAATATTATCCCCCCACTCCTCACCCTACTTTCAATTAAATCATTGCTAAGACAGGGTTCAAATTACATATAGGTGTGGAAATGAAAGCATTCTGAGGAATATGCAAATCTTCAAAAATTTAAAATTAGATTAGTCTTTGTACAGTTCCTATTTTTTTCTTAGCAGACACTAGACTGCCAACTGCAACTAAAATTTTAAGTGTCTCTCTTACTTGATTTGTGATGTGATAATGATTTTTAAATATAATTTTATATATAGACACTATGAATATTCTAATATCCTCTTGAAATATCAAAACTTCTTTATTGGTTTAACCTCTTCCCTTAATGGTCCAGTTATGTAAAAATATAAAAACCTATTATTAGAGAAGTATTCTAATCTTTATAGGGTATTAAGTGTACTTTTAGTTCTCGATCTTCCTCTCTCTATCTACCACTGCATATGGGCATGTCAAACCATCTCTACTATGATCTAATCTATCACTTAAACTACAACTGACCCTTGAACAGCATAGTTTTGAAATGCATGGGTATACTTATGCATGGATTTAAAAACAAATATAGTACAGTATTATAAATGTATTTTCCTTATGATTTTTTTTAATTTTTTAAATGTTTTTTATTTATTTTTGAGAGAGAGACAGCATGAGCAGGGGAGAGTCAGAGAGAGAGAGAGAGAGAGGGAGATACAGAATTCAAAGACAGGCTCCAGGTTCTGAGGTAGCTGTCAGCACAGAACCCGACACAGGGCTCGAATCCATGAACCTAAGCCGAAGTCAGATGCTTAACTGACTGAGCCACCCAGGCGCCCCTCCTTATGATTTTGTTAATAACACTTTTGTTTCTCTAGCTTACTTTATTGTAAAAATAAACCGTATAATAGGTATAATATACAAAATGCATGTTAACCAACAGTTTATGTTATTGGTAAAACTTCCAGTCAACAGCAAGCTCTTAGTAAAGTTCTGGGAAAGTAAAAAAGTATACGTGGATTTTTGACCACATGGGGGTCAGTGCCCCTAACTTGTTTAAGAGTCAACTGTAATTAAAAAGACTTCTTTCTGCTTCTATTGAAACTTTGCAGTCTGTTCGCCACACAGGAGTCAGAGCTATTCATTAACCATATAAATGAGAAAAAAAGAAACCTTATTTTAAATCTCTCTCTCTCTCTGCAAGCTACTGCCCCATTTCTTGCTTCCATCTTAAAATATACAAACCTTCCTTTAATATATTGTGCATGTTCATGCTCAGCAATCTAATTTCCTCACATCATCTCTTAAACCCACTTCAAATAGACTTCTGCACCCTCCACTCTAGCCAAACTGCTTCCTTGATACTGTCACCAATGGCATTTCCATTGCTTCTCCAGTGATCAGTACTTAGTCCTTATTTTATGGGACCTAACAATAATTTGACACTGTTGATCATTTTCTCTACTTGAAAAAATTTACACAACTTTCTGCACTTAGTCTTCCATTTTCTTCCTGTATCTTTGACTTCTCTTTTCAGTTTTCTGTACCGATTCTTCTTCCTCTCATGGACCCCTAAATATTGCAGGGCACCTGGGCTCAGTCTTCAGTCCTCCTCTCTGTTCTATCTACACTCAATTCCGTGTTATCTTATCTAGTGTTATAGTTGTATATCTGAAGACTTTTTTATTTTCTATTTTTAAAATTTTTTTTAAATGTTTTTATTTATTTTTGAGAGAGAGAGAGAGAGCGAGCGAGCAGGGGAGGGTCAGAGAGAAAGGAAGACACAGAATTGTGAAGGCAGGCTCTAGGCTCTGAGCTAGCTATCAGCACAGAGCCTGATGTGGGGCTCAAATCCAGGAACAATGAGATCATGACCTGAGCTGAAGTCTGACGCTTAACCAACTGAGCCACCCAGGTGCCTCTATCTGAAGATGCTTAAAATGTATGTTTCCATACTAGACTATCTCATACAGCCAACTGTGTACTCAACTTCTCCACTGTGGTGTCTAATTGGCAAATCAATCTTAATATCTTTTTTTCTTTTGAGAGAGAGAGAGAGAGAGAGAGAGAGAGAGAGCACATATGCATGAGTAGGTAAGGAGCAAAGGGCTGAGGAGAGAGAGAGAGAGAGAGAGAGAGAGAGAGAGAGAGAGAGAGGGAGAGAGGAGAGAGTGAATCTCAAGCAGGCTCCTGCCCTGTGTGGAACTCTATGCAGGGTTCAATCCCAAGACCCTGGGATCATCACCTGAGCCAAAATCCAGAGTCAGACGTTCAACACACTGAGCCACCCAGGTGCTTCCGATCTTAAATTTTGAAACACTAAGCACATTAGCTTTCAATAAAAATAGAGAGGCTGTGAAAAAAAAAAAGAACATGCTAAACCTTCAAAATTACAATGAATTTAAAATATCAGAACAATGTGTTACCTCAAAAATTTTACAAAATACGTTCCTCAGTCATATTGAGCTCAGTATGTCCTTTTTTGTTTCAGCACTGATCACAAGCGGTAAGCACCAGAAAACAACAGCATGGTGAATGGCATTGTTGGGTGGCACCTATGGTTCCAAATAAAAATACTAATAATTTGGAATTTGATGGGCAACATGGCATTTAGAAAGGATACTGTTTTATAGCCAAAATTTAATGCCTCTTCCTTATGTAATAAAATCTGTAGATAAGGGTTTAAGCTTTTTTTTTTTTAATTTAAGCTGAAACTTCTGTGCATATAACAGTTGTTACCAAGGTAACCTCTGATGCCATCAGGATTCCTCAGGAAAGACACCTTCATATTCTTCATTCATGTCACTTAACTTTTTCTTGCCTTATGATCTCTTATCCAATAGAAATACTTCTAATTTTTTAAATCAATTTTGCTTTCCAATCTTATTTCTATTTTTCTAGTGTATTTTACTCCTGAGAGAATAGAATGTAATATTAGATACACTAACTTAGTTTCCCTCAGGAATGGAACCCAAGAGATCCCAGTGGTATGAAAGTCAGATATTATAAATTCAAACTTGATATTTTAATACATTTTTGCTGGATTCACATAATTAATATTGGTAACAAAAATAATATAGCTTTTTGTATTTCATAAAGTTTCTCAACAAAAGTTTATAAGGCTAAAATTTTTTTCTTTCCTTAGTTCTTTGATGATTGTTTTCTTTGTAAATGGATAGCATTTGTGTTGTGGAATAATTGATATTAAGAAAAATAACTCCAAATCATATTTTTCCGCTAGAAGTTTAAATTCACAATGGTTCCTTGATTTCTGGCATATAAGTCTATTTAAAAGAGCTAAACTTATTTTATTTTTAGATGACCTTTGTGTAATTGATATGACAATATTATTTTTCTTAGTTTATTCATATACTTACTGATACTTCTCTGCATTGTAAAACAAGAAACACAATTCAGATACATCTCAATCAAAAGAGCATAAATGTGAAAAAAGCTTTGGGGCCCCTGGGTGGCTCAGTCGGTTAGGTGGCTGGGGTCATGATCTCTCGGTTCATGAGTTCAACCTGGCGTCAAGCTCTGTGCTGACAGCTCAGAGCCTGGAGCCTGCTTGGAATTTTGTGACGCCCTCTTTCTCTTTCCCTCTCCTGCTCACATTCTGTGTTTCAAAAATGAATAAACGGTAAAAAATTTTTTTAAGTGTAAAAATCCTTCTAATATTATTCATATACTTCTTAGTTGTTAGCAAATAATACACTAAAAAGCATAGCTTTTGTTTTTACTAATTTATTTTACGAAAGTCTCTTGCACTTCCTGTGCTATGTGCATGTGTCAAGTTATTTCAGGTTTTGGAGAATCAATATAAGATTGCCAATATCTTACAGATAGCCATAGGATGATACAGACAGGGCAGATAGAGGTTTACCTGTATAACCAGGAGCACAGAAGCAGTTGTACCCACTGGTTTTGCTGACACAATCTTCTCCATCTAGACAAGGTGAGATTTCACATTCATCCATATCCAATTCACAGAAAGATCCATGGTAACCTGGTTCACAGATGCACACAAATCTAGAGAAAAGTAGGAAAATGAGAAATTGTATGTAATAAGAAAAAGCATTTCATTATAGACATAATTTATATATACATTAAAAATGTTAGCCTTGTAATTTAAATAAGTTGTAGCATTTTCTTTTCTTTTCATTTTTTTTCCTTTGTAGAAAATACAAATGACCTTTGTTGGTTCACAACCTGGAAAGTTCCCCAAGTGAAATTTGAAACTGGTTCCCATAGATTCAAGTCATGGAGAGCACAAAGAAAGAGGCAAACCACTCGAAATGGGTGGGTGGCAGGTTTAAAATGGAAGGGAACTTAACATTCCAGGCTTGTCTTGGGAACCTATAAGAGAAGGAGATCTTCACAGACACTTCCCCAATATTAAAAGTTTATATAAAGACATTATGAGGTTGTCATGTATCAAGCCCAGATGGTCTCAATAATGCATTACTCTCTCAAAACTTTGTCACTGAAGTGACTCTTAATTGGGAGTAGTGGATAGAACACTCATTCCAAGGACAAGGGGAAGAAGTGAGGTGCCTCCTAACTGCCGAGATCCAGTTTGCAGGTCAACACGAGGTCATATTTTCTCAATGACTTCCTTCAACAAACTTCTAGATAGTCTTCCCCTTAAATGTTCTTTAAGTGAGGATTTTAAAAAAATGAATGCATTTGGGTAAATAATTATATAACTTTGATAAATATTATTGAGCTTAATTATGTATTGTATTCATTTTATTATTGTGTAAATATAAAACTTTATATCATATGTTAACAGCTGGGAATTATTCTGCCCATTTATTGAATGATATCTTTGATACAGAAGCCCTATGGTTAAATTTTAAAATATCATTTTAGGAAAAACAATCTCATTACTGCTTAATTATATTGACAGAATGTTGAAGAAAGTGGATATAATTCAATGATTAGATGTCAGGTTCAAAGTATCATGCACTTAATAGAGGGAAGGTCTCTTAAAAGCCTTCCCATTGAGAATGGTTATAACTATGGGTGGCAGAGTCACCCTGAACTCATTTTTAGTCTATTTCTAGATATTTTGCTATATATGTTTTTGTTTCAACATTTAGTCAATCTGTATCTATTTGCCAGAAGACCAATTCTCCTGAAATGAAATTGTAACTAGTTTTAGTCATATGATAAACCAATAAATAATGTTAAGAGAAAGCAATAATTTAATCTTCTAACTGGTATATTCACAAAAAAAAATTAATGAGAACATGACTAATTTCCACAGATTAAATTAAATTGAGAGGAAAATACACTTAGAAAAAAAAGCTCTATATAGTTTTTCTTTTTTTTCTCCTTTTGCAGAAGTCTAAATAAAAGTGCTTTCCCAAGTATTCTTTGAAACAGATTTTTATTCTAGTTTTTCAAGGGAACTCTTCCTAATCAACTTCAGTTTCAACATAATTGTAGTTACAAAAACATAACCACCAGAAATCTAACATGCATATGCTTCTGATTTGCTCATTCATCAGACATTACTTGATTGAGTGCCAGACATTAGTCATGTACCCAAATCCAAGTGCCTGGATAGGGCTTGTGCTTAGTTTTTAAATTCTAACAGAGAAGTTAGGGGCATTGATATGTAAACATTACAGTAAATATATGCCAATAGAGAAAGATGTGAAGTCTATAAAAACAGGGCTACCTGCTAGAGAAGGTGACAGGAAAGGTTTTACTGGTTAATCAAGAAAGAAAGAGTGGAGTTTTTGTATTAGTTGAACAGAAGCCATTAAAATTCCATGCGCAATGTCATGCTGGGGTAAAAAAGATTTATATTTCTCAAGAGCACTCCATGTAACTAGGATTTTGACCAAAATCACTTTTTAGAGTGATCCAATTACTATGACTCTTGAATTTGTGTTCCAACAGCAAAAATTTTCTTCATCTCCACTTTCTCACTAGCATCTTCAAATATAGTCAAGAAAAGGTAATGAATCTTTTAAATGCCTTACTAAAATCAAGATACATTCATTAATTATACTCCCATTGATTACTGTCGGGTGTTCCCAGTGAATCTATGATGATTCTGAGGGATCACGGAGTAGGTAGGAGTTCAACAGTGTTTTCAGTTATAGCAGTAAAATGTACATCTAGGAAATAATTTTTTCACACTGATAGATTTGAAAATGTTTTATTAATATAAAATATATCAGATAATGAGTTTGAACTCAATTGATACATGTGTTGTAAGTACTTCAGACTGTTCTATTATTCTTTTAGAAATTACTAAATATATTCTTTACTCTTGAAGAATGAATATTAGAAATTATTTTGGGACATCTTTCCTGTCAATGATGGATTTATAATAATGATCACTGATATTCTCAATCTCTTATAAACATTTATTCATTAAACTTACAGAATTCTCTCACTCTGTATGTATGTGTATGTGTCTCTTTTTCCCCTCCTTTCTCTCTTTTTGAAACCTGGAAATACCCATCCCTTGCCTTTTGCCCCCCAAATTTTGATTTCTGTGATTACAAAAAGGTTCCAGAATGGCTTCATAATCTTGATCATGTACCCTAGAATCTGGAGATTTCAACCAACTTAAAATAGGAGATATTCTCCATTGATGCTTCTAAACGGAATCAGTCATCACTCTACTCTTTGCCAAACAGTGCTTTTAAAAAAAAGTGTATTTATTTCTAAGAGAGAGAGAGAGAGAGAGAGAGAGAGAATGTGAGCAGGGGAGGGCCATAAAGAGAGAGGGACAGAGGATCTGAAACCGGTCTGGGCTGACAGCAGGTATGCAGAGTTTGAACTTATGAACCGTGAGATAATGACCTGAACAGAAGTTGTAAGCTTAACCGACTGAGCCACCCAGGCGTCCCCAAGTAGTGCTTTTCCAACTCCTCATTTGACTCACATTTACTAGATGATATATGACTGTTAGGATGGGCTTTTCCTTTTCATTCATTCATTCATTCATTCATTCATTCATTCATTCACTTATTCATCTATCCATCAATCTCTCACTCCCTCCACCCATTCATTAAATTACCAGTTTGTATCTGAATGGAATCATGATTGTTTATTTTATTCAGTGAGTCAAATATATAACTATTTATTTGATGCTCAGTTTGTCTGAGATTTGGATCCTCACTAGGTCTTCTTCAAGATTTCTTCTATATCCTTTTGACATCTTCATCATTCTTTGAACACTCTCTTACTTCCTAGCATAAGATGTTCCAGGTTAATGTTACATTTTTCCTTTTCTAGATCTGGAATCAGCCATTTCTTCTAAGAGCACTGGATCCTTTAAATGAGGAATGTTATTTAGAGACTAAGATAATTTCTAAGTGTATGTGTTATTTATGTATATGTATACATTTAGTTCCGTGTATATAAGTATATGTCTGTATATATATATATGGCACATATATGCCTGTCTTTATATGTAGTTTTATGTATGTATGTGTATATGTGCATTATAAACACATACATATAAAGTATGAATTCATACTAATTTCTCAATTCTAATTTAACATAATAGGGTTTATTTTATTCTAGCTGATTTCTGTATTTGCAGTTCTTTTTCTAACAATGAGAAACCTTGCTTTTACCATTTTAAACATATTTACTTTCTCCATTAGTTAATGTGAAATATTTTTCATGTTCTTTGTCTTCTTGTTATGGTGAAGACATGAGATTATTCTCAATTTTATCCTTTTGTTTGTATCATTTTGAGGATGTATAAGAAGATTCAGATTTTCTCAACTACCTAGAATATTCTTTTGCTCATTACTCAAGTGTAGTTACTTCCTGAGTTTTAGCTTCCTGGATTCTTTTACAGTTTTTACTAAAAGTTATTCATTTGTTACATAATAGTAGAGCAAATCCCCATGAAAATCAAATCGTTTTTCCAGAACAGAGCATCTACCTTGAATCTCTGTGCCTACCTAGTCTTTCCCAGAAGAATTAAAATGTGTGTGTGTGTGTGTGTGTATTCTTTCTCCCTTCCCCACCTCCTTCCCTCTCTTCCCTGCTCTTGCTCCCCACACCTCTTGTCAGTCTCAAATAGGAGAGATAGACCAAGTGCAGCACATTGCCAACTTGTTCCCTATGCATCTACCTTGGCCCTTCAAATAAAAGTGCATACAGATTATCTAAAAGAAATGCCACCAGATCCCTCCTACTACTGGCATCCAGCTAAAATATACAATCATTTTAGCTTTGGTGTATGTTTCCTTCCATTATTACTTGCTGAGAACCCCATCTCTACATTATTCAGGCCACATCTACCTAAGCTAAGAAGAAAAATAAAACTGAACCTTGATTTTTATTAATGTCTTAAGTGACCCAGTTAATTTTATGGTAATATTTAATTATACATTAAAAGTCTCTAAAACATTTTCTTCTTTTGATAAAATCCTATTCTAACAACTTTTAAAACACCAATATGCATATATTAAAAATAGCCTATCCCTAAGCAACAATTAAGACCATAAAATTTGTAATATATTTTTGATAACATGGAAATTTCCAATACAAAATCAAGACTTTACTTCATAAGTTTTTGTGGAATTAAACTTAAATAGGTTGTCAAGGTATGAACAATTGCGGTTCAAATTTCCTTTAATTTGATAGTGACTTAAATTTTTCCAGGTAGGTTTTTAGCACACTTTTTCAAAACCAAAATGGATTTTAACAAGGGAATTCTAAAGGAAATTCAATTCATTGAAAACAGGCAGAGATAAAGGAGAGTTAACTTTATAGTTCATAAAGTGATATTGCCATAATGAAAGGAGAGGGGAAAAGGTAAGATAATCGCATGGGCTTGTAGCTCTAAAATGTGCCCCTGCTTTCCATTATTCTTTTATCTTGTTTTCATCTATTTTAAGGTGAGAAAGTAGTTAATAAGCAGAGAAGTTGTTTTATGCTTCTAGAAAGCCACGTTATTTTAAAATATATCCCTTTCTTGATTAAATCATATTATGAGATCCAAAATACAGATTGTTAATGAGTTTTAATTTTAAAATGCATTTGTTTTATTAAGATTTAATATATATTTCTTCTAATCATTTCATAAAAAATAGAGTCCAAGAGACAAAAATAAACCACAAAAACTGTCGCAGGTAAAGTTTATATATGATTAAAATGGGGCACCTGGGGGCTCAGTTGCTTGAGTATACAACTTCATCTCAGGTCATGATCTCAGGGCTAGTGAGTTCGAGCCCTGCATCGGGCTCTGTCAGTGCAGAGTCTGCTTCAGATCCTCCGTCCCTCTCTCTTTCTGCTCCCCCTTCCACCACTCGTACCCTCTCTCTCGCTCTCTCTCTCTCTCTCTCTCTCTCTCTTGCTCTCTCTCTCTTACTCTCAAAAACAAATACTAAAAAAACTTCGCCTATGTTACAGCTATTCAAATTTTGAGAGAATTTATAATATATTTTAAAGCAATTTATACCTCTTATAATTCTATATTGTCTACTTGAACCATAGTTCTTTATAATTTATGATATTTCTTAATCTTAAAATGAACAATCTATTTATATTTGTGACATGGATCAGGATTCTTATACTAAAATTTTATGAAAAGTTAAAGTTAAATAAATCTTTTAAATAATATTTAAACATTTTAATCAGTTATAAGATATAATGTAAAATTTATCTTTTTGGTTATAATTTTTAATGAATACAAGCATATTTAAGTAGACAAACATATATAATATAAAATAAACACAATACTTGTAAAATTTGTACATGGAAAAACTCTCAAATTTAATATTGATCTAAGAGAATAGTAAACATGCTATGATATGCACAGTTTATTTTTTGTTTTGACTTAGCATCTTCAAGATACTGTACTTTAAGGTACTGTACATCCTGTGTTTCTCAAGCAAAAGGAAGAAGAAAAAAGTAAACCAACTTTTTCTACCCAAGATATTTTCTCAATACAGTAATTACTTTTAAAATAGTCTTTATATGTCATTATTATAATTTTACTGCACATAGGTGTGAAAACAATGGTGTTATGGAAAATTGTTCTGTAGATTATAAGTCATTTAGATTAATAATTAATTTATAGGCAACCAATTTATAGAAGAATCTATTGATTTTTGTCTCTTAAATATACATTAACCAGTCATTTTCAACTTGTAACAGTAAAGAATTGCTAAACTCATGAATATTACATACCAATTGGTCAAAATATTCCTGTTGATAATGATATCTGTGTGATAATAATATCAGCCATTTGGAAATTTTCCTTATTCTAGATCCTTTGAATAGACAAAACACTGTTACTATAATTGTTATGGTGAATTCTTTCTTTAGTAGTTAAATATTATTATCAGTTATGTAAGTAAACTGATGACTGTGGCATAAAGAGACAGTTCTATTGGAACATATGTAATCAAGTGTCAGAAAATGTCAATTCTAGGGCCCAGAAAATTTTAACTCTAGTGTCCAGTTTGCAATAGTTTGTAGTTGAATTGGAGCTGTCGTATCTCTAGGAATTCATCATTAAATAATTAGTCATTAATCATTGAAATCCTCAGCTTCAATAACCAAGAAAGATAATTGAAAAGATTAAAACTATAGATGTAATAACAAAGTATATTATATAATAATTACCATTTTTAATATTTTATTGTGTCTTTATAGTTTAATTTTTACTAAACATATGGTTGGTTATAAATGAGTCACTAGATTATTTCAAAAAATGTTAATGGTAAGTTAATATCAACATGCTAAAAAATGCCAAAAGAAACTCATTTTTCAAAAAACATATTTTTGGGATGCCTGGGTGGCTCAGTTGGTTATGCGTCCAGCTTTGGCTCAGGTCATGATCTCATGGTTCATAGGTTCAGGCCCTGCGTCAGGCTCTGTGCTGACAGCTAGCTCAGAGCTTGGAGCCTGCTTCAGATTCTGTGTCTCCCTCTCTGTCTGACCCTCCCCTACTCACACTGTCTCTCTCTGACTCTCTCTCAAAAAAAAAAAAAAACAAAAACATATTCTTTGAATACAGAATATTATTACTTATTTTTCAGCTAGTGATGATTTTTTCTCTTTGACTTTAATGCGTTGAAAATGGCCTTTATTATGCCAATTTAAACAATGCAATTTTTTGAGAATAGAATAATCAACCCCATATGCCCATCATCCATATTTAACATATCTCAATCTTTTTCCAAGTTGCTGAATGATTTTAAGGAAAATGTATTTAACATACCTATGCATTCTTCGAAATATGTTTTAAAATTCATTAAATATTATATTAGTACCTCCAAAATAAAACATTTATGTGTAAATCTAATAATATATGTGCATGATTCATATGAGGAAATTAAAAAACTCTGATAATTGGAATAAAAGAAAAATTAAATGAAGGGATACTACATGTTCATGCATAAGAAGACAATATGTATTGTCAAGATGTCAGTTCTGCCCAACTTGATTTATAGATTTGATGAAATCCCATTCAAAATCCAAGCAAGTTATTCTGTAGATATTAGTAAAACAATTCTTACAATTACAGGGAGAGGCTAAAGACTCAATGTTGAGGAGAATAAAGTTGAAGGACTGAAACTGCCTGGCTCTAAGACTTATTATAAACCTACAGTAATCAGGATAGTGTGGCATTATCAAAAGGACAGAAAAATAGATCAATGGAACAGAATATGGGGCTCAGAAATATACCTACATAACTACTGTGAACTGACCTTCGACAAAAGACAAAGACAATTTAATGGAGAAAAGATGGCCTTTTTTTTTTTTTCATTTCAACATATGGTGTTGGAACAATTGGACATCCACATTGAAAATGTAAGAAATCTAGACATAGACCTTAAACCCCTTGTATAAGTTAACTCAAAATGAATCAAATACTCAATGGAAATTGCAAAATTATAAAAACTCCTCAAAGAAAGGAGAAAATCTCGATGACCTTGGGTTTGGTTGTCTTTTAAATATGACAAAGAAAGAATTGATAGGATAGGCTTAATTAAAATTAGAAAAAATTGTGTTCTGTGAAAGACTATGTCAGGAGAATAATAAAAGCTACAGACTGGAAGAAGATATTTGTGAAAGACATATCTAATAAAGGATTATATCAAAAATATACAAATATTAAAATTCAACACTAAGAAAACAAACATTCCAAATGAAACATGGACCCATGTTCTTAACAGATACCTCACCAAGGAAGACCTACTGATATCCAATCAGCATATGAAAAGATGCTCCATATCATACGTCATAAGGGAAATGCAAATCAAAAGAACAAAATACTGCTACACACCTTTTAGACTAGCCAAAATCCAGAACACTGACAATTTCCAAAATTCATAAGAATGTGAAGCAACAGGAACCCTCATTCACTGGCAAAATGCTACAAGCCATTTAGGAAAATGGTTTGGCATTTTCTTACATAATATTTTACTAAATAATATGTTATATACATTTCCAGAGAGAATTCGCCTTGGGGTCCCAAATATTTCCTGTTTATTATACAATCATCTTCAAAGGATGCCTGTGAATAAAGGCCATGACACCTTCATTTCCTTTCTCACATGTCCAATTTCCAGGGAGGGCCTCTGGAATAACATGCTGGCACTAGGTAGTTCAACACTAATCAAGTGGTCAAAAGTCATATCCAAAAACCTCCAACATCAGTTTCATGTCGGGAAGAGGCGATTTCAGTCAGTATATTGTATATTGTATTGGCAACAATTTTTCCTATATATGAGACAAGCTTGAAGATTAAGATTTACAAAAACTCTTCAGCATTCTGCATGTTGGTTACCAGACTGTTCACCATTAGTAGTTGGCTATTTTCCATCAGGCTTTCAAAGATATTCTAAGTTTGATAAACACTTTGATGTTATCAG